>NC_073349.2:13496875-13841250 GCF_027580225.2 Misgurnus anguillicaudatus | reverse complement strand
CCCTGATGATGACGACACCACCAGCAGCAGCAGCAGTGATGATGACAAACCTGAGGATGATTCCAGAAAAGATGATGGTGATAATGTCAGGAGGAGTAATGCTAAAGTAACTATCCAATGATTTCTTTGAGAAATGGGTGATGTTTTACTTTTTTTTTTTTGATGTCCTGATTGAATATTTTGCTTTATTTTCCAGAAAAGGAAAAGAAATATATCATCAATGCATAACAAACAGGATGAAGCAAGTCAGCATAACAAACAGGATAAAGCAAGTCAGTACCAGGTAAATTTAAATATTTTTTATTACCTTAGCACTCAGCAATATGCAGAGGCAACTATTTTCAGTTAGCATTACAATCGACAGTGCTAAGATAATGAATAATATATGTAATGCTAATTGTGTATTAAAAAATGACATTTCAGCTTTGAAGTAATCTGCTTAATTTGAAAACAGTCAGTCACTGTGTTTACCCCTTTAGGGCGATTACACAGTTGGCGAAATGGTTTGGGGACCTATTGAAGGCTTCGGTCTCTGGCCTGGACTGGTTCAGATCTGGGATAGTGAAAAGCCCTGTGACTCCATGCGTAAAGTGATGTTCTTTGGTAACAAGATGGTGTTAGAGGTACATAAAGCAAATTCAGGCTATAAAATAATATGCAATCTAACATTTTAACCTTTGTGCTTGAGTTTTTCAAGCTCCTGGTGAGAAAGATTGTCTTTGTTTTTTATGCAGATCAGTGCAGATGATCTCCTGCCTTACTTTGCATTTGCCAAGTGCTTCTGTTCAAACTCCTTTGCTACGGTATCTACATATAAAGACGCAATCTTCAGTTCTCTTCAGGTAATGCAAATTTTATTTAGCTAATGACATCTTTTAGTGCACCTTTATCAGATTAGGAGGGTAATCATTTTTCAAGATTGCAGTTTTGTTTGGTATTACTAGAGGTCACTATTGAAAAAACAAAATCGTAGCTTGATGACACTCTGAATAATGGGAGTTTTAATGTTAATCTCTACTGCATCAGTCCGACAGGACTCACAAATCATGTTTATGGATGATGTCATGAAATAAAGTTTTATAATCGTTATGTTATAATATAAGCAAACAGAGTGGCTTGATAGAAACAACAATAGTGACGTGCTAGATGCTAAAATATTACTTCCGTATTTGGCGCTGCATAGATCGATCAGCGTATGAAATCTTGCTAGAGCAACTCTATAGTAATGCTTTTGGATTGCTCTCGCTATGATGTCATACACCAATCGGTCTGTGCAGTGCTGCATGCAAAGTTGTGCAAGTTGAACACATCTATGATTTCTACCATAGTAAAAATGGAGGAAAAAAATGCGAACATGACACCATTGACAAGCCACCCTATGAACAGGCAGTATGCTTTAAAAACTGCAAATTCTCTATATTTAAACTTTGTTACAAATCTTTGGGATACTTTTACATTTTTAGTACATGTGAACAAAATGTATAACACTGTGCTAGTAGTTTTGGGATATTTTAATGCAAAAATCTTACGTATTGTACTTTTATCTTGAGGGCTGTCAAACGATTAATCATGATTAATCGCATACAAAAAAAGTTTGTGTTTACATAATTTATGTGTGTACTTTGTGTAACTATTAATATATACCCTCACCTAAAGGATTGTTAGGAACACCTGTTCAATTTCTTATTAATGCAATTATCTAATAAACAAATCACATGGCAGTTGCTTCAATGCATTTAGGGGTGTGGTCCTGGTCAAGACAATCTCCTGAACTCCAAACTGAATGTCAGAATGGGAAAGAAAGCTGATTTAAGCAATTTTGAGCCTGGCATGGTTGTTGGTGCCAGACGGGCCGGTCTAAGTATTTCACAATCTGCTCAGTTACTGGGATTTTCACGCACAACCATTTCTAGGGTTTACAAAGAATGGTGTGAAAAGGGAAAAACATCCAGTATGCAGCAGTCCTGTGGGCGAAAATGCCTTGTTGATGCTAGAGGTTAGAGGAGAATGGGCCGACCGATTCAAGCTGATAGAAGAGCAACTTTGACTGAAATAACCATTCGTTACAACCGAGGTATGCAGCAAAGCATTTGTGAAGCCACAACACGCACAACCTTGGGGCGGATGGGCTACAACAGCAGAAGACCCCACCGGGTACCACTCATCCCCACTACAAATAGGAAAAAGAGGCTACAATTTGCACAAGCTCACCAAAATTTGACAGTTGAAGACTGGAAAAATGTTGCCTAGAATGTGGCGTAAACAGAATGAGAACATGGATCCATCATGCCTTGTTACCACTGTGCAGGCTGGTGGTGGTGGTGTAATGGTGTGGGGGATGTTTTCTTGGCACACTTTAGGCCCCTTAGTGCCAATTGAGCATTTTTTAAATGCCACAGTCTACCTGAGCATTGTTTCTGACCATGTCCATCCCTTTATGACCACCATGTACCCATCCTCTGATGACTACTTCCAGCAGGATAATGCACCATGTCACAAAGCTTGAATCATTTCAAATTGGTTTCTTGAACATGACAATGAGTTCACTGTACTAAAATGGCCCTCACACTCACCAGATCTCAACCCAATAGAGCATCTTTGGGATGTGGTGGAACGGGAGCTTCATGCCCTGGATGTGCATCCCACAAATCTCTATAAACTGAAAGATGCTACCCTATCAATATGGGCCAACATTTTTAAAGAATGCTTTTAGCACCTTGTTGAGTCAATGCCAAGGCAGTTCTGAAGGCGAAAGGGGGTCAAACACAGTATTAGTATGTTGTTCCTAATAATCCTTTAGGTGAGTGTGTGTGTAAATGTAAGAAACATTTTACTTATATATATAAAAATTATTTATATTAATACAAACTCTTATTTTGTATGTGTTTAATTGTTTGACAACAAAATGTAACTCAAAAATTAAGGAATTTTTTTCCACCTTGTATTTCTAGGTGGCTTCCAAACGCAGCCGAATGTTTTTTTCTCCTGACACAGACAGTAAAGATGAGCTGATTCAAGTTATGTTAAACTGGGCCTTTGGAGGCTTTAAGCCATCAGGTGTAAATGGGCTTCGACCTCCATCAGAACTCAGTGGTATGTAGCAGATACCTGTTGGAAAGAAGTGCTAATGCTGGATTTTAACACTGAGACTAGTATTAATAGTTACTTTAAAATCTCTCTTCATTTCTAGAAACGGATCTTACGCCACCACTTTTGAATGGGAACGCAAGCTCCCCGAACCACAGACACCACCCTGAAAAATTATTCAACTTAACTGTATCTCTAAATAAACTCTCTGAATCTCTGGACCTGAACAACGGCTCGATAGACCTCAGGGATAAAGACGTTTACAGGACACTCACGTCTCCCGAAAGGAATCAGAGACCGTCTCAAATCAGGAAGACACGGAAAAAGTACTTCTATGCACGCCGGAATAAACATGAAATTATGCAGAGCATGCAGGAGATTGAAGGCATGCAGGTCCGGCCGAGACAGAACAGCCAACAAAGATGTATGTATACATAAGACACCCTTCTGATGTGTAATTAATTACAGGTAAAATAGAGGTAAACCACAAACCCAATTGACACAATGTTATGGGATTTTATTTTACAGATGAAATGGTGAATGAAGTTTTAGCAAACCAGAGAAATATTGAAGGTAGGAGATCCTTTAATGTACATTTGTTAAAATAGCTGTTACATACAGATGCAACATTCAGTTTTTCTTTCCTCTTAGAGTTCTGTTTATCATGTGGAAGTACATCTGCTGAAACCATTCACCCACTTTTTGAAGGCAGCTTGTGCTCAACATGCAAGGTACACCATGAAAGCCTGGAGTATAGTCTTTGATATGGGGCTGAATGTGTCTTTATTATTAACATTTTGACCAATCAAGTTCACTTCAATGGTCCTGCAGTGAGACAGATTCTTGAAAATACCTTGATGTTCTTGTGTTGTTTTTAATTAATTATTTGAACGATATCTGCTGTTTTTGTGTTTATCATGTGTAGTATAACTTCACTGAGACGCTGTACACATATGATGAAGATGGATATCAGGCGTACTGCACTGTCTGCTGCTCCGGCACGGAGGTCATTCTGTGCGGCCTCGACAGCTGCTGTCGGTAAGCGTGTTTATGATAATAAATTTATGTTTTAGAGATGTGCAATGTAAGGGTGCACTCACATGTTCCCAACCATACTGCACCTAAGCGGGTTTGACCCCCAAAGCCTGCTTCGTTTGATAAGTGTGTTCGTTCCATACCATGCCCAGTTTGGTGCAAAGATGGTTAAACCCCAGTTTAGGAAACCCTGTTATACAGGCTCACACGCATACTTATATTACTTTTGGTATTTTTCCTTTATAGCTGCTACTGCATGGACTGTCTGGATATCCTAGTAGGTCCTGGGACTTTTATTAAGCTGAAAGAAATTGACCCATGGGTCTGTTACCTGTGCGCACCGCAGAACGCCTCCGGAGCTATGAGACCCAGACACGACTGGAGCATCCGTGTACAGGAATTATTCACCAACAACAGCGGCTTGGAGTTTGTCAGTGTTTGTCTTTATACAGTTCACCTTATAAAACAATTGTGTTTGTTCGACTGTATCATTTTGTAATGAATGACCGTATCATTCGTTCTCTGCAGGAACCTCATCGTGTTTACCCAGCAGTCCCTGCTAGCCAGCGACGACCAATCAGAGTCCTTTCTTTATTTGATGGTATAGCCACAGGTAACTCCGCCCATATGGTGAATGTATTTTCACCAAGTAGGATGTGACCCTGGATCAATATTTTAATGAACCAATCAGATTGCAGTATTACCGCGGGTTCAAACCAGTCCAGTTTGAGGCGTCAAATTCGTGTCTACTGCGTCTAAATTGCCGCTTGAACATTTTGAATTTACTCGCTTTATTCAAATTCTAGTTATCGAGACATTTGCAAAGAAATTTGCGTAATGGGAGGGGCCTTTGCCACTCCGCTCGCTTTCTGTAATCACGTCACTACTAGAGCAAGGTCCTGATTGGTTAACGACACGCCAAAGTTCAATTCGCGCCATCTGCGCCAGCTAGACGCGCGAATGAGGAGGAATCGCGTCTACCACATCACGATAAACGCCTCATTCACGCTGCGAGACCTTCAGACGCACATCAGCTCGTCTTTACATTGGCTGTTTCTCAATATGCGTTCTTCAGCGATCTTGCGTTCTCGTGTCCTTGCTCTACGTCATCATTAACAGTCGAAGTTCATTCCAATTCTCAAGAACGCAAGTACAGAAGACGCATGAAAATACCCGGATGTGTTCTTGATATCGAGGATGCACCGAGTGTAGACTTGCGCGCTGAAATTGCTTCACGCCCCATAAGTTATTGCTGCAAAACAATGGCAGAGGTCAGGTGACGAACAGGAAGATCGCACACATCTCAATTCTCATAAGTGCGTTCTGTGTTCTCGCGACCTTCTGAGTTCGTTCTTCCGAGGTCGCCTGGCAAGTTCGATCTTCACGAGGACGCAAGTCCATTCTTTGCGTTCTTGGAATTGAGAAACAGCCATTGACTTAACATTCAAATCACTCGCGCTTGACGCCTCTACCGCGGCTAGTCTGAACGCAGCATTAGGGTGCATGTTAGATTTAGATTTAGGATTGGGTTAGGGGCTGTTAAAAATTCTTCTCAAACTATTATTTTACACTAATTTGGGGTAAAAATGGTAAGTGTTTGAGTTAAGGGTCAGTTGGGGTTTCTTTGATTAAAACGTTGATCCAGGACCAACAAAAAATCGTACTTTGTGAAATCACGCCTATTTTTCCGAACCCCCCATGAGTGTTTAAACGGTCGTTTCAGGTGCATTTTGCTTAAATATGTGTTTGTGTTTTAGGATGTTTAGCTCTACGGGAACTTGGCTTTAAAGTTGAACAATACATGGCATCAGAGGTGGATGAAGAGTCTGTTATCGTGTCCATGGTCAACCATGATGGAAAAATCACGCATGTGGATGATGTCAAAAAAATTACTAAAGAGCATGTACGTATACAAAATCATATAATCGACTAGTTTGCTTTCTTTGTTTGACTCTACGCTGATTTTTAATATAATAATGAAAAAACTAAACAGGCCATCGACTAAATGTGCTCGCTTTCAATGCTCAGATTAAAAAGTGGGGCCCGTTTGATCTTCTCATTGGTGGAAGTCCTTGCAATGACTTGTGCACAGTCAATCCTCACCGGAAAGGCTTGTATGGTAAGACACTTAAGTTCACAAGATCATTTACGTTTTTCCACATCTGACTATTATTGTGGTATGAACAGCTTCAGCTTCTTTCTGGGTTAACGATAAGCTTCATTATGAATGAGCCAAGTGAATTAAGTCACTGAGTTGCTAAAAGCCAGACAATCACTGAATCTCATGTGAAATCATTTCATCCATTTTGTATGAAGCCTTCACTTATTTATAACATTGACTTTTTGCAGATGGTAGCGGGCGGTTGTTTTTCGAATATTATCGGCTCCTGAATATTATGAGACCAAAGGATGACGACCCGCGGCCATTCTTTTGGCTGTTTGAGAATGTCGTGTTAATGGAAAACAAGACTAAAAATGCCATATGCCGCTTTCTAGAAGTGAGTGATATATTGGGTACAGGTTTAATAAATAATAAGTTTTTCTTCTTTTTTTTTTAGTAGCTGTATGCTGAATTTATTCTTTCGTTTTTGTTAGTTATGAATTTTAATAAGCATTTGTTTTTAGTGTAACCCTGTGCTTATCGACGCTGTGAAAGTCAGCCCAGCTCACAGAGCAAGATACTTCTGGGGAAACATACCTGGCATGAACAGGTGAGTATTTATAAGACTATAAAACATTGATACTTCTACATTGAGCCATGTATGTACTAGTATTACCATAATATGAGTTATTTATTTTGGTATTTTAGTAAACTGTTAGTGTGTTACCTAAGAGACAGGACAATTACTCCGTTTCGTGTCAGTTCCTGATAACACGGTCGGGTCTTATTTCTGCAATAACAATAGGTTGCCGCTATTTGGTTTAATCATTTGAAAATATAATGTCATTGACAACGAGTTATCTCGTCAATTAGGAGAAAGCATTTGCATAAAAAAGTGTTCCGATTAATTCTCATGTTAATCTGCAATAGCGCGATTATCCACTAGATGGCACTTACCCAATTTATGAAAAAACTGAAGACAAAAAGGTTATTTACTAATTTTAAACTCTGTATATGTTTTGATAATTATTCTGAATCTGATCTCTAACAAAATTCCTTCACAAAAATGCAATTATTTCAGCTTTTTGCTAAAAAAAGTTGTATTTTTAAAGAAAAATACACTTATTTAGGAGTTTATAAGCAGAGAAAAATATAGATAGGATGAAACGTTTTTTCCCCCATTTTGTTTGTTTGTTTATTGTTTGTTTGAAAGCAGAGGGTCTGTTCTTTCATTTGATGTATTATTTGTATGTTTATATAATTTTAGAAGATTTTTTTCCTGGAAGGCATTTTGTGAAAATCACAAAAAATGCTGGCGGGCAACTTAAAAAAATAATGGCTGATGGGGAATGAGCTAAAAGACATATTTATATAAATTTTTGTGTAATATTAAACTGTACCTGTCAAAAGTATTTGCTGCATCCGGGTTACCGTGTGTTATTAGTTTTGAGCATGAGCATTAGTTTTGTTATCTGGGAATAACAAACCTGCAAATGTCTTGACGGCCAATCAGAATCAAGCATTCCAACGAGCCGTGTAATAAGATACCATAAGCAATCTGCATTAAATTTGATCTGTTCTCATTTGACCAGACCAATCGTGCCCTCCAAGAGTGATAAACTAACTCTTCAAGACTGCCTAGACGCTGGCCGAACTGCAAAGGTTTGTTAAGAATGCAGGACATTATATCACATAATACTTCATTATTGTAGTACTATGCAATTACATGAGTTCTGTCACTGTTTTTAGCATGAAAAAATTCGTACTATTACCACACGGCCAAAAGCAATGGGGCCGGGGTGCACTTATAGTGAGTGCCCAGTCATTATGAACGGACAAGATGACATTATATGGATCACAGAAATGGAGAGGTATCTTTTATGACTTTAATATTAATTGCAGCTACCCCACACAATTGTACACTCATAAAACTACTATTTTCTTTGTTTCGTGCTTTTCAGAATATTTGGATTTCCGAAGCATTACACGGATGTGAGGAACTTGGGCCGTTTGCAGAGGCAAAGAGTTTTGGGGAAGTCCTGGAGCGTCCCTGTCATTAAACATCTATTAGCACCACTGAAGGATTACTTTGCTTGTGATGAACTGAACTGAAGTTCTCGGACAGTGTGAAGACTTGGATACAGAAGCGTTTTGTTACCTCACATCTGCGGTGTTAGGCACTGCAACATAATTTTTTGAAGATTATCTGCTTTGGATCCAAGCACTGCAAAAGCAGGATTGGCACAATTTGTCTTGAATTTTTTTAGCTGTAATTTATTTTATTAAATGTGACATCATATCACAGATACAAATGTCATTTTTTTTTTACAAATGAACTGGCACATTTATTAAATATTTGAGTAAATTGAACCAGTAAACCTGATAAAAGCACCTGTCCTGTGACATGCCAATGTTGTACATACTACAATAAATGCAGGATTAATTGGATTTTGGTATGTTTATGGTATACATATATACTTCTATAGTATACAAAGAAATCATTGATCAATACTTTAATAAAAAGCTTTTATTTTAATGATGCAGCCTGTGCATCCAATGTACTGATTCAGAGCGTCCTGATTTGACTTTTAATATGAAACGAGAAAGACTTTTATTGTGAAATGCACCAAACGCGTCGAGAATGGGCAGCTGGTCATGGCACTTGCCTGTTGACTTTTACAGTTCGTTGCTTATAAATTGACGTTTAATCCTAGTTTAAGATGTTTAAAGTGAAAGGTCAAAACTGTTGTACAGGTGCAGTGTTTACAGAGTTCACCGCAGACGAGTTAAACTTGTGCGTCTTGTTAAAACATGTTTCGTCACTTTTCTGGTAATGTGGTTCATAAGAAACTATTGTTACACACACAGGTTTTTGTGTGACTAAATCCTCATCCTGTTGTTTTAAATATTTTTCTGTTACCTGCCACCGTATTATCCAATCATACAACTTGCAAATTATATATCGTTATATAATTATATACCAAGCTTGTCAAATGAGTTCATGTCCCAGAAGTACAGCTGTTTTATTATAGCAATATATTTGCAGTACAGCAGAATAGTCTGTGAAACATTAAATGTGTAGTTTATTTTTTTTACGGTGTTATTAAGTATTTAAAATATAGTTTTGTTGAAAATAAAGACACAACATTTGAAAATAAAATATATTTGTTTGATAAGCTGGATTCTGTCAATTCAATCTCAGAACTCCAAACTTGAATAGAAACGTGACCTTCTGCATATATGCACATTGTTATTGTATTGTTATTTACAGATTATTTTGATGCCAGATACTGGAAAAAACTTTGTGACAATGACAATGCCCACTATTAAATGTGTGGTAGTTGGAGATGGTGCTGTGGGTAAAACCTGCCTTTTGGTTTCGTATACAAACAAGTTCCCATCAGAACCTACAGTAAGACTTCCTCTCTTCATTTAACTATTCAGTGATTTTTGAATGGTTTTTATCTTGCCTGGTTTCAGACGAGAGAGATACAACCCCTGAACCTACTATCAATGACAAACAAGAAATTGCTGAGAAAACTTATTAAATTTGATAGTTGCTTTGTGAACACATTAAAATAAAAAAATTAACTATGACCAGTAATTGCTATATTTAATATTTTTCAGGTGTTTGACAGACATGCTGTGACTGTCAGGATTGGTGCTGAAGTTTATACCATTGGATTATTTGATGCTGTAGGTATGACGTTGCTCATATTAATGAAACATAAAAAATACATTTATAAATCTTTCCAGAGAAGAGCTATTTAGGTTTTTAATTGCATATGAATATGGAATAGAAAAACATTTATTAACAGATATAAAGATTAAACACATTTAACAGAATTAAAAAAGTCATTCCCACAGACCTATCTTAATCCAGTTCAATTTGTTTGTTATTTTGTAGGTCAGGATCAATTACGGCCTTTAAGCTATCCCCAAACAGACATCTTCTTAGTTTGTTTCTCTGTAGTTTCCCTCTCCTCATTTGAAAATGTGAAAGACAAGGTGAGTGAAAGAGATTGATGGTCGTGTTTCTGGAGAAATGTTTATAATGTACAATTATTTGGCATCAATATTTTGATCATTTGAAATGCAGTGGGTGCCGGAGATAATGTACCACTGCCCGAAAACCCCTTTCTTGCTGGTTGGAACTCAGATTGACCTAAGAGATGATCCTTTAACTGTTGAACAGCTTGCAAAAAACAAACAAAAGCCAATCAAACCAGAAACAGCAGAAAAACTGGCCCGGGACTTAAAGGCAGTGAAATATGTTGAATGTTCTGCTCTAACACAGGTGGGTATGTTTATCAACTCATCTAAATTCTTGGGTTTAGTATTTTATGTGAAATATCTATATTTTTCCTTTTTATTTATTTTTTAGAAAGGACTGAAGAATGTATTTGATGAGGCAGTATTAGCAGCCGTGGAGAACCAAGTGGCCCAGAAGAAACATAAATGTGTACTTTCATGAGGTGGACAGAGCAGCTGTCACACCAATGAATCTGGGCATAAACCAACAAAATCTTTAAAAAGCTTTAGAATTATCTCTGATTCATTTAATTACTTTACTGAATGGTTTTCTTGTATTACAAGTTTAAAATGGGATTAAATTTTCCTATTAATAATACCTTCATCTAACAAAATGGTTAAAATATATATTTTTAGGAAATACTTTAAATCTGTAAAAACTGTATTTAAAAAAAAAGGTATTTCTTGGTGTTTGCTTATTTTTTTATAACAAATACCCTAATAAATAAAGGGTAGAAAGGCATCCGCCTGTGTAAATGAGTAGCTATACAGCAACTTTTATAATAGTGAAAATAAAAACATTTATCTCTTTGCACTGGACAAATCTTTACACTACTGTTAATAACCGTATTCTAAGTGTGCCGCCCAGCACCCTGTAACAAATCTTTCATGAGTAAAACAAATAAACCAAGCTCCAGGTTTATAATCTGTAAAGGCATGTGTCGTCTGAAATTAACAAAGACAGTTTGAAAAAGGTAATAACAATGAAGTACGCTGAAAAAGTTTGAGAACCACTGCTATGTGTTAATATTAGTCAATGTCTTATCTAACATACAACATTTTTCTTAGTTAATATGAATGCAATGACAAAGTAACAGTTTGTAAGTTTACATACCCCTTGACTGTATGATGTTGATAATCATTTTTACAGAATTTTTTTTACAGACTAACAGAGAAATAAATATTGTGTTGAGTTCATCTCCCCCCAGTCTATGTTTGTATGTGAGAAAAGCACAAGAAAAGCAGAGGATAGGACAGTTCAGCTACATTATTTATGTACTGTATTAATGCAATGTCCAACCATATATTAAGTATGGCCCATATAGTCAGACTACATATCAGTCCTATTTCTTAAACATGAAAGGGCCCATTTGTGCTAAACGTTGTAGCCCATGATTTTTCCATTAGAGTCGCAACTACACTCTTTAAAATAAATATTCTCTACACAATAACACTGGAGAACCATTTTTGGCAGAATGGTTTCTTTCTGTTGTGTAAACATTTTGGTAATAAAAATGATTCTTTGTGCTTCTTTTGACTAAATGATTCTTTGAGGAGCCAAAAAATGTTTCTTCTATAGCATCACTGTGAAAACCTTTTGTAGCATCTTTTTAATAGTGTAGGACCCACACAAGGATCCCACCTGGGTTAACCCATGTTGTTGCTTTCCCTGATGACATTTGACTTAAAGGAAAACACCACCGTTTTTCAATAATTTACAATGTTCTTACCACAACTTAGACTAATTAATCCCTATCTTTTTTCAATGTGTGTACTTAATCTTTGTTCAGCACCTCGTGAATGTGTTAGCATTTAGCCTAGCCCCATTCATTCCTTAGGATCCAAACAGGGATGAATTTAGAAGCCATCAAACACTTCCATGTTTCCAGATTTAAAGACTGTTACATGAGTAAGTATGGTGGCATAAAATAAAACGTGGAGATTTTTTAAGCGGATAAAAAAATTAGAACTACTTTGTATGGCGAAAAAGCACTTAGTTTGCAGCACTTCAACCCGCAGTAATATTGACGGAAGATTGAGCGAGAGGGGAAGTAGTCAGGAGTGATGATGTTACAGCGCGCCGAGGTCAGTTTTATATTTTTATTGGAAAAACAGATATTTAATTCATCGGTAGAATAAATATGAGTATTCATCAAAATAAACAATAATTAAGTCATAAAAATGTATCGGATAACATATTTAGTGTTTTAGGTGCTTACCATTACCAGTGCAACACAATTTGCTGTAACAAATTGCAATTGGTAACATCACTGGTTAGTAAAAAGAAGAATCAGGTAATATACTTAACAGAAGTTGTTAAATTTTGATTTATATACATACAAGCATACAATAAACATACAATATATCCTTTGTATCAGTACAAACATTTTGTTGCATTGTTACATTCTGAGTACATCAGCGATATATAATAGCATAATATTATAAAAAATATAATATAATAATAACCATTTATCTTTCTGCAGCTGGACAGATCTCAACACTACTGTTTATTACCCGTATTCCATACCAGCCTGCCCAGAACTGTGTATCCTGTCCCCCATGAGTAAAACGAATAAACCGAACTCCAGGTCCATAATTCTTAAAGACGTGTGTCATCTGAAATTAAAGCAGTGAGAATAAAAGGTAAGATTTCAAACAACCTTTGCAACCTTGGCACAAATAATCAGATCTCTCTGCTTTCTATCATCTCTCTGGAAAATTTCATCGTAATGGTCAAATCTTTATCTTCATCAATATATAGACATTTCTCTTTCTACAGTCAAATATCCCTCTTGCTCACTCTCTTTCCTTTTCCATCATAAGTTCATACCCTATTGCTGATTGGTAAGTGTTGTGGATCAGTCTGATTTACATTGTTTCTTTTGACTATTTACACAACCAGGACTATGTGAAAACACAATATTTTTGCTCTTTACACACACAGAGAACAAACATCTAGCATATTATTTAAACATTAAATGTTTTAAATTGATTAAGTTAAATTTTCAACAGCGTTTCCCATAAATCACTTATTCTACCTTTAATAAATAGGTCAGTGGAGGATGATTGGACAGTATGTTTTGTAAGTAATAGAATTTAGTACATTTATTATTTAAAAATGATTTAATCATTTAAACATTATGATTAAACTCACTTGACACCACTGTTGATCATTCCACTGTTCAAAGAAAACTTTTTCAGGCTGAAAGACACTGATGGGTTTCTTTTCCTGATCAAGCAGCTCTACACAGATCTCATAATAACACCCGCAATCCCAGCGTGGGGCGTACCTGCACCAAACAACAATACACACCAGACTGAAGTGTTTACACAGGAAGGAAATAGTGTTCAAGTTTTAGCTACAAGACAGTAATTATAATTCAGTATGCAAATAGATTAAAAAAAAGTTCAAAGTACAAATATTACAATGTCATTTAACTTTTGAGGATTGTTTCAGTAGGAGATTTTCAAAGCTCAATCTAAATTTACTAAAATGACTAAAACTGAATTGTCTGCAAATGTTTGAATAGAAATGAAAATTGTTATGCCGGATAACGGAGACTTAAAAGGGACTTTCAAGCACTGTTATACGTGTTCTCCTGTTTGAAAAGTGTTTTTTCATCCTACTGCAAATTACTTACCAGTCTGATATTTTGATGTCAGGTTGCAGATGATCCATAAGAGCAGGACTGTAGCCTTCATTTTTTAAATGAATCAGCTGTTGCTTTAAACATAACCTGAGAACAAAGATTACAGGTTAAGTTCTGAAATTGCGCGTCAAAAACCTTCTAAAGGATCAGAAACCTAACTTACCCAAAAGAGGTGACAAAGCATTTGTCATTGTTGTCATTTGGAAGGTCTGCAAAATTCTCTTCTATTTTCCATTCGTCTCCACCATTCTCTACAATCTTCCATCCATTGAATTCATCTAATAAAAATACCAGCATAAAGGACATTATATGAATTTACCAAGAAGCATTAGATCCCCAAAACAGTACTTTAAATTAGCGTTTCTCAACCAGAGGGCTGGGGCCTCAGTAATCTTTTAAGGGGGCCTCAAATGAGTTTTTAAAAACACATTTTCTGCTTTACACACATTTTGCAATTCACAATGGCACTTTTTAAATGCACTGAACACGGTTCTCTGCACAAGACACAACAATCTGACATAAAGTCACATGTTTGCCTTTTCAAAACACCACCATTCAAAACGACACCACACAAGCCAAATGGCCAATCCATGTGCCACCCGCCCAAACACCCGAATGGCTCACCGTCAACACTTCAATCAGGATGCAAGCACCAGAAAAGACCACAGGAACGCCACCGGCCACAGAGCCATTATAGATGTTCCTGGCTAACATGGTGGGAACATCACAATGTGTGCTGCCATCTCCAATATGGATGGTGTCCTCCACTGTCATGCCAACCTTGATACAACACAGCCCATATTCTCACATTTCTAGAAAGACTCCACAACATTCTCATACCATCAGAGTGTATGAATGATGCAGACCAAAGAAACTGGTATGTTGTAGTATGGCACAACGTGAGCTTTCATCGTGTAGCTCCAATCCAAAACTGGTTTGCTGACTACCAAACATTTATCGTGAAATACCTCCCACCACACTCGCCACTCTTGAACCCCACAGAAGAGCCATATGGAAGGTATATGACCAGCAGCCCCTTGTGCGCATGCCTCTTTTGCAGGCTATGGAAGAGGCATGTGATGGGATTGATGTTGGTGCAATTTAGGGATGGATAAGGCGCTTCTTCCCTCGATGTCTGGCAAGGGAATATATTGCCTGTGATGTGGCGTTGTGACTTGTTTGGTGAAAAAAAAAAATTCAACAGCATGTGTGTGTATCTGCAAATATTTCTGTGCATGTGAACAATCTAATACATATTTTAGTATTATGGCAAAGCATACTAAAGACAAGTGCACTTTTCATTATGCCCAACTGTGTGTAGTTGGTTAGACAAAAATCTGGTAATATGAATGAAGGGTGTTCCAATTTGTGTCAAAGTTTGATTTTGATAATGTTATATGTAGTTTAGGTTGGAGTGCTTCATTTTGCAGGATATATGTGGTATTTTGCTATTTGGGTGTGTGGTTTTGTAAATTGTGTTAAGTTTTTTGATAAAACCAGACTAGTTTGCAAAATTGTGTGTTAGCAATTGGAAAAAACTGTAAATACCAAGCTTTGCAAAGTAACACATGAAACCTATTGAACCAGCTATGCAGACAACCTACGTTAACATGGGACTTGGAGAATTGTCCTATACAGGGAGGCTGCAGACCTGGAGCAAGGCAGATACAGGCCTCAGGCAGATTTACGGCCCAGGCAGTTTTTCCCGGCAAACGCACCACCCATATCGCGTCATTCGCATTACCCCACGCAAGGATGCGTCTGATCACGTCTTGCATTGACTTTGTATATAAGTGTAGCAGGATTAGGTGAGCTGTGATTGACAGCTGATATAACCTATCAGGAAGGGGCAGTCCCTTTTTAAGCGCTGATTGGCTGCTCCCTGGAATGCGTCATGTCCTGTGTTTCCCCGGGGTGTTTTTAACGATAGCGACAGGTGAGCTTTGTTAATGTGCTGCTGTTCATAGTTTTAATCCCTGTATGTTATTTAAACTAGTTTGTGTTGGATTTAGTGTGTCGTTTGTCTAGTGTGCCGGGGCCCTTCTACATGTAGTGGTACATGACAGTGTTACCTCAGTTGGCTGCTGGTTGATCTGCTGTGGGTTAAGCTATGCCGTAAAACTGTTATTTGTCTGGGGTGATACCACTATTCGGTAAGTGTCCAGCATGAAGTCAATGTTTGTGTATGATGTTGCAATTAGTTTTTAATATCGTATTTGTTTACTTTAGGGTTCTCCCTTTTGTTCTACGTCCTGTTCTCGTGAGTGTTTGATTCTCGTGCTGCGGAGTAGCATCGCTGTAGCACCGACTTTATCCTCTCTGCTGTATGCTGGACTGTACACTGTCTGGTTCTTAAGTTTCCGGGTTGATTTTAAGATTCGAGTGAAGGATTGTCCGGTGCATTTGGAGTTGGCAAATGGACTGTGGCGTTCGCGCAGTGTAGCTTCCCTTGCCGTTTACCTTTTTTTGTTTCGTTTCTTTATTTGTATATCATTTTTGTCTGAATATTTGTATATTGTTTATACTTTTAGGAGCTGAGGTTCCCACGGGTGGATGGATCTTGTGGCGGTGGTGGTAACGCTTCAACGTTTACCGTGTTACACATTTTTGAATTGTATAAGTGTGTGCTTTGAGTTCACGGTGTGGTGTGAAAGTGTGCTTGTGGATTATTTGCGCCAGAGATCACTCCGGTGGGTAGCCTCAGCCCTGTAGGTTGGTATTGTGTTTATTTGTTTGTTTATTTGATTTGTTGCCGGTCATTGCATTTTAGCAGTGAGGGCATTTTATATAATGATGTACGTGTTGTTTTTGTGTAATTCTGTTTTTTGATTAAGGTGATATGTAATGTTTTGTGTCTTTATTGTTAAAGTGTGACAGCTGGAGACCTGTTTTGAACAACCTCATCATGTCTGTTTAAATCATCCTTTTACCTGATTAAAGTAAATCCTGAATATTGTCTAATAAATGAATATTTTTGCATTATACCCACGTCTCCTACTCACTTTTACTGAGGAACGAACTTGTGCGCCGCCTTTTGGGTGTAAGGATTAATTCCCCGGGTGTAAGTCCCGGGGTGGCGTAGTCGGAATTTTATGTAAAATCTTTGCTTTTGTCATAAAGCTATCCCCCAACCCCCTCGTAATGCCACATAAGCTACTCGCGCAAATCGTTGAACTCGCTTCTGGTGTGAACCCACAGTTACACTGTTTATCTTATTGTGTCGATCCAAACCTTGCTCTGCTGATCTGATGATGCGAACTCACAGTACACCCTACTGGACACACCAGGAACAACAGGGGCGTAAAACTGCCTGGGCCGTATATCTGTTATGCTGCGTTCACACCAGCCGCGTCAAGCGTGAGTGATTTTAATCTTAAGTCAAAGTAAAGACGCGTTTACGCATGTCTGGAGGTCTCGCGGCACGAATGAGGCGTTTAATTAACGCGGCAAATTTGGTTTGAATCCTACCATGTGTGCCAATCTCCAAAAACACCCACTCTTAATATCTGACTTTAACCTTTTTTCCGGATGTTATAAAGGATATAAAGGATTATCAATGAGAATCGAGTTGGCCCTATTCCAGAGAGCCATAATAAAAGGAGTTTATGTGTTGTCTATCCCAAACAATGACTGTGAACGCCTGCCTTATGCTAGGACCTGAACCAACAAAAAAAGAGAGAACATTTTTAAGAATTATTAAAAGTACTGTCATCGTACATATTTGTGGCTCACCTTCAGCTCTGGGATTTTTTAGTAAATTACGTCTTTTCTTAGTCAGAAAGTAAAACGGACACCAGTCCGCTGGAGGTCTGGATGCATCGGGGGGCTCAATCCCCTCTCTCCGACAGCGCTCTCTCCAGTGTGACTGTGAGTCCACCAGCTCCTTCCATTCACGACACACTAAACGACACTTAAATACCACATCCTCTGCAGGCAGATTCAGTAAGATCTCCTCAACCACAGCTGAGTTTAATCCTGGGCACTAATAATAACAGAAAACGATTGGTTTTCAGTTCCGGTTTTAATTATTTCCGCGTTATGTCTATAATGTAGAAACAATATATCCAGTGACACCAAAAACTGTCAACTTACTGCGTCTGATTCGATTTTAAGCTCCTTCTTAGACACATAATTTTCATCGCTTGCAGAATTACCCATTTTTCTTTTTGCATATGGTTGTCACACTGTGGATGGACCTACGGGTACAGCGTTGGGTTGAAAACACGGAAGTAGGCTATTTAGATTATGATCAACAATTGAAACATAAATAATGGCACTTACTCATGTCAAAAATCACTTCTCTAACCGATAATAAAAGTTATAAGGTTGTGAGAATATGCGTATACCCTCAAATAGCTAGTTCTGCTAAACTGGAATACACCTTGCAGCAGAATAGATATCGTTTCACGACTTGACAGCTAACCCGTTTGTCACATGAATCAGGATTCTCGCAATTCCCAAAACAGCTGAATCACACTAACTTAGTTCTTTAATATCACGTGTTTGCCTGGATATCTAGGGTGCTTTTCAATTCTTATTGGTGCATTCTCGTTTCCTTTTCTCGCTAGCATCCTAGGAGGGTGGATCAGCTAAGACTCGAAGCACGCGTGATGTCTTGTGTTTGTTGGGAAAGATTCGAGGACGAAAGAAACGAAGCTTTAAGTGAAATGGCATAGCCTGTGTATAAAGTTCATTCTCTAAATTGCTCACGCCTACAGATGCGCAGCCATAAATTGCGCACTGAGCGCTTTTGTCTGTGGCTGTGACTCGTCAACGGCGCTGCCATATTAGTCATGGCAAGAGTGCCGTATAAAAACATGCAGCCTAGTAAACGGTGACCCGCGCGGTCTCTGGATAAACAGCACATAGCGTTTTTATTTCTCAACTGATTTAAACGATTTACAATCTAGCCTACGTAAAATGTTAGGGGTGCACAGATATATCAGCCAATGATGCTTGCTATGCTTCTCAATGAATTACGGTGAAATGCACCTACATCCAAAAGCCAGAGGGCGCTCCCGTGCAGAAACTCAATACGCGCTCTCAAGGAAACCTATTCAGGTATTTTGATGATAATAAAGATATAATGATTATAATTGACGAGTGTTGCTTATTTAAAAGCATGTCTTAAACGACTCAAACTAACAGTGATTTCAGATCGATGGGATTTCCTGGTCAAAAGCGTTAGTACATGAAATTACTGTGTGATTCAGAACAGTTATCGGCCAGGTATTAGTGTATATCTGCATTTATCGTAGCATTCCTGTAAAATATCATGATTAGACTTGTAAAATAATCCCAATTATAAGAAATAATCGTTAACATGTTGCAACTTCAGATAATATCATTTGTAAGATGGATCTGTTTGTTGTTTTTCTCACTTTCAGTCACTTATCCAAAGCATCTGGCAAATGCCTTTGTAAGTGGAATTCTTGTAAAGTCACTAGATGGTACTATATTGTGCTATGATAAATTGAATAAGCACATTTATCAAAAGTTAAACACAGACATGCTAATTGTAAAGTAGCCTAAAATCTTAGATGCGTCTTAGTTTATAATAAACCTGCAAGCAAAATAACCAGTGTCTATACATGATGCAAATATAATGTCATAATGTGGCACAAGTTTGAACATATAAAATAAAAGTGACACAGTGGACAGTGTATGTTAACCTATACTCAGAAAGTGACTTCTGAAGAAAGAATAAATCGGACACAACAATTCAGGATGTTTGTAAGAAGGCTTTTTTACACATGGCTGAAGTTGTGAAATGGTCTATATACTAAGCCTAAAATAGCTAAAGAAGTCAATGCTAACTTCTCGCTACAAAAAGATATAATAAATTAAAATAAAAGTCTAGGACCCACGTAACTGGCATAGCTATCATATCACACAATGATATCTGACAATAAAAGCAAAACCTTTAAAAAAGGTTCGACAGAAAACTAAACAGAAACTCAGTTAAACCAGTAATGACACTGGGATGTGTCTTCTGGACTGATCTGTTGACCCATATTCTATACCTGCATATTCATATCTCTGAATCCTTCCCTCTGTAAATATGTTAAGAATAGACAACATGAATTCAAATAATAAATGGATTCAAGGCTGGGTTAATTCTTGCAATCTGATTTAATATTAGGTTCCCAGTGATCAATGCAGGACCTTACTTAAGCTGTTGCTTCATACATAACCTCAGGTGGGCTGTCTTTTGATTCATTACATTTCTCACCTCATACAATAGTTAAAAGTATTACAGTTGCATATTTTAGGAAATATTTTGAATTTGCAACATTTACATATTAAATTGTGAATGTTAAATTAAAAATATTTTTATGGAGTGCAAAGTATAGGTATAAAGTGGTGAGTAATTAGCATTCAGAAATTTAAGATTATGTCTCATTTTATAACTGTATTGTAAAACATGTATATCCTTAACAATGTACATTCTTAAAAACGAATGTGTTAAAATAACACATCTAGTGTGTTGTCCTTAACACATCTCTGTGTTATTTTTGGAACAACACACTTTGTTTTGTGTTAAACTATATTTAATTTAATGTTTAATCATGCCAAATCTGAAAATATACATAACTACCCAATGTGAAGTTGACAATAAATATACTCAATACAATATACTCAAGGCTCATGGTTAATTGATAATGCGCCTATAGCTCCCCAATTTTAGTATGATACACCATTCCATATTTGTCAGTTGACAATATACTGTAGATTAACACTACTAACACTTCACCACAAATGTCAATTTACAACACACACAACTACTTATAGCTAATGACAGAAATAAAACTATACCTGTCAATCGAGAAAGGCAAGGGAAAACAGATGGGTTTTTAACTACTTTAACTTTGGGACCCTGTACCGGGTCCAGAATTATTTATTATTTCTTAATATAAAACATTCCTTTAATTTGTAATGGTCTGTCATGGACACAGTACCACATATGAGATACTGTTTGAAAACTTAGAATCTCTACTTTCTGCATATATGCATCACTTTGACATATTTTTTACCGTAAGAAAGTTGTTTACAATTAATTTACACAATCACCCCCCATATTTTTAAAATATAATTTAATATTCACATATTTCATATTTTTCAAATATGACAAACATGGGCAAGCTGTTTTCATCACATATTCAACAATAGTCAAATGAATATTGAGGTAAAAAAATATTTTTGTAAATTTAGGTGAAACTTGAGCGTGAACTGCCTCAGAAAGCACAGATAGCCACAAATGATACACCATCTTTTATCTTAGATCCTACTCTAAACAATGAGTCCATTCACAGCATTTTCTTTGGTTGTAAGCATGAATAATCCCTTGCTATTTATTATATGTGCAAAACAAAAAAGTATTTTCACACGCTTCAGTAAAATAAGAACAACTTTTGAATTCGACATGCTAAAGAGTTCATTCTTTTTTTGGGTGTTTACTGTCTGCTGCTGGTATCAAACAGAACTGTCTGCTAGAGCACACCGAACCAGAGTTATCTACTTTCAAGTGTTTACAACATAAAAAAAGACAATTTGGTGTTTCATCATATGAAAAACAACATAAATAACAATATTTGTCACAAACAGCAGCTTTTTATGTAACGTCAAAGGGTTTTCTGTAAAATGAGAAATTGCATTTATTCCACTGTGGTTATGGGAGCACTTCAAATATTTTTAGGCGGAAATTAAACACACAAATGGTATTATTCCTCCCTTCAGTTGGAGTAAAATAACTTTTGCATAGATTATGATAGAGAAAAAAATCCTTTTTCCTCTGTAAGCTGACAATTGCTGAAGTCAAACAAAACTGTCTGCAGGTTTCGTTACCATTCAAGGGCCAGAGTTATACACTTTTAAATACAGACTTTAGGGAAAAAAAAAACATCAAAAAGCACCTATTTATTTTTGTGTTTATTAAACCCCATTCACACAGACATTTGGTCCCAGAAAATACCCGTAAAATTGCCAGACAAGCGTCTGTGTGAACACAAACTCGTCCCGTTAATCTTCTGGGATCGTTGCCGGAAAGAGGACCTAGTCAGATACACGGATAAACCTCTGTGTGAACAAGAAGCCGAAAGAATGCCGTAATGGGCGTGTCGTAGTGAGGACGCGCGCGTCATCACAACAAAAGTTATGGTTCAGCTCCTTAAAATGAGAGATAACATGCATATAAACATTCACCACGAGAAATGTTGCAAACTATATTGACGCAGTTATCAGGAAATGATAAATGAGACGCATAAACAATGACGCACGTGCCGTAGTGAGGACGCGTGTGTCATGGCAACATAAAGTTGGTTCACCTCTTTAAAATGAGGGATTTACAACATTCACGACGAGAAATGTCAGCAAACTGGACTGAAGCAGATATCAGGTAAGTTAGCTCATTACTTACTGCGTTGAAACGGAGATCATTCAGCAGCATAAAAGAATATTGCGTCCCGTGCTCATTTGAGCTATAATAAACGAAAATACCCGTGGCGTCATCCCAACGAGATATATCGTTCAGCTCCTCAAAATGCGGGTTTTAAATGCATATAAACAATCACGATGAGAAATGTCTGAAAACTGTATTAAAGCAGAGATCAGGGAGCTCGTCAAATATCCACTCTGAAGCTGAGATCATTCACCAGCATTAGAACAGCGCGTCACGCGCTCCTTTATAATCTTATCATAAACAAAAATGCATGCGAGTGGTTCTTGGAGAGAGAAATACTATATAATATGCAAACTTCAGACGCTGCGTAGAAGAGAGGGCGGGACTTTCAATAGGTCACGTGTCTTTCCGGGACCATCAGATGCCGGGCAATCATGGCAGTGTGAATGAACAAAAAATCGAAGGATCCCGGAAAAATCCCCGCTGCCTTTCCCGTGTATTTTATGGAATGTCTGTGTGAAAAGGGCTTTAGAGGACTGACAACACATTCAACCATGTTTAGCACTTTCAACAGTGTTTTATGTAATTTCAAAGAGTTTCCTGTAAAATGATACCAAACTTTTGTATGTACACCTCTGCATGTGGGTATGGGAAGCTTTTGAAATTGGGTAGGCCAAATCCTGGCGAAAATCCCCAAAATAGCCTCAGAGTGTAAGAAGAGATTTAAAAATACCTATGGAAAGAGAAGTTCTAATGTGCATTGGTAAGTTGTTCCACAACCTTGGGCGCGTGATGGAAACTTCTGCGTTTAAATCTAGATAAAGGAATCTTAAGCAAATTTTGGTTGCCAGAAGGAAGCTCTCGAGTGAGGTTGTGTGGAGAAAGGAGTTCTGATAGATGACTTGGGGCCAGCCCATGCAATCATTTGTAGACAAATAAGATTATTTTAAAATTTACATGGTACTGGATCGGTGGCCAGTGACAAGCTCGAAGTAACGGGGTGGAGTGGTCATATTTGTGGCCTTTCTTTAGGAATTTAGCAGCAGCATTTTGGACTAGTTGTAGCCGAGCAAGTTGGGTTCACCGGCCATTATTATTTAAGTCAGGATGTACCAAATTGTTGATCTGGCCAATCTTAATGATCCTGCTATCTAACTAATGGATTTGTTGTGATTGAAACTTAAATATGGTCTGTATCACTTGCATGAACAACATGATTTGGGTTCACAGCCACAGCTTCCAAATGCAAAATCCACACTTAAAATCAACTCTAGACATTTAACATTCGTCAATCATGAAGAAATTAATTAACAAATAGACAACACCATACGTCCATAACACTGCTTTAAAGTAATCTGCCCCATTACTTCTGATCCCTTTAAAAAGGGGGAGCTACATATTAAATGGCTGTAATTACTAAATCCTTCATCCAATTTGGATGTGAATATCCTCTAATGCTGGCTAAACACCAAAATATTTTTTACATCTTATAAAGTTTTCAAAATGTTTTTAGTGATGTGGTGTGCCATGATGTGTCAAAGACAGCACACCACACACAAACAGATTTTCAACCAGAGTCTCGACTCTGTGAACACAGGAAAATCTCACAAAATTTTGCAAGACTTCAGAATAAGCACGATGGATGATATGCAGGAAGACATTTCAATGATAGTGTTTGAAATGATTTTCACAGAAAATTCAAGGAAAAAAAACAAGGGTTTGGGTGAAGTCGTGGAGACAGCGGGAATATGGTCTGTACAAGTTAACTTTGCAGCAACTTCACTTTGTGCTGCGCCATGACTGCTTCCGTCTTCCATCATCTCACCTTCTGATTGGATATTGTTTAGTTTCACATGTTAATCTCAAGAGCGTGCACGCGTTTGTCCTCGGGGTTCTCCCCACACATCACGATTTCAAACATTTAAAACATGTTTATATTTACGATTCGCGATTGGGGCGGCTCCAACATTCTTCGATCAGGTTCAGACACTCTTAACTCACTTCACACCAAGGAATAATCTGTAGAACCATCAAGACAATCGGGACATAGCTAGGATTGTCGAAAGGGGGGCCAAAATCAGCCCGATTATCTTTTGGTGTGTCCCCAGCATTAGTAAAGCTCAGAGTGTGCACTGTAAGCAAATACTCATTATATGAGTGGAATACATTTTGGTAAACAGCTAAAATAACACAAAATGTACCTCTGTCCAAATATTTATTGACCGAACTGTATATACCCTAGTCCCAGACATGCATGTTTAAATTTGGATTTATATACACATATTAAAATGCAACAAACATGCGAATGTGAATATCCTCAAGAAGAATACGATAAGAATAAGAAGAAGCATAAGATAAACTTTATATCAGTACAAACATTTTAGTTATTTTTAGTTATCAGTGACTGAATATAATATAATAAAACCATTTATCTCTCAGCAGCTGGACAGATCTCTACACTACTGTTTATAACCCGTATTCCATACCAGCCTGCCCAGTACTGTGTATCCTGTCCCCCATGAGTAAAACGAATAAACCGAACTCCAGGTCCATAATTCTTAAAGACGTGTGTCATTTGAAATTAAAGCAGTGAGAATAAAAAGGTAATACAAAATATGTTAACAATAAGGTCCTATAGTC
The DNA here is from genome assembly GCF_027580225.2 of Misgurnus anguillicaudatus. Lineage (NCBI taxonomy): Eukaryota > Metazoa > Chordata > Actinopteri > Cypriniformes > Cobitidae > Misgurnus > Misgurnus anguillicaudatus. Next base: position 13,816,307 of record NC_073349.2, on the reverse strand, counting down.
TAACATAAGTAAGTAAAGTTAACAGAGCTTTGTATATTGTGTTGGGCTTGATGAGACTAGTTTTATTAGTGCACTTATGTACTGCTGTTCTAAATGCTTTTATTGTTTCCCTTATTTGTAAGTTGCTTTGGATAATAGCGTCTGCTAAATGAATACATGTAAATGTTTTTATATTAAAAATGTATTAGTAAATACTAAAATTAACCTGTACTAAGACCAATATATGGTGTTGTATTATTCATTGTAACTAATGTATTAAACTATTATTATTGCACAGCTCTCAAGAATACTTGATTCTAATTGGTCAGGGGTGACATTCCGAGTTTTGTTATTCCTGTTATACCACGGGGCTTTTGAATGCTTTATTCTGATTGGTTGAGAAATAATCCAGTGGTATGCATTCTTTATCGATAAATGCACACCTAACTTGTTTCTTAAAATAGCTACCAAATCAATGTCTTAGCAATGTCTGTGGTAACCGTGATATAAGCGGAATAATTGACTCCAGACCTTTGAATTATTTAAAATAATGCACACCCGTGGTGTAACGTCACGACACAATCCGTTGTCAATTATTACTCACATAAACTAATAAAAAAGTTCTGGGCTGCGTTTCACTCCAAATATTTATTCCCTTTACTCGTAACTTTCCTCACTCTTGTTGACTCGGGTGTGCATCATTGCTTACGATGCATGAGTATTCACTACTGAGGAACTAGCAATCAAAAGGGATTGATCACTAGAGAAAAATTAAGTGCACAGACCACAAGTCTGTTCGATTTCATGCAGTCCTGGATAGACAGATCTGTTTATGATGCCAAAGTACTGCGAGATCAATTTGAAAACTGCGCACACCGTGCGAGTTGATGTTGTGACATCACAGTCGAAGTGCACACTGGTCTATCAAGCAGTCTGAAGTGTACATGGAAAGCAGACTCACTCCCTCTGTCAGAATCGAGGGAACAAGGGTCTGTCCAATATAAACTTCTACTATCCACTTCAGGAAGTGGAACGCACTTCAGCATTCCCCTAAGCAGAAGTGCTTTGGGAAGTTTGCGAGTACGTGTATAAAAGCGGAGTGAAATGCACACTGAATTACCATATCAGGATTTTTTCTGTAATAAGAACCGACAGGCTCTACAGTATTCTTTACTTAACAAATGGAAACTGTGTTAAATGTAAAAGGGGCAATAAGCAATTTCTCGCTTATTTCTCATGAGGATCAGTCCAAAAATATCGCCTGCAATTCTCGTGCGTGTTTTATCAGTAATGATGGCTACTTGATTAGTAGTAAATTGCCATCAGCTGCTTTCAGATGGAGCGGCATTTACTACACAGAGCCGTAGTTCACCAAGAAGCTAGGCAAAATCGCATAGTCGATTTTCCTCGATTATGAATGCGATTTTCCCTTTGCTACTCTGTAAAATACGGATCTGTGTAGTAAATACCACTCCATCTGAAAGCAGGCGATGGCGATTTACTACTAATCAAGGAACCGGTTTTACTGATGAAACACGCATGAGAATCGTAGGCGATTTTTTGCACAGCCCTAGTGTTGATTTTTATTATTTAACAGAGTATCTCATAAATCACTTAATCTACCTTTTAATAGTTCAGTTGAGCATGATTGTACTGTACGTTTTGTAAATAATAGAATTTAGTACATTTTTTTTTTTTAAATTATTAAATAAATAATTTAAACATTAAAATTAAACTCACTTGACACCAGGTTTTATCATTCCACTGTTCAAAGAAAACTTTTTCAGGCTGAAAGACAGTGATGGGATTCATTTCCTCATCTAGCAGATCTACAAAGATCTCATAATAACACCCACAATCCCAGCGTGGGGCGTACCTGCATCAGACAACAATATACTGAATTGCAAAAATTGTTTGGGGGGATCACAAACTTAAAGGTCATGCACCCTTATAGATGCATTTCTGTTTGAAAAGTGAGATTACATCTTAGACTTCAGTACAGCAAATAACTTACCAGTCTGATATTCTGATATCAGGTTGCATTTGATCCATGAAGGCAGGACTGTAACCCTCTTTCTCAAGATCAATCACCTGTTGCTTTAAACATAACCTGAGAACACAGATTACAGGTGAGCTTGATTCAGTTTAAACAGAAAATTTAACATCAGTTTAAAAATTTCACAAGGATCAGAAACATAACTTACCCATAAGAGGTGGCAAAGCATTTGTCATTCTTGTCATTTGGAAGTGGTTTAAAAACCTCTTCTATTTTCCAGCGGTCTCCACCATTCTCTAAAATGATCCATCCATTTAATCCATCTAACAAAATACCAGCATGAAGGACATTATATAAATGTTGAAGTATATACATATTTATGATTTGATCTACTTATTGTGGGGGGTTACATCCCCCTATCCCCACAAACTACATCGCGGAACTGGTCAATTTGACTCGCAGTACCCGGATGAGAGGTTAACACACAGCTGCTATATAGGGTAACAGTCCTCGGAATGAAAGGCCAGGATGTAATACCTAATTGCTAAACTTCCAAAAATAGAAAAACTGTTTAAGGATTATCAACATAGTGCTGTCATGTGTAATCGTAAGATTTTTGTCTCACCTTCAGCTCTGGGATTTTTTAGTAAGTTACGTCTTTTCTTAGTCATAAAGTAAAACAGACACCAGTCTGCCGGAGTTCTGGACGCATTGCAGGGCTCGATCCCCTCTCTCCGACAGCGCTCTCTCCAGTGTGACTGTGAATCCACCAGCAGCTTCCATTCACGACACACTGAACGACACTTTAATACCACATCCTCTGCAGGCAAATTCAGTAAGATCTCCTCAACCACGGCTGAGTTTAAACCTGTGCACTAATAAAGACACAACGATTGGTTTTCAGTTTCAGTCACTGACCTATAAAATTATCAGGGCTCTCAAGTTGTATCAAAGGTTTGGAGCGACATTACATCTAGGGGAGGGGCCAGGTGTTTTTTGTAGCAGACCAAGAGAGATCAAGTAATTTAAGCAAAAACATCAAAATCTTTTCTCACTACATAGCAAGTGCATTAGGCTGTCTAATGTAAAAACTCTCAAGTGACACCAAATAATGTCAACTTACTGCATCTGATCCGAGTTCAAGCTCCTTCAACACGTAGTTTTGTTCGCTTGATGAATTGCCCTTTAACATTTTTAATACCCTGTAGAACTGGGCCTACAGCTTTAGATCGAAAACAACACGGAAGTAACTTAATTAGAATTTGACTTTAAATGATCAGCCATGAAAACAAATAATGGCACAACTCGATGGTTTCTGCCATAGACAGTAAAAGAAATGGACACAGCGACCCCGTTGGATTCAACGGAGACAAGTGAAGCCAATTAGAAGCTCACACTTCCGGGGGGTCGAGCGTACTGCGCAGACTCAAACTGAGCATGGTGACGTGAGCAACCTGTAAGTCTTCTAATAGCTGTGCCAAGAGAAATCTGAATCACCCACCGAATCTCGCAGAAACGGCGAGCGTGAACAGGAGTACGTTTTGTATTAAGTATATTTAGTATTCTGATTAATTACTTTGTCATTTTGCATAGTATTTATTTAATTTAAAGTTTAACGCCAGTACGCCAAATTCTACATGCGCTTCTCCTCCTGTCCATACGGTAATTTCTCTACTGTTTTCTGTTTACTGTTTGTTTGTTTACTGTTTTTTTAATATGGTTTCTGCGCATATTGTTCTTTTTTAATATTCTTCTTTATAGTTTATTGGCGGTTGGCAAACCAGCTTATTGGTGCATTTCCGCCACCTACTGGGACGGAGTGTGAATACCTAGGATGATGGAATGGATAAACTACTATATATATAAATAATAATAATAAAATAAATAAAAAATAATAATAATGATAACACTTATATAAATGAAACAAATAATATTAAATAATACTAAACTTTTTGTAACACCTTAAATCCTGTGTATTAACCATGTATCTCTCAAATATTTAAATAATATAGGGTACACTTTTGATTGTACCTGTGCACTCTGAAATAAATCTTTTATTGTTAACTGAACTTTCAGTTTCTTTAGTCCATCTACAAGTTGAACTCGTTCATTATTATACCCTTGACAGTGAACAAGCACATGCTCCACTGTTTCTGCCACTCCACAGTGGATGCACCCATCTGTTTTACTTTTTCCTAACATGTGTAAATAATAATTTAACCTGGTGTGCCCAATGCGTAGCCTCGAGATAAATGTCAACTTCATCCTTATTTAATCCAGTCTTTGCCAGTTTATCCACAATCTCATTTCCCTCAACTCCAACATGAGCTGGTACCCATAGAAAAGTTATATTTTTGTACAAAATTTGTAATATGTCATGTAAGATATCTTGTCTTGTATCTGACTTTCCACTTTTCAAGCTCCACAAAGCTGAGAATGAATCAGAGCATATAACTGTATCCTTAATATTAAAGTCTTCCACCCATAAAATTGCTATGAATATTGCCATGAGTTCTGTTGTAAATACTGATATGTCATTAGACAGCCTTTTAACAGTACTCTGATCAATATGAGGTATATATATTGCTGCTGCTGTATACCCAGATTGAGGATTTTAGACCCATCTGTGAATATCTGAACACTATTGTTATAGTTTTGATTCAAATAATGTGCCACTGTTATATCCATAGGTACATACCTATCCTTTTCATTCTTTATACTGTTTAATTGTAGATCCACTAACGGCATTCTGTACAGCCAAGGGGGTAAAATTGGTAGACTTACTGTATGGCTCATGACTATACCATCTATTCCAATATCTTTGGCAACTTGATCAGCCCTCCATCCAAAACTATTTAAACTTGAATACTCATGCTCCCAACATTCTTTAATACATCTTTTACTGGATGAGCATCTGTATGTCCCTTTACGGAGCACCAATATGCCATTTCCAGCTTAATTTTCCTAATTTCTAACGACATTTCTGCCATTTCAACCTGCAGAGCAGAAATTGGAGATGTTCTAAATGCCCCACATATTCTCAGTGCCTGGGATTGTACTCCATTTACTTTCTTTAGCATGGAAGGCGCTGCTGAACTGTATACTATGCCACCATAATCAATAATTGGCCTTATCACTGCACAGTAAATTCTCTTTAAAGAATACCAAGTTGCCCCCCAGTCTACTCCTGCAAGACACCTGAGAACATTAACTCCCTTTTTACATTTTTCCACTACTTTCTTGATGTGTAATGCAAAAGTAAGTCTAGAATCCATCCATATCCCAAGGAACCTAATTTCTAAGACCTGTTCTAATGCCTTATCATACAACTTAAGTTTAGTGCTTGGTAATTTCTTTTTCTTAGAAAAACATATTACTTTTGTTTTTTCCACAGACATTCTAAAGCTCCAGCTATTAGCCCATTTGTCCACTTCTATGATGGCTTTCTGCATACATCTTTCCACATATGCCACATTTCTACCCCGTTTCCACAATGCACCGTCATCTGCATACAGAGATTTTCCAATACCCTGTCCAACTTTGGAAAAGATATCATTAATCATGATATTAAACAATACTGGACTACACGCACTTCCTTATGGTGCACTATCGCCACCTACTGTATTGGAATTTGGACCAGAGTTTCACGCTGCGTCCGAAACCTCAATGCAGTGACTCGTTGCCTCATGAGGAAATGACTTCGGAGGCATGAAGGTAGCTCAGAGAAAGACTTTCGGACACACTTCAAAGGCAGCGTGTTTGAAATTTAAACAGAGAGCGCCTTTGTGATAACTAATCACATATTTGAAAACTACAATACCAATTTCTCGCTAGAAATGCAATTAAAAGGTGTAAGAAGTGAAAATCTACCTTTATTTACACTAAATTGGTGCTCCAGTCCCGTCCTTGGCCGCCATTTTATTTTTTCGAACTCGACCGGGCTCGACCAATCACATTAATGTACGTCCACGCATAGGTATCTCAGGAGACAGGAAGTAAACCAAACATTGAATTCGGACATGCCTTGATGCCTTGGAAAGCTGCCTCAGAAGGCAGCAATTTAAGAGTTTTCAGACGCAGCCTCAGAATTCAGCGCATATTCTTCTTCTTTGGGGTTTTACGTCAGCTGGCATCCAAATTGTTGCCTTACTGCCACCTTCTGTTCTAACTTTGCCTTACAATGCCCAGTCCAGTTTTTTATTGCAAAGAATGTACAGAAAATACATACCGGAAAGTAGACATAAATTATATTCATAACCACATATACAATAAACACAAAAAATACCATATATTAAAAACTTATAATAAAAAAGAAAAGGCTATCACATGAACAGGCTTAGATGAAGAGATCAAATGTAGAGCAAATCCTGTAGCTTTCTTATTTGTAGAAACTGAAATTACATTCAGGTAATTCTTTCAGAAAGACAGAGAAGACAGGTTTAGAATTAGAAAATGTAGAGTACTGTGCAAAAGTCTTAGGCCACCACCACCAGACTTGTTGTTGTAGAAATTTTAATGTTCATCCATATTTATAGATACAAAACAGAAAATACAGGAAATATGTACAAAAAAATGAAATAATAAATTTTCAGGACTAAAGTCGTCTTAAGGCATGGTCTGCGTTTAGCGTGACCTCTATTGGCACTAAACACATCTTGAGTGTTTTTGAGTAAAAAGACTAATTTCTTTAAAATTAGAAATTAGGATTTAATTTTATTTAGGTTTAAGAGGGCCAGAGTCGTATTTTGGGACAGACTAGGAAGAAAAGTTGCCCATCAGTGTGAACTCCTCCGATCTGTCGTCTGATTGCTCTTTCGCAAGGACTTCTGTGTTGGTAAAGTGCGTGGAGCCAACAACAGTGTGGGCTTCACCAAAGACCACATCACGGGTGCAAAGGGAGTGCTGATGAGCACACTTCGGAGCATAAAAATGACAGATGGGACACCCTACAGACCCGTAGACAAAGCAAGCACGCACAATTAAATGCCATGAGACAGAAAGTCCACATGAAGTGCGTCTCTCTTTTGGAACCGCGCTCTGGTGCAATTTGCGATCACACTCCATGTTCCGCGCCTTAGCCCAAGCGAACCGCGCTACAGCCCACTTCGCAAGCCGAATAACGAAACCGGGTACGGTACAGAGTGAACACACCAGTCAAACGAACCAGGCTTTGGGTGTCAAACGCGCCTGGGCACGGTTTGGATAGTGTGAGTGTGCCCTAAGTCGTTACGCATCGCATACCGATGACATCAAAACACAGTGAGAGCGATTCCGAAGCAAACTGTTTCGTAGGATTTTACAAATAGCTGCCTGCATCCATTACGTCCAATGAATTAAAACATTACAACAATTTACATATAAATGTACATTTTTTTTTTTGACGTGCCAGTATAGATGAGGATCGTTTTCATTTTTAAATGCCTTTTTAACGCAAAAGCTCTAATGTAAACAGGGCCTTAAAATTCAGAGTCTTGCCTTCAAAGTCCGCGGCCTTAGAAGGGCCCAGACCGTAAATTGTGATGCATCCGGTATTTGGATGCAGCCAGTCTTGCTGTGCTTTGATCGGTATGCACAGCCACTGCACAAAGGGCACACGACTAGATAGATTGCTCTCGCGGCACTTTGTCATACACCAATAGGTATCCGCAGCCATAGACATAATAAATATATAGATTGCATATTGATGCTTTGGATCGCTGCAGTGATACATCTATGTGGAGTACAAAACTTGCTAAGCTTTTAGGCACATCTCAAGTTAAGCTGTTGTTTATATAATGATCACATAACTGTGATTTATTTATTTATTATTTGTAATTGTAAATTGTGTTAATAAAGGTTTACTTACTTCCATGATCTTAAAAAGTTTTGCAGAAAAATATTAATTCCACACAAATAAACTTAACATACTACAATATTCCATTAAATTGCTTATAGTTTTTTTGTTTTTATTTACTATAAAACCAAATGGCCAGCATACATAACTACATTAATGTTTTTAAGTAGCATCAAGTGTAAATATTTAATGCTGTCAAAACACGTTATTTTTTTCTATATGGGTGATTCTCACGAAAACTTGGTTTTAAACATGTCAAGCATGAAAATGTAAAAATTGCTTAAATTTACTTTTTTTCCCACTTTTACTTATCATTTAACACTTTTTGTAACATAATTAAAAAAATTAGTCCTAAAAAATCTCATTACCGCAACAGTCAGAAAACATCAACACTGACATATTTTCAAAATGACATGACAAACCTGAAAGAACATCATTTGGAGATTCTGCAAATGCATTTAAAATCAAAGTATTATGCTTCTATTAATTAAATTAACATTTAATAAGCATCTGTTGTGGTAATGATAATCAAAATGTCGCGTAAGCATTCTGACAAGACAATATTTCAAATTAACTGTAAAAAAAATGATCTTACCTGGTAGCCATCTTGAAGTAACTGGTCCATGTGCTTGGTCACTCAAAATCAGACTTTATTAAAATTCTGTATGTGTGCTTAAACTGTTCTCAAAAAGTGTTGCGGAGGATGAGAACATCAAGCATGGACACATCATTTTCCTAATTTTTCTTCATTATTATTATACATGAATATTCAGTAAATATTTTTTCTGTCATCTAAAGTAGTCTAGCAAAACATCCATTTATTTTTTTTCTTAATATTTTTGTGTTAATTTGATTAAATTACAACATAACGCATGTTCAAACACAGCCGAACACATTGCGGTAATGAGAATCTCAGCAGAAAATGAGATAAAATTTACAATTATAAATTCTTATGTTGAAATCACACATTGTGCAAGGTAGAACACAGTATTGTGTTAATTCTGATGCTTTTTAATGTTACTATATTACACATTTTAAAGCTAAAATCATTAGTGCCGTGGTGTTTCAATGGTTTCGTGAGAATCACCCATATATTCTATATAATACATCCCATTAAAATGCATAGCATGATGTTATACATAAGGCAACAACAGTATATGAATTCTTTATCTTTGGTTAAAAATGTAAACAGGCTGAAATTCAGAGAACATAAATTCAGACTGAAAAATGCTGTGACCCATCTTCCGGACAGATCTCTACACTACTGTTTACAACCCGTATTCCATACCAGCCTGCCCAGAACTGTGTATCCTGTCCTCCATGAGTAAAACGGATAAACCGAACTCCAGGTCCGTAATTCTTAAAGACGTGTGTCATCTGAAATTAAAGCAGTGAAAACAAAAGGTAAGATTTCAAACAACCTTTGCGTTTCCCAGATGTCAAACTTGACAGACTCGAGTCTTTCTGAGTCACTGTGCAGATCTAGGTTTTATGAGTCATTTGAGTCAGTATCACAGTATGGGAGGGTAGTTAATGTGGTGTTCTAAATGGAATATCCAAATAATGCCTTCATCCAAATAACTCTATATTATAGACCCTTTTACAGCTCACGTGACCAAATAGCCTGTGCGCGCATTTCGGCAACAGAAGTGGTGTTGTTCCCCAGTGGTTCTAACGTGTAAGCAACTTATTAAAATGGTTTTCCAGCATCAAAATGTCTGGTTGCTGCGTTTGGTTGCAGTAATATAATATACTAATATACGTATATATGTATCTGGCCACTTTATATTTGGGCATCTTCTAACGTCTACTATCCACTCCACTATAGTACACGGATCTGGTAGCTGTGTTGAGAAAGTTGATAAGTCAACTTTTTAAAATAACTTTCTCTGTCTGTGTTGATTCACTTCTGATTCTTGCCATACTTCCGTTGTCAAAATGCGCGTGCATACGTTGCCACGTCATCATTGTGTACAAACAGTAAAAGGGTCTATATGCCAATTATAAAAGAGAAAAAAAGAATTATGGTGAATATAACCTCATGATTATTGACATCCTGTGACGAGTCTGCCATGTTTGATCCACTTAACTAGTGTTAAATTAGTCAATCTGAGTCTGCGTATCACGGATTCACTCAGGATTTCACAGATTCACCAATCCCTATTTACTCATGCAGGATGGGTGTGTGGATCCGCGATATTGATCTGCTACGTTTCCGGCTCTGTCTGCAGCAAGTTGTGCTGATCCAAGCAGCTGAATCTGAGTCCAACTGTGACGGTCAGTGCCAACAGCTAATTATGTTTACAAGTTAAGGGACTTCTGGCTTGCTAAATGCTAGGCAGATTAGCTGGGATATGCAAGTATGAGATTGTACAGTTAAAAGGAATGATGCAAATCTTTAAATTTTAATACGCAACAGGTTTAGCAGCAGGACCAAATGGATTCGTGTTAGTGGAGACCACAGACCCATCACTCACAGGTCAGTAGGAGGATCAAGGTTAAAGGTAGGGTATCTAATTTTGAAAAATGCTAACGGTAGCCGAATAGCAATGAAATCACGATCCCACCCTCCATTCAAATCGCCATCCAAAGTCACGCCTCTTACAAAACACATTTTTGTTCAATATACACACAGAACTAACATCTAGCAAATATTCAGATAATTGTTTTAAAATGATTTATATTTTCAACCGCTTTTCTCCTAAATCACTTATACCTTTAAAAGTGCATTGTGGGACTTTTAGATAGGGTGACCATACGTGCCATTCTTCCCGGACGCATCCCGTCCAGGATTTCGGTGCGTCTTCCGGAAGTCATATTTGTTGACCCCATTCGCCATTCAGTTAAAAACATAAGATATACAATCGTAGTTTCATTCTTACCTTAAAATGTAACGGTTGCTTTTCTGTAATAATAATAATAATCCTCTATGACGTATGCGGTCGACAAATACGACTTCCGGGAGACGAACACAAAATCCTGGACGGGATTGCTCCGGGAAGAATGGCACGTAAGGTCACCCTATTTTAGAAAGATCTCTTGACAGAAATGCAATATAATATAACTATTATCAGTGGTGTATAAAGACCTTACATAATGAACTGTATTCTTTCTATTACCTTAGAATGATCCGTTTTTATCTACATACACCGCAGGTCCCCTTACATATACTGTAAGTCGTCTTCATGTTTCTACAGTAGCCCTAAACAGACAAACTGCTCTACAGAGCGCGTTTCGTCACTACGTTGTCTCAGAAGACGCCATGTTTGTCCTGTGGCAGCAACCATATGCGTTCTGAAATTCAGGGATGAGCTGTTGATTGCAATTCACAATCTCACCACTAGAATTTACACACACCACCTTTAATAAATAGTTCAGTGGAGGATGATTGGACTGTATGTTTTGTAAATAATAGAGATTTAGTACATTTATTATTAAAAAATTATTCAATAATTTAAACATTACGATTAAACTCACTTGACACCACTGTTGATCATTCCACTGTTCAAAGAAAACTTTTTCAGGCTTAAAGACACTGATGGGATTCTTTTCCTGATCAAGCAGCTCTACACAGATCTCATAATGACACCCGCAATCCCGGCGTGGGGCGTACCTGCATCAAACAACAATACATATCAGACTGAAGGAAATACTAGTTTTAGAGTTATGATAAGGCTTTGGTCTTCCTTGCAATACATTTTTTATTTGCAAGAAAGTAATTATAATTCAATATGCAAATAGATCGGTATGGAAAAGTATGCAAAAAGAGAGGCAAAAATGAAAAACTTCTAGTAGGAGATTTTCAAAGCCCAATCTAAATTTACTAAGACAACTAAAACTGAAATTGTCTGCAAAGGTTTGAATAGAATACCGAATAGAATTGAAAATTGTGTCGGAGCCGATGGTGTAGTGGATGGTGCTCCGACACATGGTGCAGACGCACTTCTGGCGACCCGAGTTCGAATCCCGACTCGAGGTCCTTTGTCAATCCCATACCCCTCTCTTCACCCTATACTTTCCTGTCATCTCCTTAATTACTTTCTATCTAATCAAGGCAAAAATGGCCAAAAAATAACTTAAAAAAAAGAATTGAAAATTGTTGTGTAGGATAACAGAGACTTAAAACCTCTTAAACTATCATAAAATTTATTTTACAAAATATATCAGTTATGGACAAAAGTTTTCTGTAAAATAAGAGCATTTATATCTATTTTACTCCAAAGTATGTGTATAGATAACTCTTTGAAATTTAAGCATGCTCAATTCTCAAAAAATCTAATTATACTGCTTAGCCTTGCATAAGAGACCTGCAAGCATTGTTTTATATGTATTTCTGTTTGAAAAGTGTTTTTTTTATCATCCTGCAAATGACTTACCAGTCTGATATTTTGATGTCAGGTTGCAGATGATCCATGAAAGCAGGACTGTAACCCTCTTCTTTTAGATTAATCAGCTGTTGCTTTAAACATAACCTGAGAACAAAGATTACAGACAGGTTAAGTTTGGAAATTACGCTGAAATTTCTGAAGCATCAGAAACATAACATACTCATAAGAGGTGGCGAAGCATTTGTCATTGTTGTCATTTGGAAGGGCTGCAAAATTCTCTTCTATTTTCCAGCGGTCTCCACCATTCTCTACAATGATCCATCCATTGAATTTATCTAACAAAAATCACCAGCATGAAGGACATTGTTTGAATTTACCAGTTGGCAATATCTCACCACAACAGTACTTAAAAGGCGTTCTAAGCGAATCTGTGTGTTGATTTTTGAAATGTGTTTTCAAAAAAACTGAGCGTAGTTAACCCCTCCCCCTCCCTTCCGTGCTTTTTATGAACGCGCCCAATCCCAACCCCCAAATCCTTCTTGGCGTTTATTGGCTGGAACACTTTGTTTTGTTTCGTGGTGCAGGTTTGGCCACTGTGTTTATATTGAAGTTTGTAGAGCCTGGGCTGTCTACAGAGATCGTGTTTTTTTACAGTTTGATCAGCGGACAGGCAGCAAGCAGAGTGAGGAGAGGTTCGCTGTATATAACATAAAATGTTTTATGGTCTAAAACGCGTGAATTCGCTTAGAGCGCCTTTAAAGCAGTGTTTTTTTTTCAACCAGGTGGACAGGGCCCTATAGGAGGCCACAATAAACTTTCAAGGGGACTTAAGTATTAAGTTTTTAAGTTATTAAGTCTAACATTAAAGACAATGACACTTAACCATTGTTATTAAATAAGGAATAGTGTATATCCCTAAAGGAGTTTACTTAACAACTTAGCAACTTAACAACTTATCTAACTTGCAGTTCCTGGAAGAAAGGTGTGTTAAAGTCACAACGAAACAGAAGTGGTGATCATCTTATTTTCCTCCTCGTGACCAGACTGTAAAAAATATGGACGTACTGTCCGTGACATCACCCGTAGGTTTGTGAGGAGCATTTTTAAAGCCCAAATTAGGCGAAGCCTGCCGTCTTCATCTTGCAACGCGTCACCTGGATAACCAAAAATCGTCCGAAAGACGGGACAAAGGTGACCTAAGGTTACTGGTTCCTGAAACCATACCCACCTAGCTCAGCAGGAGTGACAGCAGTGGAAATTCACCTGTCACTTAAGTGGCCACGCCCTTAATTATGCAAAACTTTGAGGCTTAATATAATTTTACAAAAAAATACACCCCCCTCATCATTAAGGTCAAAATTAGCTATATAGACCAAAAACATTTTGTATGAGGCTGTAAACATAGTATTTTCTGCTGTAAAGTTTTCTGCTTTCTTTTGGAGCCAGTCTCTAGCGGCCACTCGATGAATAGAGGATATGCACGTGACATCACCTTAGGCAAAAGTGACTGCGGTTATGCCCACTGAGTGGCAAAATGTTTGAGCGACAGCATTAGCACGTAGAGTGGGAAACGTGTCTAAAATGGGGGAAGTTGTTGTGTGATCGACTGTGCAAACAGATTCAACAAGAATTTGTAGCAATTGTTTAGTAGTATTAGGCAGGACAAACATATAAAAATGGTCTGGTCACATGCCAACGTCCCTGGAGGTCACTGTCAAGGCCAACTAAATTCAATTTAAGCTGATAATTGTCCGTTATACTGCTGTTTTTTTAAACCCAGCTATTTTGTTCAATGTTTTGCCACTCATTCTTTCAGAGCAGTGACGTCAATGCATACCCTCAGAGACCGGAAGGTTGCCACTTGGTCTTGGCAAATATCCGTGTAAAACGGATTCTAAAATAAAAAAGGTAGGGCTGGACTTGAATTCGTCCATTGAGAATTTATTGGATCATTGGAAGTTGGGTCATGTTGCTATTTGCTAATCCCTGCAATCTTTTCCCAGGCACCACCCTTCCACCATTCCTCATGAATGGAATTAAAGAGAGATCTTTTTGAGGTTTCTGAATAACGATTATATATTTTTTTAAATAATGAAGCTCATATATCATTTGTAAAAAAAATACCACAATATTCCAAAAAATCTAAGTTTATAATTTAAATTTCATTGTGACTTTAACAGTTTTACCGGCTGTTATCAAGGATAATGTCAGACTTACCAATGAGAATCGAGTACTACAGAGAGCCATGTAAAAATGTTATAGTAAATGTGTTGTAAATTAATAAAAATGTTAAGAATTATCGAGCTATCATAATGTAATCGTAACAGCTCTGTGGCTCACCTTCAGCTCTGGGGTTTTTTAGTAAGTTACGTCTTTTCTTAGACAGAAAGTAAAACAGACGCCAGTCCGCCGGGGGTCTGGACGCATCGCAGGGCTTGAACCCCTCTCTCCGGCAGCGCTCTATCCAGTGTGATTGTGTGTCCACCAGCTCCTTCCATTCACGACACACTAAACGACACTTTAATACCACATCCTCTGCAGGCAGATTCAGTAAGATCTCCTCAACCACAGCTGAGTTTAATCCTGGGCACTAATAATAACAGAAAACGATTGGTTTTCAGTTTCAGTCAATCTATGACCCATTTCCGAGTCATGTTTAATGTAAAAACTCAGTGACACCAAATGTATACTTAGTGAAACTGATCCGAATTCAAGCTTCGTATATACATCATTTTGATTGCTTGCAGAAATACCCATTTTTCTTTTTGCAAACATTTGGTTGTTGTCACACTGTGGATCTGGAACAACGTTACAGCTTTAGGTTAAAAACAACACGACGTTAACTTAAACTTTGACTTTAAAGTATGAAACATAAATAATGACACATACCTTCTTCTTCGTCATGTAGCCTAATAATTAGTTCTCTACCCGAAGTAGCCCAAGAATGTGAAAGATTATATGCGTAGGCCTACCCTCGTATGTTTCTGTTTTCGTTTTTCTAAACTGCCTGGAACAATAATCGTTTAAACGACCCGTCCGTCACATGAATCAGATTTCCCGCAATTCCCAACACACTCCAGTTATTCGATATCACTTATTTGCCTGAATACATCTAAACGAAAGTAGGCTACAACTATAAAATATCCAAACGCGTAAAAGTAGAGGTAGCTGCAGGCTGGAGCAATGGGCGTGGCAAGAGGTCGGAAAGATATGGGGCGTGCCGTAAGGTCTTTTCAATTGGACGCGAAAAGCTTCCTGATCCGCATAATAGCGAGCCATAAACTCAATCACTATATATTATGTTGCTTGCTTATGTATGTATATAAACAATTTTATCGTAACACCCAGAGCAACACTCACACGCGGTTTGCTGATTCACTCACTTCTTTTACTGCTTTATTCAGTACAGAACTCACTCTAATATAGAACACTGTTGCCCCCTAATGGCAACTCTTCATATAGCACAACATTTAGCTGCATATAACACTATACAAAATACATTTCTTACACTGTAAAAATAACAATAATGATATTGAGAATACATTCAAAAGTACGAAGGGCACACCCCTAGACAAATCGCTCTCGCGGTACGCTGATAGGTAGCCTATGCGCAGCAGCGCAGCCATACACTCTAAAAACAAACGGTGCTAAATAGCACGAAAAGTGGTTCTTTGCTCGTAATCAAAGAAGAACCATTTTAGTGATATATATAGCACAGCTGAAGCACATATGAAAAACCATACAGCGGCCATATAGCACCACATATGGTTCTACACAGGTGCTTCAATGGTGCTATATGGCACTAAAAAATGGTTCTTCTTTGATTACGAGCAAAGAACCACTAAAAACAAAAGTTTTGTAGACATAAACAACAAAATAACTTCTACACAAGTAAAACATAACACACTACAATTTTCTATCATTTATTTGTATTTACTATAAAGCCAAATGACCAACATACATAACTACAATAATATTTAAGTAGCATCAAGTGTAAACCTTTTCCATGTTTAAGTGCTATACTTGGGTCCCCAGTTACTTAGTTTTGGTAAACCATTCTCTGCAAGCATGTGAAGAATTAAGTCATTGAACCCATTTGGCCCCCATTGCGATGTCAGAAGGGGTTAATACCACCCCTTAATCTTCACTATCCAACCACAGCACTGCCATTTAGTGCAGAGATCAGCTCATTTGCATTTACATTTAAAAAGGACACACCCCAAAACAGCACATTTTTGCTCACACCTACAAAGTGGCAATTTTAACATGTTATAATAAATTATCTATATGGTATTTTGAGCTTAAACTTCACATATGTACTCTGGGGACACCAAAGAATTATTTTTAAATCTTATAAACAGTCTTGTTAAATGTCCCCTTTAATACTGTGATCACAATCAAAACAGATTTTAAAGGCGCTCTTAGCGAATTGAAGCGTTTTAGACCATAAAACATTTTTTGTTACATACCGGAAACATCTCCTCACTATCTGCTTGCTGCCTGTCCGCTGATCAAACTGTAAAAAAAACGCGATCTCTGTAGACAGCCCAGGCTTCACAAACGGCAATATCAACAAGTGGCCAAACCTAGCATCACAAAACAAAACAAAGTATTCCAGCCAATAAATGACAAAAAGGATTTGGTGGTGGGGGTTGGGCGCGTTCATGAAAGCACGGAAGGGAGGGGGGGGGGAGGAGTTAGCTACGCTCCGTCTGTTTGAAAACAGTTTCAAACGTCAACAATAACTAACGTCTCGCAGATTCGCTTAGAGAGCCTTTAATTTTGCCATCACAAAACTGCCATCTTATAAGTTTATTTCTCGTCACTTGGCTCCATTTGAAAGTGCTGAGGGAGTATTCTAGATTTATTTTATGACGTTTATGTTATTTTACAGAATATTCTATATAATGCATATCATAAAAATGCATTGCATGATGTAAAACATAAGGCAACAACGTGCTAATACTATGTATAAGTATATGGATTCTTTATCTTTGGTTAAAGGAATAGTCTACTCATTTTCAATATTAAAATATGTTATTACCTTAACTAAGAACTGTTGAATCATCCCTCTGTCATCTGTGTGTGTGCACGTAAGCGCTGAAGCGCGCTGTGACGCTACGATAGCATTTAGCTTAGCCCCATTCATTCAATGGTACCATTTAGAGATAAAGTTAGAAGTGACCAAACACATCAACGTTTTTCCTATTTAAGACGAGTAGTTATACGAGCAAGTTTGGTGGTACAAAATAAAACGTAGCGCTTTTCTAAGCGGATTTAAAAAAGGAACTATATTTTATGGCGTAATAGCACTTTTGGGAGTACTTTGACTCGGCGCAGTAACACCCTCCCTCTCCCATTATGAGAGTGAGAAGGGGAGCAGACTTTTCAGGCGAGTCCAAGTACTCCCAAAAGTGCTATTACGCCATAAAATATAGTTCCTCTTTTAAATCCGCTTAGAAAAGCGCTATGTTTTATTTTGTACCACCAAACTTGCTCATATAACTACTCGTCTTAAATAGGAAAAACGTTGAGGTGTTTGGTCACTTCTAACTTTATCTCTAAATGGTACCATTGAATGAATGGGGCTAAGCTAAATGCTATCGTAGCGTCGCAGCGCGCTCCAGCGCCCACGCGCACACACACAGACGACAGAGGGATGATTCAACAGTTCTTAGTTAAGGTAATAACATATTTTAATATTGAAAATGAGTAGACTATTTCTTTAAAAAATGTAAACAGGCATATTCAGACTGAAACATGCTATGACCCATCTTCTGGACAGATCTCAACACTACTGTTAGTTAGCCGTATTCCATACCAGCCCTTCCAGAACTGTGTATCCTTTCCTCCATGTATGAATTGAATAAAACGTACTCCAGGTCCATAATTCTTAAAAACGTGTGTCATCTGGAAAAAACACACAGAAACATCAGAAATACTGTTAACATTAATAAGACTTTATCTAAAATAATCTTCTAATTTCCTACTTACGTGACACCATTGCTCATCATTCCACTGAGGAAAGACAACTTTTTCATGAAAAGTTCTGAGCTCTTCTTTATTCTGACCAAGCAACCTCACAAAGATTTTATAGTAACAGCCACAATCACAGCGTGGGGTATACCTGTACAGACCAAACAGAAGTACATGTGCTAATTTGCATATTCAACTTTCATGTTATGGTTAAAGCTGGTTTTCACCTGAATCTGAAGGACAGAGGAATCATTAAGGTTCACTTAAAATGTCAAATTTAAAAAAAAATTTTTTAATTCTCACCAATCTGATATTTTAATATTTGGTTGCCATTGATCCATTATAGCAGGGCTGTAACCTTCTTTCTTAAGGTCAATAATCTGTTGCTTTAAACATAACCTGAGGACAAAATATATAGGTGATTTGTGTACATAAAGATGGTCTGAGTTTGAATAATCAGATTTTAAAATCAACTACATTTCAATTAAACTGGTTTAAAATGATTTTATAATAGATGCATCAAACTGACGCACATGTAAGAGGTTACAAAGCATTTGGTGACTGTGTTTTCAAAAAGTGGATTTCTGTTTCCATGTGCTGCCCAACCGTCTCCACCGTTGTGTACAATCTCCCATCCATTTAATTCCTCTAATAAAAACAAAATTTTTTTACCATATGCAGATATCTACTTTTATATATTTTATATTTAGACAAAATGTTAATGTTTTTTTCTTTGAATAAAAGCAACTGCATCTTAGCAATTTAAATACAGCCTACAGTCCAGTTATCCCAAACATTTGAAAGTATTTTTTAATAGTTCTTGTTTATATATTTTCAGTTTTGTGGATCTCACACCTTCTGGTCTTAATCACTTGGACTTTATGCTTTTGACAAAGGCAAAGTGCAGTAACTATGCATTTGGTCAAAATTGAGTTAAGGATTGAAATGGGCTTTGTGAGATCTTATGTGTCTATTGACAAAGTCTCCTGGTTCAATTTTGTCCAATTTCAGAGAAATGTGTGTGCCAAAATTGCAGACTGGCTGGTGTAAAAACTTTGGGCATTTTTCTTGGTTTCAGTATTTGTGTAGTTACTGCACTTAGCCTTTGGAGGGCAGTATAGTATTTACTAAACTGTTGGAAGTACTATAATGTTTTTTGAGACTTTCTACATATTATAAATGTGCTATAAAATACCGGAAGTTGCGTTCTGTCCACAAAAGCTGTTTATGTGTTGTTGCTGCTGAAACACTGTTTACAAAATAATGTATTTTTATGTGGGTCATTGGAAAATATGAATCTTCTTTAAAGATGTGACTGGCGTCTTAACTCACGTAAGTGTAGATGGATGAACTGAGAGATAAACAGTAATCACCTTCAGCTTTTGGATTCTTAAGCAAGTTACGTTGTTTCTTTCTCAGAAAGTAAAAACGCTGCCAGTTCGCTGGAGGTCTGGACGCATCGCAGGGCTCGATCCCCTCTCTACGACAGCGCGCTCTCCAGTGTGACTGTGAGTCCACCAACATCTTCCATTCACGGCACACTAAACGACACTTTAATACCACCTCCTCTTCAGGCAGATTCAGTAAGATCTCCTCAACCACAGCTACTGGAACAGATGGCTGCAAATGTGCGTACTTGAACTAACACAGACAGACAGAGATGGTCTGAAATAAAGTTCTGGGTAAATTCATTGCTAATAAAACATAGCATTTAAAACAGCAATGTAGCTTTTATTCGTTTTAAAAACTTCAAAAATACAACAGAGAAGTATTTACGAGATAAAGGGAAGTATAGGTAACTCGCCTTTATAACTTATCAGTGTAGACGACAGCACAACAGACTTATTTTTTTTTCCAAAAGAAATATAGGCACCTACCATACTGGCTGTGGAAAACTCCCTGCTGGACTGATGAACTGACGTCACTCCTTAGACTCACGCATTTGTGCACATGCGCAATTTCGCCATTTTACTTTATAGTTCGCTGCAGACACGATTGATGGTATTGCATGTATATTTATTTGTCTAGTTAACATAATAGTGTTTCTCTTAATTATAGTTCAGCATGCTCACGTCTTCTGTAATTATAAGAACTTGCTGTAATATATATAATTTAGAAACAATAGTTAATATCTTGATTTATGCATGTTAGTAATATGTTGTACATTTGTTTTTATAATCCTGTTAGGATTAGTTAAGTTTTTGCACTCGCAACGGTATTTGCTTATTTAAATGTTGAAGCGCGTTTCATTGTTCCGTTCGCGCCACTAGTCTGTCATGTGGCGGTTGCACCTGCATATTGACGATATGTTCATTTGTGGTCGGGATCGCACACCGGCCGCGCAGCTCAGCGCCGCGCCGTTCTAAAAAAATGTAACACATTGTTTTCTATGAGTGTACGCACACCGGCGCCGCCAGGTGGCGCCTGTCCGCGCCGCCAGGTGGTGTCCGCGCCGCCAGGTGGCGCCTGTCCGCGCCGCCCAGCTGTGACTCAAGGGGATCGCACACCGGCCGCGCAGCTCAGTGCCGCGCCCCGTCGCGCCTAGCAGAACTCGGAGGTATTGTAAACCGGAAGTGCACATTAAATAGCGCGAGCTTTGTCAGATAGCGTCTACTTCAAAATGTAAAATATACGTTAGCAGCCAATGTTATTCATTAATGATGTGGGACACATATGATGTTATTTAATGTTAAGTTATGTGAGTGGCGCTCTGTGGCGCGACAGGGATTTGAACAACTTCCTGAGTCAAGGGGATCGCACACCGGCCGCGCAGCTCAGCGCCGCGCAGCGCCGTTCTAAAAAAATGTAACACATTGTTTTCTATGAGTGTACGCACACCGGCGCCGACAGGTGGCGCCTGTCCGCGCCGCCCAGCTGTGACTCAGGAAGTTGTCCAAATCCCTGTCGCGCCACACAGCGCCACCGACTGATAGTTCCACATTAAACAACATCATATCTGTCCCAAATCATTAACGATTAACATTGGCTGCTAACGTATATTTTGCATTTTGAAGTAGACGCTATCTGACGAAGCTTGCTCTATATAATGTGCACTTCCGGTTTACAATACCTCCGAGTTTTCCTAGGTGCGACGCGGCGCTGAGCTGCGCGGCCGGTGTGCGATCCCCTTCACAGCTGGGTGGCGCCGGTGTGCGTACACTCATAGAAAACAATGTGTTACATTTTTTTAGAACGGCGCGGCGCTGAGCTGTGCGGCCGGTGTGCGATCCCCTTCAGGAAGTTGTTCAAATCACTGTCGCGCCACAGAGCACCACTCACATAGTTTCACATTGAATAACATCATATGTGTCCCACATTATTAATGATAAACATTGGCTGCTAATGTATATTTTACATTTTGAAGTAGATGCAATCTGACGAAGCTCGCGCTATTTAATGTGCACTTCCGGTTTACAATACCTCCGAGTTCTCCTAGGTGCGACGCGGCGCTGAGCTGCGCGGCCGGTGTGCGATCCCCTTTAGACTGACATCTAGTGACTAATAGATATAATTGCATTTTACTTTACTGAACTATGTTAATTTCCATTACTACTCAGTATTGTTTAGTAGGGATGCTCCGATCGATCGGCCGCCGATCGGTATCGGCCGATAATGGCATTAAATGACTCGATCGGTGCTCGCTAAATCTGCCGATCTCATAAACTGATCTTTCTGTTTAATTTTGTCATCAAAAGGATCCTGAATGCGGTTGCAATTAAAGAAATTTTTACGTAGGCAGTGGCTGAACGCAGACAAGCAGCTGCGAGGAAAACAAAAGTCCAAACGCTCAAAACCCCAAGACGCATGCAAACAAGAAACCCCCGGCATGAAGACGCAACCGTCCGTGACAGATATGCGCCGTATGCTTATGATGCTTTACAACCTGTTGCTCATGTGCAGCGTGCAGATTTGTATGTCTCTCTTTGCCTTTACAGAGATATGCGTATGAGGACGCTCTCCGGTAAACAGCGCGAGGCGTCTTCACATCCCCATCAAACAGCGTATACAACACATATCTATCACGGACAATTGCATCCCCATGCCAAAAGTTTCTTATTTGCATGCGTCTTAAAGTTTTGAGCATTTAAACTTTTATTTTCCTCACAGCTGCTTGTCTGTGTTCAGCCGCCGCCCACACACACAGCTGCCCTGTCATCAGTGCACGTGAACAGAGCGATCTCTCTCTCACGTCTTAAAGCTGCAGTAACCTAATTCATTTCTCAATAAAATCACTCTCTGCTCTTGACTAAAGAATTTTTATACTTCATACGAATGCGTGTATATTTATTTATTACAGTAAAGTCTGTGAAGTGTTTTATTTTTAGTACTTTTAGGAGACATAAGCCTTTTTAAAGCCATATTAAATTTCTCTTTGCAGAATAAATATTTGTTGTGCTTATTTATTTGAGTCTCTATTAAAACAATAATATACCTAATTACTGCAAGTAATATAACAAAGGCAACATCCGTGGTATTATTTTATTTAGAAAGATTGTAACAGTTAGTCATCAAAAAGCTTGCATATCAGCTTTAAAAAAAAACGGTATCGGAATCGGTATCGGCCGATCACGAAGATTACAAATCGGTGATCGGTATCGGCTGCAAAAATCCTGATCGGAGCATCCCTACTGTTTAGTTGTTGTATAGCAATTATTTATTGCATATAATTATTATAATGCAGAGTGAGATAGTTACTTATTAATCTTTAATCTGTATATATGTGTATTTGTTATGTATGTTATATTTACATATTCTGTATTTCTTTATTTACAGAAAACCACACACACACACACACGCACGCACGCACGCGCACGCACGCACACACACACACACACACACACACACACTGGAATGGAATGTCAATAAACCTATTGAATAAAAACAAGGTTGCAGCGACTCTCTTACCGGAGTACATAGCCAGCTTGGGTAGCGGCAGCGAATAACGCACACTTACTTCACAATGTCTATGTGTCGTGTGCTGTATGCCCCTGTTTTTACGTTTCCATTTTTGTAGAGGGAGCCAGTGTCCCGCCACTTCCTGGTTGGCTTGGCCTACACAAATTCGTCATCATTCCTGCAACACTATCCGCTTGTTATTAATCTGACGTTATGCACTGCTTCCGGGTCCAACCAATTTTAAATGGGAAACAAAACAAAAAACACGCTCTAATACATCTCGTATCATAATGCAAAACTATAACCAGCGATCCTAATTTTGATCTCGACAACAAAAACCGAGATGGGCTGAGTCATGTTTTTTTTTTAAATAATTATTAATATATTGCTGTCTGTGATTCTGTGAGCTCGGGGACTGCAGTGTAACGTTACTATAACATTTTCAAGTCAACAGATTTAACTTACACAAAGTTTTCAGTCCATCTCTCCCCAGCCAATGTTTGTATGTGAGGCCAAACACAAAACAAGCTACTTTAAAAACACAAGAAAAGCAGATAATAGGCCAAATTATTTATTTATTTATGCAATGTCCAACCATATGCTTAAGCAAAGTGTGCCCTATGTAGTCAGACTACATATCTGTGCTATTTCTTAAACACAAAGGGGCCCATTTAGTCATTTTGAGCCCATGCAACATTTAGAAACCTCATTAAAATAAACGTGCTACACAATGACATTGGAGAACCATTTATGGCTGAATGGTTCCATCTTTAACATCTGAAAAAACTTAGTTTTTTGTAGTAAAAGGATTCTTTAAATCAGTGTTTCCCAATTTTGGTCCTCGAGTACCCTCTCCCAGAAAGTTTTTTAGGGGCTGTCCACACGGAGACGCATATCACTGTATACGTATAAATTTGTTATCGTATTGCCGTTTCGTCCACACGGATCCGGCGTTTTGAGAGAGTGAAACCGCTATTTTTTGAAACCGGGTCCTAAAGTGGATAAATCTGAAATCGACAACCTTGCGGTTTCGTGTGTACAGCCAATCCGTATACTTTGTGAAGCAAAAACGTCATCTAGAGTTGCCACCTGTCCCGGTTTTACCGGGATTGTCCTTCTTTTTAATAACCTGTCCCGGGAAATTTATCAACTCTCCCGGGACACTGAATGTCCCGGTTTTCGAAAAGCTATGTGAATATGAAATTTAGCGCGCGCACGGCAGAGAGGGAGACCTTGCTTCTGTGTGTGTGTTTGCCTCATTTAACGCATGTAAGACAGAGAGCATCCTGATTGGCCTGTTTCAGGACATCAACCAATCAATTGTCAGTGTGGGCGGGCTTTTATCTCTTCTCCCGAACCAAACTAATCAGTGTATCTAGAAACAGGAGCGCCATGGCAGAGGGAGAGTGCCCCAAAAGCAAAAATATAAGACACATTTTACACCAGACTACACGAAAGTGTATCCCTGTCTTAAAAGAGTTAAAATCTTGCATGGTGTGTAGAGTTTGTAACAGTGACTTCAGCTTTTCCCATGGCGGGTTAAATGATTGTAAAATACATTGTGAGATGAGTTCAACAAGTTTAATTTCATGTGCATATTTGCTAGTTGCTATTTAGACCTGTTTAAAGTTGCAATAGAATATAAATAAAAACAGTTTACATAAATAGTATAAGCAGCTTTAATAAATTGTAAACCTGATTTACATATTTTAACATAATGAACAAATAATTGGGTAACACTTTACGATAAGGTTCATTAGTTAACACATGAACTAATAATAAACTGCACTTATAGCATAAAGCAATTTTTTATCTTTGTTAATGTTAATAATACATTTATTTAAATCTTGTTAACATTAGTTAATGCACTGTGAACTAACATGAATAAACCATGAACAGCTGTATTTTTATTTACTAACGTTATCAAAGATTAACAAATACAGTAACAAATGTACTGCTCACGGTTAGTTAACAAATAAGAATTGAAAAAAAAAAGAGAATTGTAAAGTGTTGCCAATAATGGCATAGGCCTATAAAAATATTATGCTATGGGGGGGGGTGGCTTGTGAGCCAACCAATTGGCCGGGTCATCGATATGTCCAGGTTTTTTATCAGACATGGGTGGCAACCCTAACGTCATCACATCACGTGTCGGAAGCGTCACACGTGACAGCAACAACAATAACGGCGGACTACGGGATTATGTTCGTGCTACAGAAGCTACTAAAGCCTACTAGCTTTATTACAGCAAAATCTATTGTTTCTATGCAATTGTGGTGAGCAACAAGCGATAATGGACAACATCATACGTTGTTTATGCGCATGCTCAAAGTCTTCTTCTTTGTGTATAGTGTATATCTGTAGCAGAATTACAGCGCCCCATACTGGTCCGGCATATATACTACGGACTATTTTTTTAGAACAAGGAAATAAAATGATCGGATAGGGAATGCACCGGCTTCGTGTGGACAAAGCCTTAGATGTCTCCTTATTTAAAATCTCATTCAACTCAATCAGCTTGTTAGGGACACATGTTAACCATTCTGGAAGTTAAATCAGGTGTTTTAAATAAGGAGACATCTAAAACTTTCTGGAAAAGAGTACTCCAGGACCAGGATTGGAGGTAAAAAAAGAAATGCTGCTTTTAGGAACCTTTGACTTAATGTTTGTTTGGGGAACCAAAAATGGTTCTTCTGTGGAATACCTTTGACAATTATTTTTTGATAAGTAACTTCAAAAAAATAAAAAAAACATGAATCAGCACATGATTGCATCACATTTGTGTAAAGAAACAAGCAGCTGAGGATCAAAAGGCAAAAGGATCAACCTCACATATAGCGAGTTCCCCAGAGTTTATCGTGCACAAGGACTTGCAGTTTTAGATGCCGAAAACAAGGGAATTACAAGTGTTTGACATAGTTTTTGACCTTCAAGTATCATTCAGTGGAACAGAAACACTTACCATAGTATTAGTCATGTCAAAAGTCCCTGCTCTAAATGCTAAACGCTCTAAAAATAACAAATTGTGAAACTGTTATGTGTCATCGTTTGAGTTTTTATAAAAAAGTGATCAAATTAACTTGTTATAGAAATTGTTACATTTTGATGTATATACGTACATAAAAGAAGCATATGATGCATATATTTTACATATCAGTACAAACTTTCATGCTGTCCATTAGTGACCTAAAAATATTATATAATAAAACAACATTTATTTCTCAGCAGCTGGACAGATCTCTACACTACTGTTTACAACCCGTATTCCATACCAGCCTGGCCACTTCACACGATACGAAATATAGTCACATGAGCTTGCGTTTCCGAGATGTCACACTTTAGTCAGTTTAAAGACTCGAGTCTTTCTGAGTTACTCACTGTACAAATGGAATATCCAAATAATGCCTTCATCCAAAATAGCTCTATATTATATGCCACTTGAGATAAAAGAATTATGGCGAATATAACCTCATAATTATTGACATCCCAGGACGACTCAACTCAACTAGTGTTAAATTAGCGAATCTGGGTCTGCGGATCACGGATTCACTCAGGCGAAAATACCTGGATTTATTCATGCAGGATGGGTCTGTAGATTCGTCTGTTTCGTCACTACATTGTTTCAGAAGACGCCATGTTTGTCCGGTGGAGGCCACCATATGCATTCTAAAATTCAGGGATGAGCTGTTGGTTGCAATTCACAATCTCACCACTAGAATTTACACACACCACCTTTAATAAATAGTTCAGTGGAGGATGATTGGACAGTATGCTTTGTAAGTAATAGAATTAAGTACATTTAATGATTGAATAATTTAAACATTATGATTAAACTCACTTGACACCATCGTTGATCATTCCACTTTTTAAAGAAAACTTTTTCAGGGTGAAAGACACTGATGGGTTTCTTGTCCTGATCAAGCAGCTCTACCCAGATCTCATAATAACACCTGCAATCAAAGCTTGGGGCGTACCTGCACCAGACAACAATACACATCAGACTGAAGGAAATACTAGTTTTAGAGTTATGATAAGGCTTTGGTCTTCCTTGCAATACATTTTTATTAAATGGCAAGAAAGTAATTATAATTCACTATGCAAATAGATCGGTATTGACAAGTACGCAAAAAAAAAAAGAGGCAGAAATGAAAAACTTCCAATAGGTGATTTTCAAACCTCAATCTAAATTTACTAAGACAACTAAAACCGAAATTGTCCGCAAAGGTTTGAATAAAATACTGAATACAATTGAAAATTGTTGTGTGGGAGACTTAAAACCTCTTAAACTCTAAAGACCCACCAGGTCAAAAACTGCATCGTGAAATTTATTTTACAAAATATCTCAGTTGTGAAAAAAGTTTTCTGTAAAATAAGACCATTTATATCTATTTTATCTATTTTTTCTAAGTATGTTGAAAGATGACTCTTTTGATTTTAAGCATGCTCAATTCTGCAAGAAAATCTAATTATACTGCTTAGCCTTGCATAAAAAACTTGCAAACATTGTTTTATATGTATTTCTGTTTGAAAAGTGTTTTTTCATCCTACTGCAAATGACTTACCAGTCTGATATTTTGATGTCAGGTTGCAGATGATCCATGAAAGCAGAACTGAAACCCTCTTTTTTTTTTAAATTAATCAGTTGTTGCTTTAAACATAACCTGAGAACAAAGATTACAGAAAGGTTAAGTTCTGAAATTACAAATCAAGTTCTGAAATTTCTGGAGCATCAGAAACATAACTTACCCAAAAGAGGTGGCGAAGCATTTCTCATTGTTGTCATTTGGAAGGGCTGCAAAATTATCTTCTATTTTCCATTCGTCTCCACCATTCTCTACAATGTTCCATCCTTTGAATCCATCTAATAAAAATACCAGAATGAAGGACACTTTTTGAATCTACCAGTTGGCAATATATCCCTACAACAGTACTTTAAAGCAGTGTTTTTTTTTTCAACCAGGTGGCCAGGGCCCTATAGAAGGCCACAATAAACTTTCAAGGGGACTTATGTATTTATTTTTTAAGTAATTCATTTTAACATTAAAGACCATTAAACTTTAACCATTGTTATTAAATAAGGAATAGTTTATATCCCTAAAGGAGTTCATTTAACAACTTGCCACAACTGACCAATGAGAATCGAGTATAATTACAGAGAGCCATAACAATGTTATACTAAATTGTAAATTAATAAAAATGTTAAGGATTATCAAGCTATCATAATGTAATTTTAACAGATCTGTGGCTCACCTTCAGCTCTGGTATTTTTTAGTAAGTTACATCTGTTCTTAGACAGAAAGTAAACTCACTGACCTATTTCCGAGTCAAGTTTATGGTATAAACTCTCCAGTGACACCAAAAAATGTCAACTTACTGGAACTGATCCGAATTCAAGCTTTTGATTGCTTGCAGAAGGATCCATTCTTCTTCTTGCAACGCTTTAGGTCACACTGTGGATCTGGACTAGTCTCAGCCTCAGACGTCACGCCCACAAAAAAATGTGTTGCATGTTAACTTACTGTCATTCATTGTGTGCAACATTTTTTGTCTTCCTCTTCGTGTTTTGTCCACTTCCCAGTTGCTAAAAAAAACTCTTAAGCCTCTTAAAAGTCCTCGTCCGTGCTCCTAACAATTTTGACCTTAAGACCTCTTTTAAGGGTTAAGATGCTTTCTGAATAACTTTTTTCTTTACTAGGGTCCTTCCGGTGCAAGGAAATTATTTTAGAGACCACTCTTTCTTTCTCCAATTTACAATTTTTGGATAAGATACTACCATAATTCCTCAAATATTGGCCAGTTTTACATTTTAAAAGTTCCCAATTGCTACCAAAAGCATCCTCAGACTTTGTTTTATTCCAGAATTTCACTCTTTATGTCTGACTTTACCTTATCATGTATCATATTGTAGAAGCGAACTGTTCAGTTTCCAGTAAGCATGTCTTCTTCTTGTGGAGGGGACCGAGTGCAAAGGGATAAAGATGGAGACTGCATTATGATCCGTTAATGGGGTTGTGATTATTTAACTGATATTTTATCAATATTCAAATGATCAGAAACTAACCAATAGTCCAAACGTGAACGACTGGTGACACTCCTATTACTCCAAGTAAAAGCAATTATGTTATGGGTTGTTGAATCTCCATACATCAATCAAGCAAAATTTTTTCATAAATAATATTAAATTGGAAACACATGAAGGCCAACAGTGAATATTGTGGTCCAGAATCATGTTAAAATCCCCCCCTATTATTGAATTTGGAAAGTTATTAAGAGTATGTAGTATATGCTTCTCTAAGGTTTCAATCATTTTGTGGTTCTCATGGTTAGAATTATAACCATATATATTAATAACTATCAAATTAAAATTTTCAATGGTTAATTCCTGAAAAATAAAATGACCCGATGTATCCCTAACAGATAAAAGAATTGTCCCTGGAAAATTATATTTTGAGTATATATATTTATTCTTAGTGTTCAGACCCATGATCATTCCCCCATTGGGATCTTCATAATCTACCATCGTCCGGAACGTAGTGTGACTCTTGAATGAAACAGAAATCAGATTTGTGCTGCTTGACAAACAAAAATAACGCCTTGCGTTTAACAATATTCCTTATTCCTCTGGCATTAAGAGTAATGATGGATAAAGACGTATTAACAACAACTGAACAATATAAGAGGTAAAGTGAGAAATTAGACTTTAATCCTATTTGTGAGGAGCTGCAACAGATTACTTAAATAAAAGAAGCACATAGCAAATCTTAGTGAAACACTAATAACTTATGAGATACCTAGGATCTCAAGTTGACAACTTAACACATACCGGATATTAGCAACTAAAAGAATAAAATGCTAGCCTATATAACGTTAGCATTGAATAGTTGAACAGGATGTAATAAACGTTGTCTTGTAAACATATTCAGTTGAGTGATCTCAACAACCTTTATAAAAGTGTTTGAAAAATATAAAGTTTCTCAGAACAGATAGAAAAATATACACACCGTGAATAAAGCATTTCAGAAATTATAACTTCAGAAATTAGGTATCTGGTATTGCTGTTACCCATTTCACTTTTTTATGCGCTGTATGTTATTCTGGGACAGAAGTCTGACTTCACTGAAGAAAGTATTTATTTTGTAGCTATATGCATTTTTGCATATCTCTTGCGGCTGCACCTTCGCGCCTTCAGAGAATGCAATTACAAAGGTACGATATTACAATTGTGCACCGCCCTGGAAAAGACATTCCAATAGCAGATGCGCTGTCCAGGAAGTCCATTGCTTACAGACTTGAATCACCGTATGAGGATATGGATGCACAAATTCACACAATTGTGGCTAATCTTCCCATAAGTGACAAGTTAACAGACATCCAAAAAGCAACAGAGCAAGATCCACAGTTTACCTCCCTGAGAAGTGTCATAAAAGGCAGACGGCCCGATGTGAGGAAGAAGTGCCCCTCCAGCCTTTCTGAATACTGGAATCACAGGGATGAGATCTCAGAAATCGAAGGACTTTGGTTTAAAGGTGAGAAAATCATCATTCCACATGCGCTGAGAAAGGAAATGCTAGAGCGCATTCACACGGGAAACATGGGAATTGAGAGGAGCAAGCAAAGAGCCAGAGATATTTTATTTTGGCCAGGTATGAACAAACAAATTGAGGAAATGGTGGAAAGGTGTACCACATGCTTAGAGCTCCGAAAATCTAACCCAAAAGAGCCCATGATCTCTTACCAGATCCCTGAACGTCCGTGGCAAATCGTCGCGACAGACTTATTCATGTGGAACGGAGACAACTATTTAATAGTTGTAGATTACTACAGCAGATTCTTTGAGATGGAGAGACTCCATTCGACAACATCATCAGCAGTTATCCATAAGCTGAAGGCCATCTTCGCCAGGCATGGTGTGCCTGAGATAATAATTTCAGATAATAGCCCACAATACAGCTCGCATGACTTCAAAGACTTTGCAATCCAGTGGGACTTTGCACATGGGACATCTAGTCCGCACTACCCGGAAAGCAATGGTCTTGCTGAAAAGACAGTGCAGACAGCAAAGGCCATACTGAATAAAGCACATGCTGAGAAGAAGGACCCTTACCTCATCTTACTCGAACACAGAAACACTCCTGCTGATGGATTTCAGTCTCCCTCGCAATTGCTGATGAGTTGACGTCTTCGCTCCATCTTGCCTAAGTCAGGAAAACAGCTACAACTGTGTGAAACGGAAACTAAAACAAACAAAACAAAGGCAGTACTATGATCCATTGTCCAGCCATTGTCCACATTGGCACAAGGGGTTAATGTTCGTTTTCAGCAAGCCGATGGACGATGGATGCCTGCCACCGTATTGCAACCTGCAGATACACAACGGTCGTATCTTATCTGCACCCCTGATGATCAAGTGTTCCGCCGCAATCGCAGACACTTAATGGAAACCAAGGCGATAACATCAGAAGTAAAAGAGCCAGCACCTCAGACAATGCACATTGATCCGCCTGTGGATACAGGAGGCACAAAAGAAAACACTTGCAAGCTGCATCTACTCAGTTTACACGCTCTGGTCGCATGGTGAAACCTAGAGACATTCTTGATTTGTAAAATAAACTTCTGATGTTCGGTAAGATGTGAATCAAACATTGCAAAGTTATGGATGCTAATTTAAAAAGAGTTGTGTTGAAAGTATATTCTGCATGTCATTAGTCACAATACGTTATCTATTTACTCTAAGTTACATAACCTACCAGTATGCTTTTAGTAATAGGAAGCCATTGTAAATCTGTTCCATAGGTGCAATGCTAAATATTTTGCCCCCCAATGTGATGTGATGTTTAAGTTGGGTGTTCAGTCTGCCAGTTCAGATTTGTGTTGTAACTTACTACTTCATAAAAAGGGGATGTAATCTTATCAGCCTACGTATGTGATCATTTGGATACTGCATGTTGATTGGTTGTAACTCTTCCTTTTGTTTAGGAAGTGTTCATCAAGTAAAGACGAAGTCAGACGTGTATGTGTGAGCTCTTTATTATTTCTTGGTACGACACTAATTTGAGTGACTACATGAGAACAATACAGTATTGGAAACACAATAATAACAAAGCTGTAAGAAATCAGACCATGATGAGGAACGTAATATTTGATCGTTTATTTTCATTACTGTCGCTGCTTCCTGCCATACTCATTCAACGCCGTCCCATTTGCTGCGTAACCTACTCCCACTGGTGGCATCGGTTCCTCCACCTGAGATCTCCAGCCTGAATGCGATAATGTACCGTGATCGGCCCTTTATATCCGCATACAACTTCTGAAACGTATACTGAAATTAAAAAAGGGAGGGCGTACATTGAGAATTGATTGGATTGTTGAAAGATGTGTCATGTTGCTATTTGCTAATTCCTGTAATCTTTTCCTGGGCCCCGCCCTCTGACCCCAGCCAACATTGATATGTGGGGCCCACGTGGGTCCCATCTGGGCAGCATGGGTTACATGTGGGCATGGGCTTCACATGGGCAATATATGTGAGTCCCATGTGGGTTTCCCTATGTGGGCCCCATGTAGGTTTTCCCATGTGGGATGATAATGCGGGGCCATCATGGCACCCATGTGGGCAAAATAATTTTATGCTTGAAATACATCTTTATACATTTAAAATCTTGAAACAATAACTTTTGGTTGATTGTCACTTTTAAACAAAGAGCAAATAATATAACAGATATGATTTGATCAGTATAAAACTTTTGAAATAAAAATGCATCATTTTGACATTTAATTGTGATATTTATAATGTTTACCTGCCAATTATTAATTTTAATTTGCACAGCTGAGCATGAGTGAAAATAAGAAATGTCAGAAACTTCATCAGTTTGTTAGTGTGTTAATTTAATAAATGTTTCAAACATTCTGTTGTTTCATATAAGGAGACCTGCTCACTGCTACGACACATTACGCTTGATAAAGTAGTCCTGCTTCCAATGTTTTTAATTGTGATTTTTTCACATAATATAAACTCATATTTTTTAAAATCTTTGCTAAAATTTTTAAACTTTTAAAATGACAACTATAACGATGATAAACATTTAAACTACAAGAATTCCCTCCCAGGCGCAAGGATACAGTTTCTACCGGAGCAGCAGGAGTCTCTCACAACTGTTACACTTGTAATTTATTTTCCGAGTTGTGTTTTTAGAAAACGTAATACTGCGGTGCAAGTTCACGGACTGCACAGCGATGAATCAAAGCAAACGTGCAAGGACATTTAGGCTGCGTCCGAAAACTCTAAATTGCTGCCTTCTGAGGCAGCTTTCCAAGGCAGGAAGGCATCAAGGCATGTCCGAATTCAATGTTTGGTTTACTTCCTGTCTCCTGATATACCTATGTGTGGGCGTACAATAAGAATGTGATTGGTCGAGCCTGGTCAAGTTCGAAAAATAAAATGGCGGCCAAGGACGTGACTGGACCACCAATTTAGTGTAACTAAAGGTAGATTTTCACTTTTTACACCTTTTTAATTGCATTTCTAGCGAGAAATTAGTATTGTAGTTTTCAAATATGTGATTAGTTATCACAAAGGCGCTCTCTGTTTATATTTCAAACACGCTGCCTTTGAAGTGTGTCCGAAAGTCTTTCTCTGAGCTGCCTTCATGCCTCTGAAGTCATTTCCTCATGAGGCAGCGCGGCAATGAGTCACTGCCTTGATTTTTCGGACGCAGCGTTAATGAGTTTGGCTGTGGATTCTTTGGAAGTTCTTCATAAAACTGTTGAGCAAAGATTAAATGAAGATCAGAATGAATACCATCTCCAGAACAGGGAGCAATGTTTGTGTTGTTTTTGAGTCTCAAGTATTTTAAGAGTTTGACTTCTTTCAATGCTTATTTGTTATATTAAATTTTGATAAACTATTTTGATATTTTGAACCTTTACAGTTTTTTATTTTATTTTTCATATTGCACCTCCTTAAGGTTTTGTGATGTTATAGATGAATGAACTGTTAAATATTAATGCTGAAAACTGAACTAAACTAAACTATTTACCGAACTAAAATTATGTTGCTTTTATCGGTTTTCAATTTTAAACAAATATATTATCTAAGTAAATTACAATTAAGCATTTGATGGACAATTAGGCGAGATGGACATTGAGATGGCCACAGAATCCATGACGGACTATATACATTTTTGTGTGGACAAAATTGTGGAAAAGAAAACTGTCACAGTATTTCCAAATAACAAAAGATATATAACAAAGGAAGTTAAAGGAATAGTCTACTCATTTTCAATATTAAAATATGTTATTACCTTAACTAAGAATTGTTGATACATCCCTCTATCATCTGTGTGCGTGCACGTAAGCGCTGGAGCGCGCTGCGCCACTTCGATAGCATTTAGCTTAGCCCCATTCATTCAATGGTACCAATCAGAGATAAAGTTAGAAGTGACCAAACACCTCAACGTTTTTCCTATTTAAGACGAGTAGTTATACGAGCAAGTTTGGTGGTACAAAATAAAACATAGCGCTTTTCTAAGCGGTTTTAAAAGAGGAACTATATTTTATGGCGTAATAGCACTTTTGGGAGTACTTCAACTCGGCGCAGTAACACCCTCCCTCTCCCATTATGAGAGTGAGAAGGGGAGCGGACTTTTCAGGCGAGTCGAAGTACTCCCAAAAGTGCTATTACGCCATAAAATATAGTTCCTCTTTTACAGTAGAAAAGGAACTGAACATATTACTGAAGAAGGCGAGGAATAAATATAGAGATACAATAGAAGATAATTTTGGTACAGGGAATTCTAAAAAAATGTGGAATGCAATGAAAGAAGTAACAAATATGATACCACCTCACAATACTTTTATAACAAATGATGATGAACACAGGGCAAATGATTTAAATTACTTTTTTCTTAGGTTTGAGTCACTGGTTGACTATACGGGTGTTCTGGACAATGTTATATGTGAACCAGGTCAAAGGATAGTGGTCGACCCAAAGATGACCAGCACTTTATTTAAAGGTGTATGCTCTAAAAAAATCCATGGGCCCAGATAAAATTTCGGCCTTTCTGTTAAAAACTTGTGCTATGGAGCTCTCTATGGCATTTTGCCCCATTTTTCAAAAATCATTGGACTCACATATTATTCCATCTCTATGGAAGAAATCCATTGTTATACCAGTCCCTAAGAAGAACAACTCTGTGAACAATTGTGATTTTAGACCAGTGGCCCTCACATCTCATGTCATGAAGTGTTTTGATCATTTTAATCTACTACCGTCGGGAAAGAGATACAGGGTCCTGATGAGCAGGTCAAATCGATTTAAGTATTCATTTGTTCCCACTGCAATCAAAGCTTTAAACAGAGAAAAAATACTGTGAATCACCACTGTGTTTTATGTATTTATCTTTTATTTTATTTTTTATGTGTTTTTAATGTATGCTGTAGTATTATTATTATTATAAGGTATGTACTGACTTGCACGTTGTCCAAGACAAATTTCCCAGTGATGGGACTAATAAAGTATAAAGTAAAGTAAAAGTAAGTATTAAAAGTACAATTATAACATAATAAGGGACCAGTCCAGTACCCATTAAAAACCCATACTGGTGGGGGCACCATTAGGTGGGGGCAATATGGGCCCTATGTGTGTTGCCCAGCTGGACCCCACTTAGTTTCTATATCAAATTCATGTGGGCAACCCATGTGGGGCCATAGTGGAACCCATGGACAAACCCATGTAGGGCCCACATAGGAAGCCCATATGGCCCCACCTTGCAATGTTGGCTGGGACCATTCCTCGTGACTGGAGGAAAAGATTAAAGATAAGGGCACATGATTTTTTTTATAATGAAACTCACAGATAAGTAATTTGTAAAAATTACCACAATATTCTAAAAATGTAAGTTTTCAATTTCAACTTCATTGTGACTTTAACAGTTTTACCGGCTGTTATCAAGGAAAATGTCACAACTTACCAATGAGAATCGAGTATTACAGAGAGCCATAACAATGTTATAGTAAATTTTAATTTAATAAAAATGTTAAGGATTATCAAGCTATCATAATGTCATTTTTACAGATCTGTGGCTCACCTTCATCATTACTGCGAAGTCTTCCCTTCTCCCGAAAGTAATACCAACGCCAGTCCGCTGGAGATCTGAGCGCAACGTGAGAATCGATCCCCTCTCTCCGACAGCGTCTTATCCAGTGTGATGGTGAATCCACCAGCTCCTTCCATTCACGACACACTAAACGACACCTTAATACATCCTTTGCAGGCAGATACTGTAAGATCTCATCAACCACAGCTGAGTTTAAACGTGGACACTAATATTGGAGAAACGAAAAATGGTTTTCAATTTGTCACTGACCTATTTCCGAGTCAAGTTTAATGTATAAACTCTCCAGAGACACAAAAAATGTCAACTTACTGGGACTGATCCGAATTCAAGCTTCTTAGACACATCATTTTGATTGCTTGCAGAAGGATCCATACTATCCATTCTTCTTCTTGCAAAAATTTGGTTGTCTCACTGTGGATCTGGACCTACAGCGTTGGGTTGAAAACAATACGGAAGTAAGACTTAGACTTTAAAGTATAAACAGTTGAAACATACCACATACCTTACTCTTCGTCATGTAAAATCACTTCCCTACCCGATAATGAAAGTAATAAGGATGTGAAAAATTATATGCGTAACGTTATATTTCCTCCTATGTTTCTGTTTCTGTCAGCGGAAAATCATTTCAACGACCCGTCCGTCACATGAATATCGGGAATTCCCGCAATTCCCAAAATAGCTGAAACAAACCTCAGTTATTCGATAGCGCGTATTTTCTTGGATATATCTAAACGAAACTCTGCTATCCAGCAGCGAGATTCACACAGCGAGATTCAAGAAGTGTCCGGCTTGCCTGCACTTTTTTCACTCTTCCCGTTACTGCAGCCGTCTGCTCTCGTCTAAATTCCAGGCAAGGCAAGCTGCAACAAGTCTTATGGCTGCGCATATCTATCAGCGTACCGCGTGAACAATATGTCTAGTGTGCCCTTCGTGCGGCCGCTGCGCATATATCGATCAAAGCCCCGCGAGAGCAGTTCGAAAAAATCTTATTTTAAACTTATTTAAAAGGCAAAAAAAATCATCCGGAGCTTTGGGATCGCTCTCGCGGTACTTTGATGTCATACACCGATCACTATGCGCAGCGCCATAAAGTCGAAAACCGTTAGATGCAACTGAAATACCAACAAATGCATTTACATTAAGATGTTTATAAGGAGAATCAACAAGGATTAACTGTTCCTTACTGGAAAAGGCTACTTAGTAAATGTTGGGATGTAATCTAAGTCAATGATCTTAAAAACAAAGTTTTGTAGACAAAAATTAATTCTACACAAGTAAAACATAACATACTACAATTTTCAATAATTTATTTTATTTGTTTTTATTTACTATAACATCAAATGGCCAACATACATAACTAAAATAATATTTAAGTAGCATCAAGTGTAAACCTTTTAATGAAAATCAGACTTTTCCCATGTTTAAGTGCTATAATTTGGTCCCCAGTTCTTCTATCACTTAGTTTTGGTAAACCATTCTCTGCAAGCATGTGAAAAAATAGGTAGTTGAAATTTGCCTCCCCTTGTGATGTCAGAAGGGGATAAGCCCTTTAAAGAGTAACTAAACCCTAATCCAAATTTTTTTAGTTACTGATCTGTAAGAATGATGCTTCATTAGTGATGTTCATTGATTTTAGTAAGTTTTTTGACATTTGGATGTAAAGTGTTTCAATACTACAATATATGGTGTAAAAACGTCTGAGTGCTGCCCTCTTCAGGTTGAACGGTGGCTACTGCAGTTGAATTTTCCTATTGGATGTTGGGTCCAAAAAATGACTCGTGACGTAAGCAGGTTCAAGCTTACCACGCCCTTGTTACGATCTCACAACACACTTGGTACAAGCTTAGTTCATCCCCTCTATCTCCGTTGGGATCTGCCCACTTTCTTGCATTTTTCAAATATTGCCAGTGGGTGGAGTCAGGCTCTGACCAGGGGTTTAGTTACGCTTTAAACTGCACTATCCAAGAGTGCAGAGATTAATTTATTTGGATTTAAAAGGCAAAATGGCAATTTTAAGATGCTATAATAAATTATCTATATGGTAATTTGGGTAAAACTTTACATATGTACTCTGGGAACACCAAAGATTTATTTTACATCTTTAAAAAGTCTTGTGAAATGTCCCCTTTAATATTGTCAAAACAATTATCACAATCATGATTTTAATTTTGCCATGAAAAGAACACAAAATGTCATCACAAAACTGCCATCTTATTAGTTGTTAGGCTTGTTCGATTTTATGTGGCGCCGCAAGAATCGACAGGCGGATGACGTCAAAGTACCGCGAGAACGATTAGAGAAATCATATGAAGTCTAATTTCGTCTCGCTCTCGTGGTACTTCGATGTCATCCGGCTGTAAGTCCTTGCGGGAGTATTCTACATTTGTTTTATGACTTTTATGTTATTTTACTGTATATTCTATATAACACATATCGTAAAATGCATTGCATGATGTAATATAGGAAATTACAAGTGTTTGACATAGTTTCTGACCTTCCGTGAAACTGTTGTGTGTCATAGTTATGTCAGAGTTTTTATAAAAATAAACAACAATTTAGTCATAAAATTACTTGTTATAGAAATTGTTAAATTTTGATGTATAAAAGAACGTAACAAACAAACAAACAAACAAACAAGAAGCAAATGATCCATATATTCTTCATATCAGTACAAACTTTCATGCTGTCCATCAGTGACCTTAAAAATATTATAAAACAACGTTTATCTCCATGCAGCTGTCAGATCTCTACACTACTGTTTACAACCCATACTCCATACCAGCCTGCCCAGAACTTTGTATCCATTCCTCCGTGAGTAAAACGGATAAACCGAACTCCAGGTCCATAATTCTTAAAGACGTGTGTCATCTGAAATGAAAGCGGTGAGAATAAAAGGTAAGATTTCAAACAACCTTTGCACATATAATCAGATCTTTAAGCTTGTTCACTCTCTTTCCTCCTCCATCATAAGGCAGACCCTACAACCGCAGTCACAATAACCTCATAATTATTGACATCCCAGGACGAGTCTGCCATGTTTGATCCACTCAACTAGTGTTCAATTAGCGAATCTGGGTCTACGGATCACGGATTCACTCAGGCGAAAATTCCCTGATTTATTCATGCAGGATGGGTCTGTGGATTCGTCTGTTTCTTCACTACATTGTCTCAGAAGACGACATGTTTGTCCTGTGGAGGCTACCATATGCATTCTAAAATTCAGGGATGAGCTGTTGGTTGCAATTCACAATCTCACCACTAGAATTTACACACACCACCTTTAATAAATAGTTCAGTGAAGGATGTAATAGAATTTAGTACATTTATTATATAAAATGATTTAATAATTTAAACATTATGATTAAACTCACTTGACACCATCGTTTATCATTCCACTGTTCAAAGAAAACTTTTTCAGGCTTAAAGACACTGATGGGATTCTTTTCCTGATCAAGCAGCTCTACACAGATCTCATAATGACACCCGCAATCCCGGCGTGGGGCGTACCTGCACCAAACAACAATACACACCAGACTGAAGGAAATAATAGTTTTAGAGTTATGATAGGCTTTGGTCTTCCTTGCAATACATTTTTATTAAATGGCAAGAAAGTAATTAGAATTCACTATGCAAATAGATCGGTATGGAAAAGTACGCAAAAAAAAGAGGCAGAAATTAAAAACTTCCAATAGGTGATTTTCAAACCTCAATCTAAATTTACTTAGACAACTTAAATTGAAATTGTCTTCAAAGGTTTGAATAGAATACTGAATAGAATTGAAAATTGTTGTGTGGGATAACAGAGACTTAAAACATCTTAAACTATCATGAATCATACCATTTATTTTACAAAATATATCAGTTATGGACAAAAGTTTTCTGTAAAATAAGACCATTTATATCTATGTTACTCCAAAGTATGTGGATAGATAACTCTTTGAAATGTAAGCATGCTCAATTCTGCAAAAAAATTGAATTATACTGCTTAGCCTTGCATAAGAGACCTGCAAGAATTGTTTTATATGTATTTCTGTTTGAAAAGTGTTTTTTCATCCTACTGCAAATGACTTACCAGTCTGATATTTTGATGTCAGGTTGCAGATGATCCATGAAAGCAGAACTGTAACCCTCTTCTTTCAGATTAATCAGCTGTTGCTTTAAACACAACCTGAGAACAAAGATGACAGACAGGACAATTTCTGAAATTACGCATCAAGTTCTGAAATTTCTGAAGCATCAGAAACGCAAGTTACCTATAAGAGGTGGCAAAGCATTTCTTATTGTTGTCATTTGGAAGGCCTGCAAACGTCTCTTCTATTTTCCATTCGTCTCCACCATTCTCTACCAGGATCCATCAATTTAATTCATCTTATAAAATACCAGTATGAAGGACATTTATTGAATTTACCAGTTGGCAATATATCCCCACAACAGTACTTTAAAGCAGTGTTTTTTTCAACCAGGTGGCCAGGGCTCTATAGGAGGCCACAATAAACTTTCAAGGGGACTTATGTATTTAATTTTTAAGTAAATCATTTTAACATTAAAAGACCATTAAACTTAAAGGCGAAGTGCACAATGTTTGAAAAGGGAAAAGGGAGTCAGGCCGACTACCAAAACACACTTGTAGCCAATCAGCAGTAAGGGGCGTGTCTACTAACCGACATCCTTGCCGGGGTTGCGTATGTGTGGGGCGGGTCTATCAAAAGAAGGTCCAGATTCTATTGGGTAGGAGCGTGTTTGTTTAGGTGATTTTAAATGTCAACATTGGCTTTCAAACATTGTGCACTCTGCCTTTAACCATTATTATTAAATAAGGAATAGTTTATATCCCTAAAGCGGTTCATTTAACAACTTATTTAAGTGTTATCTAACGTGCAGTTCCCGGAAGAAAAGTGTGTTAAAGTCCCAATGAAACAGAAGAAGGGATGATCTTATTTTCCTCGTCGTGACCATAGACTGTAAAAAATATGCACGTACTGTACGTGACATCACTCGTAGGTTTGTGAAGAGCTTTTTTGAAGCCCAAAGTAGGCAAAGCCTGCCGTCTTCATCTTGCCACCGCGTCACTCCTGGATAACCAAAAATCGTCAAAAAGATGGGACAAAGGTGGACCCAAGATAACTAGTCTCGCGTAGCCAGTATTTTTTGCTGCTTTTTCTGAACAATGCCCGCCCATGAGGCTGTTTGACCGACATGTCAAACAACCAATCACAGTTTGTTTCGTCTAGCGTCACATTTCGGACTCCCCACAATAACGAGCCGGCTGGCAACAAGTCAGTTATTGAAATAACTAGCCAACCGAATAGCATCTAAATAAACAACATAACTCATCGTAGAACAACGTTGTGCACTTCATCAACAGCCACACCAATGAGACGCTCCCGTTAAACGTCTGTTTGAAGCATATCTCTCTACTTTTTAACATCTACAAGCAATTCAGGAGAACCAAACTTTTTGACTCCACTAACTGCCTCAAGCAAAACTCTTGGACGTCTTTTAGAGAGTCTATGCCGCAAACTTTGCATATTTTTGAGAATCCAATGTTTAGCTGATCATGATAACTGGTCATTATTATCCACGTGAACACGACTGATTCTCTTCCTCAATGGAACGTCAGAGCTTTGTTTTCCAAGACCGAAACTAATCGTGACACTCACGTCTCCTGGAAATCCCGTATATTTCAACCAATCAAAGACGACTTCGACATTCCCACAGGGTTTCCAGAAAAGTGTACGATAAACATCAGACATTTAGCCAACATTCTGTGGGCGTGACGTCTGAGACTACAAGATGATTGGTTGCTGAAAGCACGTCCACCTAGCTCCACGGGAGTGACAGCAGCAGCATTTCACCTGTCACTTAAGCGGCTACGCCCTTAATAATGCAGAATTTTAAGGCTTAATATAATTTAAACGCATGATTAACAAAACAATTCACCCCCTCACAGTTGTCATGAAGGACAAAGTAGCTATATCAAAAACACTTACCAGGCTGTAAAGATTTATTTCTGCTGTAAAGTTGGCCATTTTAACATGTGGGTCTATAAGATTGGCAAGTCGATGAATTGTAGAGAGACCAGAAGGTTGTCCCTTGGTCATGACGTTTAGAGGGTATGCATTGATGTCACTTTTCCTTGTGACCAAGCCGGAGTTGGCATGGACGATCCATTTACTTCTCTTTTCTTTTTTTTTTTGCAGTCTGTAAAATGATAGCTCCGAATTCTTGTTAAATCTGTTAGTACAGTCTATCGCACAACAGCTTTTTCTCATTTAGACGCCTTTTCGCTGATTTCACACTGTACACAAATTCTGCTGATCTATCTTTTGCCACTCAGTGGGTGTAACTACGGATGAACCGATACCACTTTTTTGGAATACGAGTACTTGCATTTCAGTACTTACCGATACCAAGTACTTAAAAAAAACATGATTTAAATTTACAGGTAACAGCTTTAGTCATATAATTTAACAAAAAAACAAGGGACTAGTTTGGAATTAAGAACATATGAAAAACATGTTGTACACAACATATTACAGAATAAATAATAATTATTAAAAAAAATGTAAACAGTGACAGTGCAACTCAAGTATTTTTTTCAGTTTGTTGTAAACTCTGCCTCTTTGGACAACACAAGAGGCATTAACCCCTTACACGCCGCTCAAACATAGACATTTCTCAGACCGTGGTATCGATCCCCGGTATCGGGGGACTTTAGAAAATTCAACCAGTATCGGTGCATCCCTAGGTGTAACCCATAGATATGTACACTAGATGTCGCCTTGGCTACAGCAGTTCATGGGAACGAATGCGTCAAATAGAGCCACCATCTTTAAACAGGGCAGCCCTGCATCATCGTCATTGTATGCAAATGGTGTAACAGAAATAAAATCACCATAAATCATCATGAATGCGATTTTCTATTTTTTTTTGTTCGTTCCAACAGTCAGACATGTATTTAGCATTGAGTCCAGAAAAAAATTGATATTATGAAAATCTACTTTTTCTAACTATAATGCGTAGTGCTAGTAGGCCTAACATCCATACGCAGCACAAAAGTCCGGCATCGTCCATGAAATCGAAGTACAAGCAGAAATAGCAGTGTTACCTAGCTACCTAGAGATGGGTATAAATGGAGGTCGGAGCCAGCTGCAAATGGGTTAGCAGCAAGTGGGTGGAGCTTTAGCCGCAAGTGGGCTGTACAAACTTCCAGAGGATTTTGATTGGT
Source organism: Misgurnus anguillicaudatus (assembly GCF_027580225.2). Classification (NCBI taxonomy): domain Eukaryota; kingdom Metazoa; phylum Chordata; class Actinopteri; order Cypriniformes; family Cobitidae; genus Misgurnus; species Misgurnus anguillicaudatus. The sequence continues at coordinate 13,772,959 of NC_073349.2, read as the reverse complement.
TTATTTAGTATCACCTGTGTTGTAGCAGCTACTGGTTTATGCTCCACAGTAGGTGGCGGTAATGTGTAAGTTTTGTTGCGATCGATCAGAAAACAAAGAAGAAAACCGCTTTCACATGTCAGCTTGCCGTTGAAATGAAGGGGAAAGCTTACTGCAGCTGTACAGTTTTTAGTTTTGTAAAAAAGGATTATAGGTTCTGAAGAAGACCATTTTATAATGCTGTTTGTACACTGTTTTTAGTCTTGATGTATTAAAAAAAAATAAGGGTAAAGTGTATCCAAATACATTTCTGTCGTTTTTTTTATTAGCACACAAATTACAAAATCTGTAACGTGCATGACAAAATCTTTTCTCATTCCATTTCTACAATTTGCTCTCCAGATTATGGATTCTGAAGGCCATAATAAGGTATTGTGTAAAAGTGTTCATTGAGCTTTTTTCTGCATAATCCACAATGTTATGTAATGTAATGTAAACATTTGTTTTAATATCATAATTATTTTATAAAATGTATTACTCATAACAATCAGTGAAATAAATGTGAAACGCATGTTATTGTGTTTTAGGTTCACTTACCAGTGAAAGATTTTTTTTGATGTCCCACATATGATCAAAGCTTCTGCTGTAATGTATAAAGTTTTTAATTTACAAGTTGTTGTGTGTTTATCACATCAATTAATAATTTATGGTTTGTTTGATTTCAATACAAGGACAATGCAAGACAAAGGCTGTCAAATAACTGGAGTGTTTGTCTTGATGGCAAGTACATATATATGTACTGTAAATGAGGACATCGAGGTAATTGATTGCTGTTACCCATTTAACCTTTTTTGGTGTTTCTTTGCATATTATAGTGCACTTACTTATTGAAGTAAGTATTTATTTTTGTAGCTATATGCATTTTAATAGAATTGAAAATTGTACTAATTCATTACTTTATGTACACAGCTAAACACGAAAAACATGAGAAAATGGTGGTGTGCCATCTTGCTTAAAAATTAAGTAAGTGTGAAAAAATTAGCTGTACTTTTAACATGTGGTGTTTTTAAGAAACCCTTAAAGAAGTGAAGAAATCTTGTTCAGTCTGTAAACTGTTTTGGGAAGACATGGAATGGAATGATTTAGTGACTCGCTCATAACACTATTTCAGTAAAAATATATTCTGCAGACCCTTTGAGTGAAAAGAGTGTTTCAGTGATGATAAAAATCAGCAGGTGTACTTGCTCTATTAAACTCCTTTAATAGCTTTTTTAAATACTATTAGGGGTTGGCAAGATTTTGAAATGTTGTTGTTTTTAATTGGTGAATAATTTAAAATTGGACCATTAATTAGATTTTTTTCTATATTTACAAAAGTCTTTACTGTAATTTGTGATGAATGTAATGCATCCTTGCATTCAAATAATTTTGATATTGTACTTGTTCTATTTCTTACTTTATTTGTTTTTGTTGCATGATAATCAAATTGTGGAAGACATGGGAGAAAGAGAAAATGAGCTGTTGTAGCTGGTATTGTCAGCTTTTTATATTTTGCTGATATTTTTTGTCAAATAAAAAAATTAATGGATAATTTTATCCCTTTTTTATTCTAATTCTCTTTCAGAAGAAGAAGAATGCTCTGCACTCTCTGAAACCTATATGGGAAGAAAAAAACTGAACTTGCATATGAAAGTAAGAACTTTGATATAAAACAAAATACATATACTATGCTGGGCTTCAAATTATGTAACTACAATATTGGTCAGCTATTTTTAAATTACTTCATTTTAGAAGACCAAACCCCAGTTGTGCCCTCTGTTTTTAGCAAGGTATGAATAATCAATTGCAATGATGATTTAAAATGTATATCATAGAACAATTTTAATCCACTTTTATTTTTCTTTAAGGATGAGCTGTTAAAAGATGATGACCCTCCATCATGCTTCATCTTCAAGGTAGTTGAATGTTATATAATGTGCTTTTTAAAAAAAATTTAACGGCCGGTGCTAACTTTGCAGTTATCAGGAGCGTTGCTGAAGAATATATTCTTATATAATATTCTTGAAGTTGTTCTTCAAGAAGGAGATGTTGCCTACATGACCCTGTCATTGGCTTGCTAAAGGTTCAGGGACATAGTTGGGGATGACAAGTTCAAGAATCAGGCACACTTCTTATGGCCTCAACCTTCCACCTTCGATTTTGCAGTTTTGACTGCATGCAGGTCAGTTCTAATGAGCTGATATAGTTTCCTTACAAAAACAAAAAAGACTAAAAATAATAAAATAAACACTTTTGCAATCAATTCTGAGTGACTTGTACATGATTTTATTCATTGAAAAAATTATTTAAATTTAACATATGTGTAACACGTTCAGAAAAACATTCGTCTGCTATTTAAAAAAAATTATGCAGTAAAGATGGATGGTAACTTTTTTTTTACATTAGCTACATGTTTTTCATGTATTTACACCAGGGTTCCCCAAATCCCACCCCGGAGGGCCGAAGCACCGCAGAGCCCAGCTCCAACCCCGACCAAACGCACCTGAACAAGCTAATCAAGGTCTCCATGATTACTAGAAAATCACAGGTGGGTACATTTGATTGGGGTTGGAGCCAAACTCCGCAGCGCTCCGGCCCTCCAGGGCAAGACCCGGGGAACCCTGATTTACACATTTACTTCACTGAGTCCAGTTGCATCACATTTTAATATGTTCATTTACTTGATATTGTAGAATATGGAGCTTCAGAAATGTGCTTGAATAAGGCCTACAGCCTGATTAATTTAAAACACCATCACTTTAAGTATGGTAAAAGGTGTAAAGATGTGACTTCATCATTGACAGTGAGTGGTATTGGACACACACAATAATAACAAAGCTGTAAGAAATCAGACCATGATAAGGAACGTAATATTTGATCGTTTATTTTCATTACTGTCTCTACTTGCTGCCATACTCATTCACCGCCGTCTCCTTTTTCAGCGTAAACGTCCTACTTACGCAATAATCTCCTCCCACGTGCCACATAAGCTCCTCCCACCTGCGTTCTCCAGGCTGAATGCGATGATATATCGTGATATACCTTGTATATCCGCATACCTCTTCTGGAACGTATACTGAAATCAAAAAAGGGAGGGCGTACATCGAGAAATTATTGGATTGTTGGAAGTTGTGTCATTTTGCTATTTGCTAATCCCTGTAATCTTTTCATGGGCCCCGCCCTCCCACCATTTCTCGTGACTGGAGGAAAAGATTAAAGGTAAGGGCACATGATTTTTTTAAAATGAAACTTACAGATAAGTAATTTGTAAAAAATTACAACAATATTCTAAAAATGTAAGTTTTCAATTTCAACTTCATTGTGACTTTAACAGTTTTACCGGCTGTTATCAAGGAAAATATCACAACTTACCAATGAGAATCGAGTATTACAGAGAGCCATAACAATGTCAGTAGGGGTTCAGATAAAAAAAATCGACAGCCGGCAGCAAGAAGTGGCTGCCATAGGGGACTCTCACGCTGATACGCAGAACCTCCGCCCCCAGCGATCCCCGCGCACGGCCGCCTCCCGCACAGTTGAATGAAACGAAGGCTAGATATTACTGCTCTGTTGGAAGTCGAACAAACAACTTAGGTTTTCTTGGATTCCCTACTAGAAGTGGATTATGTGGCACTTTTTAACAACATTGCAGTGTTTAAAAGCAGCTTTACAAGAGAAGAAACCATAGAAAATGGGGGAATTATTTATATATAGAATATAAAGCAATAAAATAGAATTGAATATATGGTATTTCTGCAAAGTTTTGTGTTCTCACAAATAAAAAAATAAAAAAGCGGTATTAACTAATATGTTATTAACTTTCCTTCGAGTATTAAGATGTATTAGTGATTAATTTCAGGTATATTTATTTAATGTGTAAATGATTGTTTACTACTATAATCATGGAATTTTCAGATTTGAATTTTGTGTTAAAATGTTATGCAAGAAAAAATAAACTCAGTTGTCATTTGCGTGCTGTCTTTACTATTTGGTTGTACTGCACGTTGTCTGAAGCCTTAATATGGGTGTCGGGCTCGCGGTTGAGGGGTGCGAGCAAACAAAACTTATCAAACAATGCATGAGTAAAGTATTGATATATGTTTTGTGTTTTTTTTTTGTGATTTTTTTTGCTGCTAACAACACATTAATTTTAACACGTTTGTAATTATTACCAATGAGAAATAAATCAACTTTTTGATGATATTGTAATTATATGACCAGCACCTGTATATAAAAAGAAATAAAATAAAATTGAATATATAGTATTACTATAAACTTTTGTGTTCTCAAAATAAATAAAAATCAAAATCCAAGATGGCAGCTCGTTCGTTTCTATGTCCGTGTCTGCATGTGAACTTGTCTTAAATGTGTGTGTTTATGGCAAGCCGTTTCAACCTCCACTCGTTGTGTTCTTGATATCAACAATTCAAACTTCACTAGTTAAAATTTTAATTCTTGATATCAGATATTACGTTTCTACTAGTATCAATGGCAATTCTTGATATCAACAATAACATTCCCACTAGTAACAATGTTAATTCTTGATATCAGCAATTTGATTCTTGATATCAACAATTACATTTCCACTAGTAACAATGTTTATTCTTGATATCAGCAATTTAATTCTTGATATCAACAATTCAATTCTTGATATCAACAATTCAATTCTTGATATCAACAATTAAGTTATTGATATCTGTAATTGTATTTTCACTAGTGAAATGTCACCATAGGTTGCTAGTCAAATTCAATTGTTGATATCAAGAATTATATTTCCACTAGTAACAACGTCAATTCCCGAAATCAACAATTCAATTCCTGATATCAACAATCGAGTTCTTGATATCAAGAATTCAACTGCCACCAGTCAAAATGTCAAGTCCCGATATCAACAATTCGATTGTCACCAGCGACAACTTTCATTTCTGATATCATGAATGGGATTGTTACTAGTAAGAAAGCCATTTTAGATATCTGAAATCATATTGATATCAGAAATACAATTTCAGATAACAGAAATTAACATTGTCACTAGTGACAATCGAACCATTCACATCAAGAATCAACACTCCAACTAGCAACAACTGAATTGTTGATATCAAGAACTCGATTGTTGATATCAATAATTTAAATATTGATATTAATAATTGAATTGTTGATATCAAGAACTGAATTGCTGATATCAATAATTAACATTGTCACTAGTGAAAATGTAATTGTTGATATCAAGAATTGCCATTGAAATTAGTAGAAATGTAATATCTGATATCAAGAATTAAAATTTTAACTAGTGAAAATTGAATTGTTTGTTGATATCAAGAACACAACGAATAAAAGTTAAAACGGCTTGCCATATAGTGTACGTTGTAACACACTTTTGAGTTTCGTTTAGTTACGGGATGCGTAAAATCCGGTAAATACAAAGCGGAGCTTTCGGTGGACTATACTACGTTAAACAGCTGATTGTACCAAATCGCGGTCGTCTCCGGTCAATACTACAGGAGTGAAAGGAAAGAGGGTTCAATGAACCAAGTGGTTTAGTCTCTTTTGTGAAGGAAAGTGCTATTTACTTCCAAATGCAACTAATTCTGTTCTTTCTGCGTTTGGAGATCACTTACCACTGTTAAACACTGTTATTCTCCGTCAGCTTTCTATGTTCACCTAGATCAGGGGTGTCAAACTCAATTTCATCCCGGGGCAACTCAGCATTACGGTTAATCTCAAAGGACCGGTTGTATTTGAACGACTGTATGAATGTATTAACTCTTTTATTACTGTACATTGCATAATTTTCTCTGCATTTGCTTACCATTGGTTTTGTTAATAACTCAATTAATACCTAGCTTTGAAAGTAGAAGCCCAGGCAAATAATGACAAAGTGTATAGAATACTATTCTACAGATTATTTAAAAAATATTTGTGGTGACAAAAAAATGTTGTATGTGAGTACACTCAAAATATTCTGTTATCCTTCAAAAAAAAGAGCCATTTTAAGATTTACAATCTCCACCACAATATGCATTTATTAGACACATATACTCTCACTTGTCATTTCTTGCCCTCTTTACAAAAAAGCTGTGATTTTATTACCTGGCTTTGAGTGTCTGATTGACTGACATCTCATGAGTTCAGTGTTGTAGGAGATCGTTTCAATCGTTTATTAAAAGTATTCGGTTCAGATGAGTCATTAGTTCGCGTATTTAGTGGGAATAGACGCGCTGTAAACTAATCCCAGCTGGACATCGCGAAACATTTCTGTAAACGAGACGGAAAACATTTTCTCGCTGGCTGCGCGTGAGCGTGCGCGAAAGAGGGAGATAAAGCACGAGCAGATACTCTCCGTTTCTATATCCAAAGGCTGCAGCCTGCGGGGGTCGCATATGCAGCGTCATCAAGCCTGGTTTATTTAAGATAACTAACCATTACATTCGCACGTCATACGCATTTACAACTATTTACTATAAACGAAGAATAATATTTAACTTTATAATTGTTAATATATTGAAACAAGACAGTCTTAATGACGTATGCAGCCTGGAAATGCGACCTCCGGACGCTGCAGTCTTCGCATTAAGACACGGCCACTCTAGTAGTGCGCGCGTGCGAGGTACTGCTTGTTCTCTCTCATGCAATCATCAACATTATCACTGTAATTATATTACAAAAAGACTTTGGCGGGACAAAAATTAGTTTTGGTGGCTGCAAAAAAAATCAATGTAGGAAATAACCTGCAAAAAATAAAACTTATAATAACAATAAAATAATCTGTAAACTCTCACGGGCCACATAATTAACATAATTTGTAAACTCTCGCGGGCCAGATGAAATGAAGGGGCCGGCCGGATTTGGCCCGCGGGCCTTGCGTTTGACACTTCTGACCTAGGTCATCGGCGGATGCTGGCATATTTCCTTATTTGCATCGTGACGTCAGACAACAATCTGTTGAAGTGGGCGAATCGGAGTACTCTGACTTCCCTGTCGACACAGTGACGTCAGTTTTCGATCTGTTTGAAGTGGTCGAACTAGATCTCTGACTGCAGATCAGTAAAGTATATATCCATATATAGGAAAATGCAACGTCTATTAATGTTGACTTTTATGCTGGGGATCTTAACTGTTTTTGAGGACACCAGATCTAGGTCAGTTTTGCACACTGATGTTGTAGTACAGACGCCTCATTGTGTTGGGGGTACGTCTTACAATTTTAATGATGGTTGGAAAAATAGTGTGCTTAAATTGGACTTTAATTTGTTATTACATTTTAACTGTTTCTGTTTATATGGTGTAAATTTGTCATTTTACACCTATGATCGACACCTCCAAGTCAAACTACCCAGCTCAAATACTGCAAATGCAGTCAAGCGGCATGTTTTTGTTTATTTACTTTTACTTTTGTCTGGTAATATTCATCCTAATCCTGGTCCTGGCTCTCTGAGTACTCCAGATGATTTTAAAACTAGATCTGGTATTGGTTTTATTCATTTGAATATTCGCAGCTTACTTCCAAAAATGGACTCTGTTAGGATCTGGGCTGACTCAACAAATGCTGATTTTATTGTTCTCTCTGAAACTTGGCTTAGTAAAGCCATACCGAATAGTGACATAAATATAAGTGGATTTTCTCTGTTTAGATGAGACAGACTGAAAAAGGGTAGCGGAATTGTAATATACGTACGAAATAAATTCCATACCAGGGTGATAACTGCAATATCTATTAGTAAAATGTTTGAGCTTTTAGTAGTGAAAATTGAGCTTTCTAAGGATGCTTATTTAACTTTGGCCGGATGTTACAGGCCTCCCTCAGCAAATTCTGACTCTCTTGTTTTACTTGAACAGCATCTCTCTGCTATTGATTTTTGAATGAGATACTCTTAGTTGGGGATTTTAATTGGGATTGGTTAACTCCTGCCTCAGATTGTTTTAAATCCTTTTGTAACACTTTAAACCAGGGGTCTCAAACTCAAACTGGGTTGGGGCCATTTCTAAGACAGGCATTTCATCGGGGGGCCGCAGAGCTATTTTAACGTTCAAAAAAGTACAATATTTCTGTAAATGTCATGTTTAATTTCTATTATTTAATGTATAATAATACTTGAAAATATATAAGCAGTGGTTTTATCTTTTTAATATACATTTCTTTAAAAAAGTAAGTAAATCTTTTCTTAACCTTATCTTAATTAAGACCTATTATAACCTTGCACTAAACTAACAAATTAAATTCCTGTATACATTTATAAACTAAAAGTGTTTCTGTTTTGATTATTTTGGATTGTTTTCAGTCATAGTATTGACTTCATTATGTTCTTTGTTATTTCAGTTTTAATGAATTTTCTATTATAGCCTATCTGGGAAAATATTGATAAGTGAAAGTGATCCCATAACTTTTGAATGGGTAGTCCATGTTATATAAGCTAGAAAAAATAATAATACTAATTGAATAGTAAGCTACATAATAATGTATTATACTTCATTATATATCAGTATACATACTTTTATCTTCTGTACATTTCTCCTCATCTTTTTCTTAACCTTGGCACTTTGATGGCTCTTTTCTATCTATAGTTTAAAATGTGTCGCATTACATCTACCGCTCTGCCTCCCTCCTTATGCGGTGTCTCCATTTGAAGCTGTGACTTGTTGATGTGAACTAACCCCACCGCAGCTCAATCTTCTCTGAGTAACAGCTGATATCCACCCGGAAGTAACAAATCTTCTCTGTACAAACACTACAAAGTCCCGACCAGATTAACTGATCGCATGGTGACAGTGATATGATTGACGCGTGGTTCAGTTGAGGAATTAAAATCCGATCACGCGCCGTTATCCTCGACATACGGAGCGCGCGGTTCATGGCTGCGTAGCAACGGGTGACGCGACCCACGCCACGGAGCGCAACTTCCGCTCCTGAGCACTTTGGAAAGTAATGCTTTGACTCGTTTTAACGCGTTCTTAGAGTCGACATGTGAACGAACACTTGAATGTTTAAATCATAAATTAAACGAATATAAAACAAAGTGAATGAAAATCTTTCTGCGGGCCAGATAATGTTATATTTTTGAAAGGTGACGCGGGCCGCAGAGAGGGGGAGGGCGGGCCGCAAATGACCACTGCTTTAAACTTAACACAACTAATTGATAGTCCCACTAGGTTAAATTTAAAATGTTTAGAAAAATAAACTTTATTAGATCTTTTTTTGACTAACGCACCCCATAAGTATACTGATATAGGTGTTTTTGCCAATGATGTTAGTGATCACTGTGTCACAGCTGCTGTGAGGAATACCAAACGTCCAAAATTCAAACCTCAAATTCTTGTTGTGAGAAACAGAAAACATTTTGTTGAGCAAGCATTTCATCATGATTTGTATTTATTTGACTGGAGTCATATTTACTTAATTCATGATATAGAGTTAGCTTGGAATTTTTTTCATAGTGCTTTCTTGCAACTGATAAATAAGCATGCCCCAATGCAAAAAATAAAAGTGAAGGCCCAAACTAATCCTTGGTTTACACCAGAACTAGCAAAGCTTCTGCAGGACAGAAATTCAGCTTGGGCCAAAGCCAGAAGCACAAAAGCTGAGTCTGACTGGCTAAATTTTAGGAAGCTGAGAAACCTCTGTACTTCACAGATAAAAAAGGCCAAATCAGATTTCTATTTACTCGAAACATCTCAAAACCTAAATAATCCGGTTAAGTTTTGGAAAATGGTTAAATCACTGTCGCAAGCCGATAACACAGAAATTAGTAAAATTATTACCTATAATGGACACCTGATAACAGAGAAGATCGCTATTTTAGATAGTTTTAACGAACATTTCATTTCATCAGGTTCCTTATTTGAGTCTCAACCACCTTCTTGTTTAACTGATACGTCATGTAATTTAACTAAACAAAAATGTGATTTTATTCAGTTTTCGGTTTCCGATGTTCATAAAGCTCTTACCCAGTTAGATCCAAAAAAACCTGCAGGGCCTGATAAGTTGGAACCTTTTTATCTAAGGGCAGCTGCAGATTTTATTGCCGAACCTTTAGCATATTTATTCAATCTTTCAACTTCTTCGTGTGAAATTCCAAGGATCTGGAAAACTGCCTTCGTTTCTCCTCTATTTAAAGGGGGTGACCCACAGTGGCGGATGCAAAACGTGACATATGGGTGGGCATGGATTAAGTCCGGGTGGGCCTGAATCTATGGGTGTCACTTTTGAATAAGAAACTATAACAAGTCTATAAAATTCGTCAAAACTTCAGGAATCACAAGCATATTGGTGAAAACACTAATTTAAACACACACACACGAACTGCACGTCACATTTTTGACATTATTTATATACTTTAAATTGTAATGCAACATGACATTAATTAAGCCTTTTTGATAAAAAAAATTATTGGGCTGTTATAGCCTACAAAAAAAGAACCTGCACACACTGACAAGAAATATAAATGAACACAAAAAAACTTTACTTTTTAAAATACTTTTTAAAATAGCCCATTAAAACTGTTTAAATAAATTAAGCTACTAAATGCTTATAATGAAGCTTCTAACATCATATTCTCTTCATGCAAATCACTAAAAATATATTTTCGTTCTCACATATTTAAGTTAACTTACTAAATAAAGAAAGAAAAAGGGAATTGCTAGAATAATGTTTGACTCTGAGGTTAAACGAAATGACAAATAAATAAACATTTAATATACTTTTGATGAGCATAAGAGCAAGCGGGTAGCCTACGCGTGAAGGAGCGTGCATATCAGACGTGAACACGAAAGGAATAATGGGTTTAATTATGCTTTCACTTCATTTCCTGACAGTTTTACTTGTTAGTGGGGATAGTAATGACTAACAAGATGACACCGAATTACATACAATATAATTACCTAACTAAATCTGAGAGAATGCAAACACATTACAATATTTTTTCCTCCGCCCGACGGGCAGGGCGCAGATACATTTTCGTAGCCCGACAGGGATTAGCCATAGCCCCGGGACTTCGGGGTAGCGATTTTGCGAGCCCTGCATATGTTTGTTTTGTAGAAAGACTTTCTTTAAAGTGAATTTCGTTTTGTATAAATTGTATCTTAATATTAATCAATGTTTAATCAAACAATTGCCTCGATTTAATAAATAAGAAGCAAACCAAGAACGTCTGTGGTGTGGATTGAAGTGAACCAACTATATTTCCGCACCCTACGTCTTTCAGCTTTTAATGCATTTCTTAAACTAATGTCTCAATTACACAGTAGGCTTATAGGTTGTTATGATAGGCTATTTGTTGGTTAAAAGCAATAGGCTATATTGTATAAAGTGTAGCAATAAACGTGGCGTGACTTATAGTGCTGAGTTAGAGAGCTGGTAGGGTAACAACATCACTGTGATCAGATCTTTTCTTTCTATTTTTTACCCCGCTGTCATATTTGTTGTGTGTTTATGTTATTGAGAGGAAAGCGCGCAGCACATATTTATAATGTGTTGTTATTCAAAATACGTTTTCCACTTGCTTGCAAAAAAAGTTCTCGGGAATATTTTTCTCATTAGAACCATAATGTAACGCAACATTCAACTTCTTTATAATAGTTTTTAAATAGTTATCAGGCTTACTTATAATTTTACTGTTTTTAACATAACATGCTATAGATAAAATACACCATATAAAGTAGTATCCATGTCTAACTATACAGAGTAGTATTTTTTACATTTCTGATTGGGCGGGCCAGCTGTCAATCTGGGCGGGCCCAGGCCCGTCCAGGCCCGCCCATAGCTCCGCGCCTGGTGACCCATTGCATTTAAATAACTATAGGCCTATATCTAAACTGTGCATCTTATCTAAACTTTTAGAGAAACTAGTAAATGAACAATTAAAAACTTATTTGGAATTAAATAAAATTCACTCTCCCTTCCAATCTGGCTTTAGGAAACAACATAGTACCATTACAGCTGCAACAAAAGTGTTCAGTGATATAACTATGGCGTTAGATGGTAAACAAATTTGTTCAGCTCTTTTCCTCGATTTATCAAAGGCTCTTGACATAGTTGATCACGGCATCTTATTAAAAAGACTTGCCACTGTTGGACTTTCTGATTCTGCCATAAATTGGTTTTCTAACTATCTAACAGGTAGATCACAGTCTGTGGTTTTGAAAGACTGTATGTCATCTGTCCTATCAGTTTTAAAGGGCGTCCCTCAGGGATCCGTTTTGGGACCTATTTTATTTTCGTTATACATAAATAATATTTGTGATAACATTCCAAACATCAACTATCATCTCCATGCAGATGATACTGTTATTTATTGCTTTGCTTCATCAGCTTCGCAAGCTCTTAAATGTCTACAGTCAGCATTTAACACCGTTCAGTATCGCCTGTGTGAACTTAAGCTGGTTTTAAATATAGATAAGACCAAATTAATGATGTTTTCGACCTCTAAAGCTGAGCCAAAAAATGTTAGCTTATTGCAAGGAGCTAACATTGAATGTGTTATGAGTTATAAATACTTGGGCATTGTATTGGACAGTCAGTTAAGCTTTAAAGTACATATTGATAAATTAATTTCCAAACTTAAGTTAAAACTTGGCTTTTATTACAGAAACAGAACTTTATTTTCATTTAATGCTAGAAAATATCTGGTATCTGCAACATTTCTACCTTTGTTGGATTATGCAGTTATACTTTATATGAATGGCCCAACACAATATTAAAAAAAACTTGATACAGTTATCCATAGTGCCTTGCGTTTTATTATTGAGTGTAGCTATCAAACGCATCACTGCATTTTATATGAGAAGGCAGAGTTACCATCCTTGTATACTCGAAGAAGTTTTAATTGGTATTGTTTTATTTATAAGTCGATTTGCAGTCTTAATCCACATTACTTGTCTCTTCACTTTTCAAACCCCAACGTATGCTACCAACTTCGCTCAAATGATTTCATGCATTTTAAAGCTCCTAGGGTTCGAACAGAGATAGGGAAAAAAGGTTTTACATATAATGCCGCCTCCTCTTGGAATCTACAGGATACTTTAAAGCTCACCGTGCACGTTGCCGTCACTAAATGAGTTTAAGCTGCTTTTAACAAATTACATGTTTTATCCCTTGGTAAATTGTTGTTGTGATTTATGAGTGTGTTTTATGTTTTGTTGTATATTTTGTATAATTGTATATTTTAACTATTTGTTGCTGCCTTCTTGGCCAGGTCACTCTTGTAAAAGAGATTTTAATCTCAATGAGTTTTAACCTGGTTAAATAAAAAGAACTGAACTGAGTATAAGATGTTTAGTCAATATGATTAATGACAGGCATTATATTTAATTAGACATGACTTTCCATCTTATGTGAAAATGGCCCCTAACAAAAGAATTACGTGATAGCAGGTTTTTATATTACATAAAGAATTTGCAATAATACCATGAGCAGCAGTCCAAAAACATCATTAGGTGCATCTCAGCATCATACGCTTACAAAAGTGAACTAGTGACGTCTATAGCAATAAAAGCTATATTAACAGAAATTACTAAACCCTAAATGTATCTGTATTTCTTCAATTGAGTTATTCACCGGAAGAGGCCGTGCACAAAGATCGCTGAAAGCGGAAGTTCTATGTATCAGCGTGAAAATCCCCTATTGACAGCTGGAAGGCAGTTACTGGCAGCCTGAAGGTAGGAGGGACCTGACAGTCGCTAACAGCCAATCAATATCAACCAACGTGAACGCAACCAATCACATATAACTACGACAGCAGCCATTGCATGCTTTAGTAATGGCAGCGATTGATCGAGCACGGGTAAGTTTGTAATCGGAGTACTGAATGTAAGTTTGATTTTAACTGTTAGTAAACGACAGTGTAACTTTGCCTATTTTAGTTTACATGTTAAATTTATTCTAATTCGTTTTAGGTGTGCAAATTAAGCATGAAATTGTGACCACTGCTAGGTTCATTGCAAAATGCAATGGGAATATGTCTGTGCATGATTGTCTACTGTAAAGGTAATTTATGTATTAATGTCTCCATTTTCTTATGAATCCTCTAGGTTATGTTGGAAGAGGAAAACGAGGTGAGATGCAATGCTTTTACTCCGAAAACACCCATCCAGGGGTTTGCAGTGAGTGGTGCCTGATGCTGCAGGAGGAATAACTCTGTATAACACATCAGTTCTGTTCTGAAAGTCTTGTAAATACCTCCAGGATTGTTGTTCGTGATTCTGATTTCTGACATCTACTAGGGAGTGCCCCTAATATTTTATGTATGAAGAAGTTTCTTTGTCTCAGATCTCTTCTGCAAATCATGCACCAAAGCTTTCTACTCTAATTAACTTTTTAATACAAAACAGTATATGTGTCTTATATTAAACAATATAATATATATTCTCAACTCTTTGATAATAATACTTTGCATTAAAGCAACACTTTAAGTATAAAGTAACAACACCGGTTTCTAATGTTCTGAAGGATTGCATATGAAATTGGTTGTAATACTTGGCTTATAAAGTTTGGATAATTTGCATATTACACAACGTGTGAATGTGTCTGTTTCTTGAGTTACTAATGTAAAAAAAAACAAGCAAAATAAAAAGATTTAAAATAAAGCTCATTGGTGAGACCTGTCTCTCTTTGTCATTTAGGCGTGTGTGTAGCCTGTTTAATAAATATACAATATACAGTACATCTAGTAAGTGCCTCATATAAATATGAATTCATGTATCTAGGTGTTTTTGTGCATATCTTTCATTACTTCACACAAACATTCATTTAGACGCATAAATATTCAGCTGAAATTTAACGTTTGGCCAAATTATTTTTTTCTTTGTTTAAATTCAATAAACATTTTTTAATCAGAAAATACTGACATTTATACTTATTTAAATAAGTATTAGAAATTATTATAATTATTTATTTGTCTTGCTGCCGCTGACAGCCTCATCTGGTTTCCGGTTTTAGTGTCAGGTACTGTGGCCGTTTCCCAATGTCAAGGATACATCCTTGGCAGGACTAGTCCTTACAAGTCACTTCCTTCAGAGGCTAGGCGAGGTTCCTCTTAAGCATTCAGAGAACACATAAATGGAACAGGCTAGCAAGTGCACGTCATTGCGTCAATGAAAGGTGTGCTGTGCGCATAGGATTGTGGGTGATTTCAGCGTGAAGAGCGCAAAGGATACAAATTCGCATCCTTTCCTGTATATGGGATATTTCTCGAACGAAGGACTCAGTCCTTGGCTGAAATTCCGAGGATCCTCGACATTGGAACAGTCCTTCGACGGACGTCGATGACGTTGCATCCTCGAAATTCGGGCTTCCGAGGATCCTTGACATTGAGAAACAGCCAGTCTGTTGCAAGCATAGACAGTAAAAGAAATGGACACAGCGACCCCATTGGATTCAACGGAGACAAGTGAAGTCAATAAGAAGCCCGCACTTCCTGGGGGTAGAGCGTACTGCGCAGACTCAAACTGAGTTTAATGACGTAGATGTCACTTGCGCAACCTGTCTGACAATTGTAAGTCTTCTAATAGCCGTGCCACGCGAAATCTGAATCCCCCACGGAATCTCGCAGAGACGGCAAGGGTGAACAGGAGCAAATTTCGGTAAGTTGTCTGATTAATAATCTCCCTTGACTTTATGCCTCCACGTCCACCTGATTGCCTCATAGACAGTAAAAGATTGCCTGTGAGCTTCTCTCCCAGTCCATACGGTAATTTCTCTACTGTGCGACAGAGAGTCGCAGGTTATGACGCAATCGTTAGCATATTTTTACAAAAACTGCTTCTACTGGGCCATAACGTAAGATACATGGTAATGGAGCCTATTATATATTTTCGTGTAGATTTAGAAATAATTAATGGACAAATGGAGTCTTTAAACGCCTCAGATGTAAAGTTATTCGCTGTCAAAGTGACACCAAAATGAATGGGAGTCAATGGGATGCTAACAGCAGGTGGGGGTTGCTAAGCAATGGCAGCGCCCGGGGAAGCTTCAATAAAATATGAAACCCTGCCCCCTGGTTGCAAGTGGCACCAACTTCCTGCTGCCAGCTGATGAATCTTCGCTGAACCCCCTCTCAAATTTTAATTTAATAAAAATGTTAAGGATTATTAAGCTATCATAATGCTTTTTTACAGATCTGTTGCTCACCTTCAGCTCTGGGATTTTTAAGTAAGTTAACTTACGTTTTTCCTTAAACCAAAAGTAAAACCGACACCAGTCCGCTGGAGGTCTGGGCACATGTTGGAGCTCGAACCCCTCTCTCCGACAGCGCCTTATCCAGTGTGATGGTGTGTCCACCACCTCCTTCCATTCACGACACACTAAACGACACTTTAATACCACATCCTCTGCAGGCAGATACTGTAAGATCTCCTCAACCACAGCTGAGTTTAAACGTGGGCCCTAATATTGGAAAAACGAAAAATGGTTTTCAATTTCAGTCACTGACCTATTTCCGAGTCAAGTTTAATGTATAAACTCTCCAGAGACACAAAAAATGTCAACTTACTGGAACTGATCCGAATTCAAGCTTCTTAGACACATCATTTTGATTGCTTGCAGAAGGACCCATATCTTCTTCTTGCAACGTTGGGATCTGGACCTACAGCGTTGGGTTGAAAACAATACGGAAGTAAGACTTAGACTTTAAAGTATAACCATTGAAACATACCACATACCTTACTCTTCGTCATGTAAAATCACTTCTCTACCCGATAATGAAAGTAATAAGGATAAGAAAAATTAAATGCGTATATATTTCCTCGTATGTTTCTGTTTCTGTCAGCGGAAAATCATTTCAACGACCCGTCCGTCACATGAATCGGGAATTCCCGCAATTCCCAAAATAGCTGAAACACACCTCACTTATTCGATAGCACGTATTTGCCTGGATACATCTAAACGAAACTCTGCTATCCAGGCGCGTGTTGATGGATGTTGACTTTTGCAGTCCACAACAACACAGCGAGATTCAAGAAGTGTCCGGCTTGCCTGCACTTTTTTCACTCTTCCCCTTACTGCAGCCGTCTGCTCTCGTCTAAATTCCAGACAAGGCAGGCTGCAACAAGTCTTATGGCTGCGCATACCTATCAGTGTACCGCGAGAGCGATATGTCTATATAGTGTGCCCTTCGTGCGGCCGCTATATATATATATATCGATCAAAGCCCCGCGAGAGCAATTCGAAAAATCTTATTTTAAACTTATTTAAAAGGCAAAAAAAATCATCCGGAGCTTTGGGATCGCTCTCGCGGTACTTTGATGTCATACGCCGATCACTATGCGCAGCGGCATACCGTTAGATGCAACTGAAATACCAACAAATGCATTTAAAATTAAGATGTTTATAAGGAGAATCAACAAAGATTAACTGTTCCTTACTGGGAAAGACTACTTAGTAAATGTTGGGATGTAATCTAAGTCAATAATCTTAAAAACAAAGTTTTGTAGACAAAAATTAATTTTACACAAGTAAAACATAACATTACAATAACAAACTACAATTTTCTATAATTTATTTTATTTGTTTTTATTTACTATAACATCAAATGGCCAACATACATAACTAAAATAATATTTAAGTAGCATCAAGTGTAAACCTTTTAATGAAAATCATACTTTTCGCATGTTTAAGTGCTATAATTTGGTCTCCAGTTCTTCTATCACTTAGTTTTGGTAAACCATTCTCTGCAAGCATGTGAAAAAATAGGTAGTTGAAATTTGCCTCCCCTTGTGATGTCAGAACGGGATAAGCCCCTTAAACTGCACTATCCAAGAGTGCAGAGATTAACTTATTTGGATTTAAAAGGCAAAATGGCAATTTTAAGATGCTATAATAAGATTCAGTGTATTAGTTCATGTCCTTCGTGTTTCCTGAATCTTATCCTCTGAGTCTTCGTTATTTTTGTTTTCAGTGTTGTTTCCTGGTTTTGTTATCCACAGTGTTATTTATCACCTGTTTTACCCCCTCTTGGGTTTTTGTGTTTTGTGATTTAAATAAACATTCTGTTTATTTTTACATTTGTCTGCGTTTGGGTTCTCTCCGTATTCCTACCGTGACAGAACGAACGAGCCCAACTGAACCCAGCGGACAGACCGTCATGCAGTGTGCGTCAGACCCAGAGTGGTGGTCTTCCATTTCCACCCAGACGCTTTCCGGCAGTGGGCCCTTCCCACCGCAGAGGGGGCTTCCTCTCAGAGACTATGCCCTGGTAGTGGAGAGGAGTAGGGGAAGTTACCCAGAGTTTCTGGCCAGCGCTTACCTTGTGGCTGGTCTGAATGAACCCCCACCTATTCAGGAGCGAGGAAATTTGCTCCATCTGCCCTATTGGGACCTTGTAGACTGTCTCGCCCAACGACAGCAACTACGGAAGCCAACCGAGACTGCCGGATCCCATCCAACCTCATCCAACCCGAGGGGCCTTCTCACGGGGGCGATCAAGCTGGGGAAGGCGGCTCTCGTCCCTCCGGCTCCGGAAACCACTCCTGCGCCCGGTCTCCGTCCTGCACTCCCCGCATCCAGACGGAGGAAGAAGAGGACAAGGGGTGCGTCGGATCAGCTACCGGCATCTTCAGTCGCCGGAGCGTCATCCGATGCCAGGTCAGACACCTGCGCAGCTAGAGCCACGTCAGCCGCCTGCGCAGCTAGAGCCACGTCAGCCGCCTGCGCAGCTAGAGCCACGTCAGCCACCGGCGCAACCTGCACATTGTCAGCCACCTGCGCAACCTGCATCTTGTCAGCCACCTGCGCAACCTGCACCTCGTCAGCCGCCTACAGGGACTGAACCACGGTGGTTTTCTGCACCGCCTGGAGATTATAATTTTGGGACTCACTGTTTTCACCCTGGACATTATTCCCACCCTGTTGTTGCCCCCCCCCCCCCCCTTGTTTGTTATTTTTGTTGAATCACCCCAACCCGTTTGTTTTGTATGCTTGTTTGCCTTTAATGTTTATCGTTATATTTTCATGGGTGTTCTCTGTTGTACACTGTAAAAAATAAAAAGTTGACTTAACTTAAATTTTCAAGGCAACTTGCTGCACAGCTTTTTTGAGTTTACTCAACTCTTGGATGATGTAGTTCACCTAACTCAATTTACTGAGTAATGTCAACTTACACCAAAAAGTTGAACCAACTTAAACTGATTAGGTAATAAGCAAATTTCTATGTTTACTCAACTAGTGACTAAGTTTGGTAAAGAGTAATTTTGTATATCCAAATTTAACTAATCTACATGTTTTGGACTGTACACAGAAAGGTCTCATAAACAAAGTCTTTGTCTGACTTAAACCAGAGACCTTTTTGCTGTGAGGCAACAATGATGCGCGCTAACTCATTGTGCTGGCCTCTACACTGAACACACACTTCTCAATCATGGTAACAATGAACAAACATAATTCTTTAAAAATTACTCTAAATACAACATATAACTAACATTAACAACATAACAACATAAATAAATCCAGCAAACATTAAAACAGTCATCTTTTTTAGTGAATATAAACCAAAGAAGTGAACATGTCGCAATGCATGCTGGGAACCACTCGGACCATTGTTTTTTTTTAATTTCTTGTTCAGATTACTCAGTTTGACAAGTTGGGTGAAAGAATTGGACAAAAACTTATACATCTAAGTCCAGTCAACAAAATAATATTTGTTAGCTGAATGATTATGCTCTTTTCATTCAGTGAACACAAAATAATCAATTGACGCCCTTCAACAAAGAAATCTTTGTTCAAGTTACATGAACATTTTAAAGTTGGATTTTTTACAGTGTACAGTCTCTCGTTCCTCGTGTTGTCTATGTTCGCGTCTGGTATCCGCTCTTAAAGGAGGGGGTACTGTCATGGTCTTGCCAGACCTTTGTACTAGATTCAGGTCTGATTTCATAGGGCAAGATCATGGCAGTACTGTGTTTTGTGTGGGGACATGTGGAGTATCATTGTATGCTTTGGCCACATGTTCCCAATGTGTTGTCACTTTTACCCTACTCCCTTATGTGGTCTTGTCCTGATTATGTAATGATTTGCACCTGTTCCCCATTTGAGTTGTTGTCTTTATAATACCCTCTCGTTCTCTGTCTTGTGCTCGTTCGTTCGTCTAGATTCAGTGTATTAGTTCATGTCCTTCATGTTTCCTGAATCTTATCCTCTGAGTCTTCGTTATTTTTGTATTCAGTGTTGTTTCCTGGTGTTATTTATCACCTGTTTTACCCCCTCGTGGGTTTTTGTGTTTTGTGATTTAAATAAACCTTCAGTTTATTTTTACGTTTGTCTGCGTTTGGGTTCTCTCCGTATTCCTACCGTGACACCAACAGCCGGATGACGTCAAAGTACGGGAGAACGATTAGAGAAATCATACGAAATCTAATTTCGTCTCGCTCTTGTGGTACTTCAATGTCATCCGGCTGTAAGTTTTTGCGGGAGTATTCTACATTTGTT
This sequence comes from Misgurnus anguillicaudatus, assembly GCF_027580225.2. NCBI lineage: Eukaryota > Metazoa > Chordata > Actinopteri > Cypriniformes > Cobitidae > Misgurnus > Misgurnus anguillicaudatus. Next base: position 13,752,531 of record NC_073349.2, on the reverse strand, counting down.
TTATGACTTTTATGTTATTTTACTGTATATTCTATATAACACATATCGTAAAATGCATTGCATGATGTAATATAGGAAATTACAAGTGTTTGACATAGTTTCTGACCTTCCGTGAAACTGTTGTGTGTCATAGTTATATCAGAGTTTTTATAAAAATAAACAACAATTTAGTCATAAAATTACTTGTTATAGAAATTGTTAAATTTTGATGTATAAAAGAACGTAACAAACAAGAAGCAAACAATGCATATAATCTTCATATCAGAACAAACTTTCATGCTGTCCATCAGTGGCCTAAAAAATATGATATAATAAAACAACGTTTATCTCCATGAAGCTGTCATATCTCTACACTACTGTTTAAAATCCATACTCCATACCAGCCTGCCCAGAACTTTGTATCCTTTCCTCCGTGAGTAAAATGGATAAACCGAACTCGAGGTCCATAATTCTTAAAGACGTGTGTCATCTGAAATGAAAGAAGTGAGAATAAAAGGTAAGATTTCAAACAACCTTTGCACATATAATCAGATCTTTATGCTTGTTCACTCTCTTTCCTCCTCCATCATAAGTGCAGACCCTACAACCGCAGTCACAATAACCTCATAATTATTGACATCCCAGGATGAGTCTGCCTGGAAAATCCCCTGATTTATTCATGCAGGATGTATGGAGAGCCAATTCTGCCATATTCATAAATATATAAATACATAAATAAATATACAAGGAAATGTAAAAAAACAAAAATACAGAAATAAATAAAGAAATATATATACATGGAAATGTAAAAAAGCAAAAATAAATGAGTATTTATACCTGTATTTCTTTATTTATGTATAATTGTATTTTTTCACACTATTATTTATTTATTTATTCATTTATTTATACATTTATTTATTTTTACTTTTATTTATTTTCACATTTATTTATGTATAAATGTATTTATGTCAACACGTATTTATTTATACATTTATATATTTCTATATATATTTATTTCCACATTTATTTATTTATACATTTATTTATTTCTTCTTTTATTCGTCTGTATGCTAATGAGGGGGGCGTGTTTTACCTCAGACGTAGCAATCGATCTCTGAGTGCCAGTGCTGAAGCTTTGAGGCCACAGTGACACCTAGTGGTGTGACAAAGCGAATGAAGTTGCACATGGAGTGAATGACTTGGAGATGTGCAATATCCAAAACCTTATTTCAAGTTTTAAATCATTTTGTGTCACCATAACTGTGTATATATAGGGTCACTATAGCATACGCACTGTACCCAGTAAATCGCCATCCGGTCATGATTTCTAAAATGTCTTGGCACACATCATTATCAAAATGCACGTTATCAACAGATCTGATGACAGACCCTTGGAAGTGGACACTTTAATATGGAAACGCGTGAAATTATGCATTATTAATAACATTTAATGCCCTGGATGGGGGCTGATCAGAGTTTGAGGCTCGCCCACCAGCAGCACAGAACGCGGAGAGAAACCAGCACACGCAAGAATATTGATCAATGCCTCGTTTGAAACGCGGCTGCAAACACTTTATATTGGCGTTTGCTAATTTTGCAATGCACAACATGTGACAATTTGAATGCTTAATGCGCCTCTTAATCACAAGTCATCAAGTGGAATCAGCTGAGCGGGATTAAATCTAACAAAGGGTGATCGTGCAAACACAGCGAGACACGCAAGTAGTTGTAAGGGACCACTATCTGTCAAAATTTGATTGATTTATGACCCCCTTTGACAGGGGGCGGGACTATCAATCAAAAGCTGTACAATCTGTCTAGGTTTGAGAATGGTATATCAAGGGCTTTAGACAGCGAGTATCCGGACCGTGCGTGTTTTACGATGTGTCAATCAGCTCGTTGTTTTTCCTGTGTGTGTGTGTGTGTTTTGTCAAGCGAATGTTTTATTGCTGTCAAAAATAAGTTTATAGTTTTAGACTGTCCAGGTTCTGTCACTTTTTATGACCGCGGTCTCTCTTTTCCCATCCGTACTCACCAGCCCTCAGCCCCCACTGCGTATCTCACAGAGGGGTCCGGTGTTCAGCGGACCTGTGTGCTGATTTAGACGAAAATCTGTATATTTTAAACTAAATAAAATTTTAGCCGCTTCATGAGATCCGTGAGTCTTTTCACGACCCCTGCTCACTATGTTCAGGCGTATTAAAGCTCGATCACCGGTGGTGATAGAGAACGAGCCGAGTGCGCGTTCATATCTGTCGTTTTAAAATAAACGTAATAAATGTAATTCTGTCCGCTGTTGCAAAATAAAGATTTATTTTAGATTTAGGGGTTTCTTGAACCAAGTCTCTGATTAAAACATGTGAATGCGCGCACCAACGGTGACAGAGAACTTACGCTGATGCGCACTTATATCTGACCTTAATAAACTTTTAAATATTTTAATACGTTTTCATCCCATCTTCAGGGTTTGTTTTTATTAATGTCTACTTAAAACCATGTGTGAATATGTGTATATTATACAACGAATCTTATCATGTATGCTCTGACAAAATAAAGCATTATTTTAGATTTTAGGTGGTGCGGACACATATTTATGGCAAATACTGTTGAATATAAACGTTCGTTTTGTCAAAAGTTTCTTTAAAGTCAATAAGGAATCAAACATTTTAGATGTATCTGGTTAAACTTAAATCTGATATTTTCTATTGGTCTATTTCTTTAGTATCTGATCAGACACAATGTTTCAGAAGCTGATTTGTGAGGGTCTGTGTGCGTGCGAGATAATTCACAGCAGGGGCGGATTGTAAACTAGTTAGAGACTTTTAAAACCGTGATGGTAAAATGTAATACGGTCCACTCTGAAGAAAAGTAAAGTTTTATTTTAGATTTAGGTTTTTTTTAAACAAGTCTCTGATTAAAACTTTTGAGTGTAACATCACAAATATTTAACATATTCCGTATACCTGTATAGTTTAACCATTCCCTTATGCCATAACCTTAGGCGCCGTCAATACTTCTTTCTTTAGACTAAAGGAAATTTATTTTAACCTAAATAAAAGTTTATTCGCATCACGAAGTCCGTGAGTCTTTTCTAAAGGTCGATCACCGGCGGTGACAGAGAACGTGTCGGATGTACGTTCATATATTTCGTTAAGAAACTTTTAAACGATTAAAGACATATTCATAGCATATTCAGGGTTTGTTTTTGTTGTTGGCTTCTTGAGACCATGTGTGGATATGTGTATATTGTAGCGAATCTTGTATTGTCTGCTCTGACAGAAATGAAGTGTTGTTTTGGACTTTGGGTGAAGTGGCAGCGCGTATTTTGTAGCCTACTGTTTAATATAAACGTTTCTTTTGTCAAAAGTTTCTTTAAAGTCACGCAAAAATCTAATATTTTACATGTATCTGGTTAAACTTAAATCTGCTGTTATCTATTTGACTGTTTTTCTCATCAGTCAGCTTACAGAGGCTGCTCTTGTGGTCGTGTGTGTGTGTGTGTGTGTGTGTGTGTGTGTGTGTGTGTGTGTGTCAGCGAGGCAATTCACAGCAGGAGAGGGTTGTAAACTAGTGAGTTAGACACTTTTAAAACGTGTTGGTAAAATGTAATATAGACCGCTCTGACAAAAACTAAAGGTTTATTATAGATTTAGCAAGTTCTTAAACAAAGTCTCTGATTAAAACATATGCGCGCACCGACAGTGACGGAGAACTTACACTGATGCGCTCTTATATCTGCCGTTAACAACCTTTTAAACGTTTTAAGACATTTAAGTCCCTCTTATGGTTTGAATTCATTAATGTCACCTAACATCCAAGTGTGTACATGTGTATTTACGATAAATGTAACACGATACGCATTGTCAAAATAAAAGGTTTCTTGAACATGGTATTCCAGTGCGTGTTTTTTGTCTTGCGAGTGCTCGTCATATTTATTGATGTGAAAAAAGTTTGATGTCTTAGACGTTATCACCCACCCAGTAGCCCCCAATGTGTCTGAACAGCGGTGGTGTTCAGTGGCCCGTATTGTTCCTAAAACTCCGTGTTGGTAAAATAAGTGTAATACAGCCCATTGACAAAAAGTAAAAGGTTTATTTTAGATTTAAGGTGGTCCACCAGCGCCTTTATGGCAAGCACTTCAGGTTCTAAAAGTTTGTAACACCAAGAATTTGTTTAATGAAATATACAGTACATGTATAAGCAATGCACCAGAGTCCATAATCTCCGGACGGGTCGCCAATACTATTTTCTTTAGACTAAAGGGTATTTATTTTAACCTAAATAAAAGTTTATTTGCATCACGAACGCCGTGAAACTGTTCATGCACCGCAATCTATTGTTCACGCGCATTAAAGGTCGATCACCGGTGATGACCAGAGAACGAACCGGGTGTGTGTTCATATAAACTTAATAAATGTAATTCTGTCCGCTCTGGCAAAATAAAAGTTTATTTTAGATTTAGCCATTTCTTTAACCAAGTCTCTGATTAAAACAAGTTACATTTGCTTAGGGCAATAGGCACATGCACACACATATCTGTGGTATTAAAAATAAGGTTTTTAAAGTTTAAGAAATTTAAACATTTGAAAAAAATCAAACATTTTATAGGTGTCTGAGTAAACTTATATCTAATGTCATATGAGCCGTACCGTGTCGCGTTCGTGTCTGTGTGCGTGTCCGTGTCAGTTTATGTATGTGTGTGTTATGCGATCCTAGAGGGCGGGGATGTGAGAGACTGTGAGGGTGTGTGTGTGTGTGTGTGTGTGTGTGTGGCCATCACGCGGTGGGGGTCCCAAATGATCAACGGCAGGATCCCCACGTGACGGACAGGCCCTAGGCCAGCCCGTGGCGCTAGACACAACCCAGGCCAACATCCACCAACGCATAATAAGCAAACATGAAACTACACTATACCCATGCATTGCCACTGATGTTCCTAGTTTTGTGTATTTTTCTTAAGATTTTGCTTTTCAAACTTAGTCAGTCTTCATACTTTTGTCTCTTCATACATTTGTTCATAGTTTTTCTTCGCTAGTGTCAACCCGCGTCTGAGATTTTTTTGTAAACTCATGTACACACTTGCGTATTTTTCTTAAACTTTTGCTTTTCAAACTTAGTCAGTCTTCAGACTTTTGTCTCTTCACACATCTGTTCAAAGTTTTTTTCTTCGCTAGGGTCAAATCCTGTTTGAGATTTTGTAAACTCATGTACACGCTTGTGTATTTTTCTTAAACTTTTGCTTTTCAAACTTAGTCAGTCTTCAGACTTTTGTCTCTTCACACATCTGTTCAAAGTTTTTTTCTTCGCTAGGGTCAAATCCTGTTTGAGATTTTTTTTTTGTAAACTCATGTACACACTTGTGTATTTTTCTTAAACTTTTGCTTTTCAAACTTAGTCAGTCTTCAGACTTTTGCATTCATTTGTTCAAAGTTTTTCTTCGCTAGTGTCAACCCGTGTCTGAGATTTTGTAAACTCATCAGATGTACACACTTGCGTATTTTTCTTAAACTTTTGCTTTTCAAACTTAGTCAGTCTTCATACTTTTGCACACATTTGTTCAAAGTTTTTCTTCGCTAGTGTCAAATCCTGTTTGAGATTTTTTGTAAACTCATGTACACACTTGCGTATTTTTCCTAAACAAACTTTTGCTTTTCAAACTTAGTCAGTCTTCATCAGACTTTTGTCTCTTCATACATTTGTTCAAAGTTTTCTTTGCTGGTGTCGAGTTGTGTTTGAGATTTTTTTTTTTGTGGACTCATCGGATGCACATGCTTGTGTGTTTTTCTTGGACTTGTGCTTTTCGGGCTTGGGCGGTCTTCGGACTTGTTCTTGGTTCTGTCTGCTCGGACGGTGTTTTGCGTTCATCGGTCGTCTTGTTTTCTTTGTAAGCGACATCATATATCTGTGATTGTTTTTGTGAATACAGATTGTTTCATTTCTATAGTTTATGCAACATTTTGGCAAACTCTTTAAATTAGTGCTAGATGATTAAAACAACAACGCAAAGTATGTTTTAGATTTACTTACTAAATCTTTCACGACGAAACAGCAATGATAGCATTATGTCTGAATCTGTAAACTTGTAAAACCACCAATAGCTCGATGTACATAACGAAGACTGCAAAATAATAAAGAGTGATTAAATTAAGATGCAAACATCTACAAATTAGCAATGTTTTTAATCTATTGGTACCATTTTTAAGGCTACATGTCCAAACTATTTCAAACATTGCCAATTTGTGGATGTTTGCATCTTGATTTGGTCACTCTTTGTTGTTTTGCGGTCTTCGTTGTGTGCATCGAGCTATTGGTGGTTTTGCGGGTTTGCAGATTCGGACATGGTGCTGTCGTTGCTGTTTCGTCGTGGAAGATTTAGTAAGTAAATCTAAAACATACTTTGCGTTGTTGTTTTAATCATCTAGCACTAATTTAAAGAGTTTGCCAAAATGTTGCATAAACTATAGAAATGAAACAATCTGTATTCACAAAAACAATCACAGATATATGATGTCGCTTACAAAGAAAACAAGACGATTGATGAATGCAAAATATTGTCTGAGCAGATAGAACTAAGAACAAGTCTGAAGACTGCCCAAGTTTGAAAAGCATAAGTTTAAGAAAAATACACAAGTATGTGCATCTGATGAGTTTACAAAAAAAAAAATCTCAAACACAATTTGACACTAGCAAAGAAAACTTTGAACAAATGTATGAAGAGACAAAAGTCTGATGAAGACTGACTAAGTTTGAAAAGCAAAAGTTTGTTTAGGAAAAATACGCAAGTGTGTACATGAGTTTACAAAAAATCTCAAACAGGATTTGACACTAGCGAAGAAAAACTTTGAACAAATGTATGCAAAAGTATGAAGACTGACTAAGTTTGAAAAGCAAAAGTTTAAGAAAAATACGCAAGTGTGTACATCTGATGAGTTTACAAAATCTCAGACACGGGTTGACACTAGCGAAGAAAAACTTTGAACAAATGAATGCAAAAGTCTGAAGACTGACTAAGTTTGAAAAGCAAAAGTTTAAGAAAAATACACAAGTGTGTACATGAGTTTACAAAAAAAAAATCTCAAACAGGATTTGACCCTAGCGAAGAAAAAAACTTTGAACAGATGTGTGAAGAGACAAAAGTCTGAAGACTGACTAAGTTTGAAAAGCAAAAGTTTAAGAAAAATACACAAGCGTGTACATGAGTTTACAAAATCTCAAACAGGATTTGACCCTAGCGAAGAAAAAAACTTTGAACAGATGTGTGAAGAGACAAAAGTCTGAAGACTGACTAAGTTTGAAAAGCAAAAGTTTAAGAAAAATACGCAAGTGTGTACATGAGTTTACAAAAAAATCTCAGACGCGGGTTGACACTAGCGAAGAAAAACTATGAACAAATGTATGAAGAGACAAAAGTATGAAGACTGACTAAGTTTGAAAAGCAAAATCTTAAGAAAAATACACAAAACTAGGAACATCAGTAACAATGCATAGGTATAATATAATTTCATGTTTGCTTATTATGCGTTGATAGATGTTAACCTAAGTTGTATCTAACGCCACAGGCTGACCTAGGGCCTGTCCGTCACATAAAAATCCAGCCATTGATCATTTGGGACCCCCACCACGTGATAACCACACACACACACACACACACACACACACCCTCACAGTCTCTCACATCCCCGCCCTCTAGGATCGCATAACACACACATACATAAACTGACACGGACACGCACACAGACACGAACGCGACACGGTACGGCTCATATGACATTAGATATAAGTTTACTCAGACACCTATAAAATGTTTGATTTTTTTCAAATGTTTAAATTTCTTAAACTTTAAAAACCTTATTTTTAATACCACAGATATGTGTGTGCATGTGCCTATTGCCCTAAGCAAATGTAACTTGTTTTAATCAGAGACTTGGTTAAAGAAATGGCTAAATCTAAAATAAACTTTTATTTTGCCAGAGCGGACAGAATTACATTTATTAAGTTTATATGAACACACACCCGGTTCGTTCTCTGGTCATCACCGGTGATCGACCTTTAATGCGCGTGAACAATAGATTGCGGTGCATGAACAGCTTCACGCCGTTGGTGATGCAAATAAACTTTTATTTAGGTTAAAATAAATACACTTTAGTCTAAAGAATATAGTATTGGCGACCCGTCCGGAGATTATGTACTCTGGTGCATTGCTTATACATGTACTGTATATTTCATTAAACAAATTCTTGGTGTTACAAACTTTTAGAACCTGAAGTGCTTGCCATAAAGGCGCTGGTGGACCACCTTAAATCTAAAATAAACCTTTTACTTTTTGTCAATGGGCTGTATTACACTTATTTTACCAACACGGAGTTTTAGGAACAATACGGGCCACTGAACACCACCGCTGTTCAGACACATTGGGGGCTACTGGGTGGGTGATAACGTCTAAGACATCAAACTTTTTTCACATCAATAAATATGACGAGCACTCGCAAGACAAAAAACACGCACTGGAATACCATGTTCAAGAAACCTTTTATTTTGACAATGCGTATCGTGTTACATTTATCGTAAATACACATGTACACACTTGGATGTTAGGTGACATTAATGAATTCAAACCATAAGAGGGACTTAAATGTCTTAAAACGTTTAAAAGGTTGTTAACGGCAGATATAAGAGCGCATCAGTGTAAGTTCTCCGTCACTGTCGGTGCGCGCATATGTTTTAATCAGAGACTTTGTTTAAGAACTTGCTAAATCTATAATAAACCTTTAGTTTTTGTCAGAGCGGTCTATATTACATTTTACCAACACGTTTTAAAAGTGTCTAACTCACTAGTTTACAACCCTCTCCTGCTGTGAATTGCCTCGCTGACACACACACACACACACACACACACACACACACACACACACACACGATCATAAGAGCAGCTTCTGTAAGCTGACTGATCAGAAAAATAGTTAAATAGATAATAGCAGATTTAAGTTTAACCAGATACATGTAAAATATTAGATTTTTGCGTGACTTTAAAGAAACTTTTGACAAAAGAAACGTTTATATTAAACAGTAGGCTATAAAATACGCGCTGCCACTTCACTTAAAGTCTAAAATAATACTTTATTTTTGTCAGAGCAGACAATATAAGATTCGTTATAATATACACATATTCACACATGGTTTTAAGAAGCCAATAATAAAAACAAACCCTGAATATGCTATGAATATGTCTTTAATCGTTTAAAAGTTTCTTAACGAAATATATGAACGTACATCCGACACGTTCTCTGTCACCGCCGGTGATCGACCTTTAGAAAAGACTCACGGACTTCGTGATGCGAATAAACTTTTATTTAGGTTAAAATAAATTTCCTTTAGTCTAAAGAAAGAAGTATTGACGGCGCCTAAGGTTATGGCATAAGGGAATGGTTAAACTATACAGGTATACGGAATATGTTAAATATTTGTGATGTTACACTCAAAAGTTTTAATCAGAGACTTGTTTAAAAAAAACCTAAATCTAAAATAAAACTTTACTTTTCTTCAGAGTGGACCGCACCACATTTCACCATCACGGTTTTAAAAGTCTCTAACTAGTTTACAATCCGCCCCTGCTGTGAATTATCTCGCACGCACACAGACCCTCACAAATCAGCTTCTGAAACATTGTGTCTGATCAGATACTAAAGAAATAGACCAATAGAAAATATCAGATTTAAGTTTAACCAGATACATCTAAAATGTTTGATTCCTTATTGACTTTAAAGAAACTTTTGACAAAACGAACGTCTATATTCAACAGCACTTGCCACAAATATGTGTCCGCACCACCTAAAATCTAAAATAATGCTTTATTTTGTCAGAGCATACATGATAAGATTCGTTGTATAATATACACATATTCACACATGGTTTTAAGTAGACATTAATAAAAACAAACCCTGAAGATGGGATGAAAACGTATTAAAATATTTAAAAGTTTATTAAGGTCAGATATAAGTGCGCATCAGCGTAAGTTCTCTGTCACCGTTGGTGCGCGCATTCACATGTTTTAATCAGAGACTTGGTTCAAGAAACCCCTAAATCTAAAATAAATCTTTATTTTGCAACAGCGGACAGAATTACATTTATTACGTTTATTTTAAAACGACAGATATGAACGCGCACTCGGCTCGTTCTCTATCACCACCGGTGACCGAGCTCCAACACGCCTGAACACAGTGAGCAGGGGTCGTGAAAAGACTCACGGATCTCATGAAGCGGCTAAAATTTTATTTAGTTTAAAATAGACAGATTCTCGTCCAAATCAGCACACAGGTCCGCCGAACACCGGACCCCTCCGCGAGACACGCAGCGGGGGCCGAGGGCCGGCGAGCACGGATGGGAAAAGAGAGACCGCGGCCACAAAAAGCGACAGAACCTGGACAGTCTAAAACTATAAACTTATTTTTGACAGCAATAAAACATTCGCTTGACAAAACACACACACACACACAGGAAAAACAACGAGCTGATTGACACATCGTAAAACACGCACGGTCCGGATACTCGCTGTCTAAAGCCCTTGATATACCATTCTCAAACCTAGACAGATTGTACAGCTTTTGATTGATAGTCCCGCCCCCTGTCAAAGGGGGTCATAAATCAATCAAATTTTGACAGATAGTGGTCCCTTACAACTACTCACGCATAACGCCATGCAGGTGATCCAAATCATGGCGAGGTGACGCGTGACTGAGCTGCTAAGAAAAGCAGACGATAGACTGAAAATGAAGTAATGATTATTATAAGATCCCATGGTACTGTTGCTGCGCAGAAGCATCATGTCCTTTCAAACCCTCGTCAGATTTTGAGTTTACTGATTTTTTTTTAATGAAACGTCCAAAAGACAACGTTGACAGCAACAGAAACAAACTTTTCTATTGCGGTTATATTTCTCCATATAAATAGATTTTTAAACTTTATATGCATCACAATATATAGCTTATGTCAAGACATAAGCCTACAGAAAGCTGTCTCGTGGTATATAATATAATGCATAGCCTATTTTTACAAGGCTACTGCATAGGAAATTGCCCTTCAACCCTGCTGAAAAAAGCAATAAAACCATTACAGAAATTCCTAATGGTTTCCATTAAAATACCCACCATTAGCTTTTACCATAAAAACCATCACAAAATTCCTTTTTGTAGTGTGTTTTGGGACATATTCCAGGATTTAATGGCCCCACCAATAGAACCCAACACATACCAGTACAGACAAACAGAGACCCATAGAGACTTTAATAGTTTCCAATACAACCAATCAAATTTCCATTAAAACCAATAAATCCAATAGAATTTCTGTGATGGTGTATGTTGCTTTTTTAGCAGGGAGTGCAATTATAGCATATAAAAACATGAGATTAATGCTTTAATTATAATATCATTTAAAAAATAGAAATGATGGAATCACTGAAATTATATGTTTAATATCAAACTAAAATAGCCACAAGGTGGCGGTAAGTCGCTGTCTCAACGAGTAAGTTCGATCAATTCACCCGATTCATTTGAATTCTGATTCATTCAATAACACCACGTGTTGCTTGGAGGCTGCATTGGCGATTGTTATATGTTATTGTCAAAATTATATTATCTGGAAATAACATATTCTTCCAAAACAAAGTCACTGCAACCAATTTCACCAAATATTGCACATAGAAAATTTCGTGTATAATTAAAACCTCTCATAAAATGTTCACAACACAATTCTAGATTTTTTAATACTATTTGAAGCATTGAGATCTCTAGACAACAGCAATAACCTTCTTTTTGACTTTTTTCATTTATTATTCTGTGCAAATGTGCATGAATGCAACACCCACAATAGTCAAAATATTAAATTTTCAAATGAACTTAATATGACCAAACATTATATATTTTTTAAATTGTGCACAGTTAATGACTGTATTTTTGCTGTAGATAAACAACGGGTGAACACTTTTTACTGTGAAAAGTGTCTTGTATTGTTGCAATTTCATCTAAAATTTAAGGCAGCAAAGAATTTTTTACATTGTTAGTTAATGTATACATATAAAAGTCTGACTACATGTTTGGAACATTAAATACAAAGAGCTAAGACTAATAGTGGCAGTATTTTTTGGTAAATATTTTATTTATTTTTTAAAGTAAAAAACCTCTTTGGTGTTGCTTTAATTGAGAAAAGCAGAAGTTGAAGGGAAACTGATTAGATTTTTGATAGAAATATTATTTTTGAAATTTTGTTAGGAAGATTTATTCAGGTAAAGATTGGGCAAAATTTTCAGGTATAATAAGTGACAAGGAAGCCTATAGTCCTTTAATATTTTTCTATGATGACTAATGATGTGTTTTTAAATATTGAGAAGGGAATTTCCCTTGGCAGATGATGGCTACGATTTCAGTACAGTAAAATCAATAATCCTGGCTCTTTCTCAATTTTCTGGTAATATTCTATTCACAAAATACAACCAATGGTACCGCAATGTTAAAAAGTACTTGTGAAAATAATCCTCCGGGCTCTATTTGCGATGGTCTGCCGATTAGAACAGTGCTCCACAGTGCTAGCTGGCATCTTATCTGCTGCCATGCAACGAAACTAGGAGTACGACCGGTTTAAGATGGCCGCCGTATTTCTCAGTCCCCAGCGGCCAATAGGGCATCTAGTCTTCTATAAGAGATCTAAGGTTCTGATGTCTGTCTGCGAGATCATGCGTATCAAACGAGGAAGCTTCGGAGAAGGAAGAGCTAAGGAAATATAAAGTCAATAGGTCAATGTTTAAAACGCATAATGTTATTTTATTCACAAAGTGTTATGACAAAAAGCACGATGCCAATTCGTTTTTTTTTTGTTAGTTGGGAATGTATCCGTTATAGTGGTTAATTTGCTAGTCCACGGGATGCCCCTGAAATTGGACTTCGTTAATATGAATATTAATCAAGTGATATGATATCTGTTGTTATCAACTTAACCACTTGGTTGTTTTTACTTTAGAAAAGCAACTAGTTATAAATGTAAGTGCTTTTTGGGCTACTTCGGTGGAAAAAGTGTTAATATCGTAGTTCAGTCAGTGTATACTGTATATCCGAGGGTCTTACAGGCGCCACAGACACCTATCAGCCTTTTGTAAGGAGGAGCAGCTCGATGAGTGCGGTCAGTTAATGCTGCTTGCTCTCTCTTAAATTCATGTTACTGATTAAGTGTTAAAACTTAGATGAGATGTTGGAGTTTTATGGCTCACGAATTCGCAATAACGGATACATTTAGCAATTCGTGTTAATGACATTAATCTAAACTTATTGATGACGTTATACAATGGGGGTCGAATCCGACATTAATCATGCGGAGGCTTTCACGACGGGGTAATGTGTATAAATGCAGTTATAAAGTTTAAAGGGACTACTAGATAGTCGACGTGACCTTAGTGTTTCCATGGCAATCGGTTAATCACATGTTACATTACGTTTATGCTCGAACCTGCGGTCCCTCGCGCTGTATCCATGATTTAAAGCGGTATGAAACACTTCCCTACTAAAAAATCCAGCAAAGACCAGCATAAGCTGGTAGCTGGTTTTAGCTGGTTTAAGCAGGGGTGTGATTCTTCCGGAAAAATCCGGAATTCCGGCTTTTGCGAAGTGAAAATGAGGCTTTCGTGATTCATGCAAATACATTTTTATGTGTTTATGTGGGGGGGGGGGTGTTGCAAGGCAACGTTATAAATGGCCCCATATCAATGACGACGCAAGTAGTCTATTTTTTTGTCACGATCGAACTTCAATTAAAAGCAGAGCTCACCAAAGAGCTTGCAGTCAGATCCGGCGTGTGGTCTTGGCTGCGAATAAAAAAAAAATCATGCGTTTGCCTACAAATAGAATGAGAGGAACACATCTTTCACTCTCAACCAAACTAACAAACTAGCCAATCAGAAATAGAATGGGGAGGGGTCTTTGAGGTGTGGCTGAGATCCAGCTGCAGATGCCGCGCGGCCGCGGTCCCGCGGAGATGTCATAACAAGTTAACGTTGTCAGCAGGATGAAGAGTATGTATATGAAGCCTAGGCTAGGTAAGACGATCTAATTGATAAAGGACTTAAATCAGTGGCGCTGGGCATGGATAGAAGGAATAGGCAGAGACAAACAGCATTAGTAAGAAATTAAGAGAACCTGCCAGGTGTTTGCTGCTTTTACAAAACTGTCCGTTTCAAATTAGACCGCTATATGCCAGTAATGTAAATATCAGATTTCTCGTCGAGGTGAAATGCTGTGTCGCAATATCAATATAAAGTTGTGTTTGTGTCAAAATGTTTGCTTGCATTATTATTCTGTAATCACTTATGTTAACGCACGCATATAAGTTACGCGAATCAGATCCAACGTCATCCTGACGAACACACGCCTGTATTTGCTCCTCTTAATGGTTTGTGAATCTGGCAGTAATGCTTGCGATTACAGAATAATATAATGACAAACACACACATTCATGGATCTGGTTTCCCTGTGTGTGTGTGTGTGTGTGTGTGTGCGCGCGCGTGTGTGCCTGTGCGTGTGTGTGTGTGCGTGCGTGTGCCTGCGTGCGCGTGCGCGTGAAACGCGTAGCTCGACTGTGCCAAAAGAACTATGCAAAAGACAAATGCACTTGACTGCCTTTCCAGAAAGTCACAACATTTGAATTAAGTAACTTTAATGTACCAGTATCCACTTTAAATTCAGCGTTCAAATGTTGTAATCAATAAATAATCTGTATTAAATGTCCCCTCTAATTATTCTATAAACATTAAACATGTTTTGACCAATGTCAAATCTCATTTATCATATTGTGTATGTGGTTTGTGTGCCTTATTATTATTATTATCATATGCAACCAAAGATTTTACTAAAAGGGCACAAATTTGTTTACAAGAACATACAAATCCTCATAGATCTAGTCACTTATTTGTACTGTCAAAATGCACCACACTGATATATTTACCTTTAAAAGCACAAAATGATTTTGTTCAGTCTGATGCAGTGGCAAGGCTACAAATTATATTTCAACTGTATTTCATTATATATATATATATATATATATATATATATATATATATATATATATATATATATATATATATATATATATATATATATGTGTGTGTGTGTGTGTGTGTGTGTGCGTGCGTGCGTGCGTATGTATGTCGCCACGTCATGGTAGGTGTGCCGTATATTTTCCTGCTTTTTTGTCCCTTGCCAATCACACCTATGTTTAAGGTGCAGGAGCTGGTTTAAGATGGTCCTCCTAGCCTGGAAAAGTGTTTAAGCTGGTGGGTCAGCTGGTCTTCCATCTGACCAGCTAAGTCCAGCTAGACCAGCTTAAAATGGGACCAAAACACAGCTAGACCAGCTTGCGACACCAGCAATACCAACTAAAACCATGCTGGGAGACCAGCTAAAACCAGTTCACCAGCTTATGCTGGTCTTAGCTGGATTTTTCAGTAGGGTTAACTCCTTTGTATGAAAAGGTGAAGTCGTGTAAGTTGGCATGTTCTATTCGAATTGAAATGAACTGTAATGGTGTAATTCTGCTCACTTCTCTTGTTGAATAATTAGCACGTTTTAATGGAAATTGAAAATATTTGTAGACAAATGTACTCTTGTTTTCAGTATATTTTATAACTCTTTTGTAATGTTTTCATTATCAGAAACCTTCAATTTAGAAAAGTGATGGTGATCTTGTCAATGCTGAGATTTTCATGCATCAACAGCCACTACATCTGGATCAGGTAATGTTGTGTTAACTCTGCTATTTTCCAGTAATTACTTAAATGCAGTATGCAAGTGTATCTGATAAAGGTCATTTATAGAATTAATTTCCAATATTTCACTAATTTTACTAATTTTATATATTGTCAGGATTGAACAAGAAACAGACAGCAAGGGTTGTCACGTCAGAAACAGAATGACACACAAACACAAGAAACTTCACAGGTGAGAAGTGAGAGTGGCTTTATAAAAACACCTGCTACTTGTTTTTCAGGACTGGTTTATCGTTGTCATTAGGAAAATAATTTAGGATACAATGGTTACTTTTCAGCACAGCAATTAATTTCTTTTGTATGCCACTATACCTATTACAGTATGTAGGCCTACATATTTCAAACCCTTTGTTTTCAGTATACAGAGACAAAAGTTAAAGGTGCTCTAAGCGAATTCACGCGTTTTAGACCATAACATTTTTTTTGTTACATACAGCAAACATCTCCTCACTATCTGCTTGCTGCCTGTCCACTGATCAAACTGTAAAAAACCGCGATCTCTGTAGACAGCCCAGGCTCCACAAACTGCAATATAAACACAGTGGCCAAACCTACACCACAAAACAAAACAAAGTGTTCCAGCCAATAAACGACAAAAAGGATTTGGCGGTAGGGGTTGGGCGCGTTCATGAAAGCACGAAAGGGAGGGGGAGGAGTTAGCTACGCTCCGGCTGTTTGAAAACAATTCAAACATCAACAAAAAATAACGTCTCGCAGATTCGCTTAGAACGCCATTAATTCATAGTTCATAGTGGATGTTGATGCAAGTTTTAAAGAGGCTTCATGTTGACAGAAAAAAATGGGTATTTGTGGTGGTGTACATAACAGCATTTATTTTTTCCTATCTTTATGTATTATGGCTTTAATCATAATTTTTTTAATTATTGCTATGTCCATGAGCTACCACCCACCCTTGTAATGCACCACCAAGCTACCATTTAGTAATAAAAATCAGTAATTTACCATTTCTTTTTGTGAAGCGCCTCCCATAAAACCTTACAATGCATTTAATATTTGTTTTGTAATCGAATCAAATTCTACTAATCCTAATAATTAAGATGCAGTGTCTTGTGTTTCACAATTTATTTATTTTTTATTTAGGAGCTATGACTTGTTTTTTATTTTATTATGTGTTTTAAATTGTAGGCAGATCACCATGCACTTTGAAGAAGTGTGATAAAATTCACAGTGTGATAAAGTCGTGTGTCTTTCCAGATGCCCAAATCATTCCCCCTTAAAAGGTAATGAAGTAATAGTGTCATGACAAAAATGGAAACATTCTTAATTTCTTTAAAAGTTGTACTTTGGCCACAGTTTTCTTCTAACCAAAACATTACATTTATGTTTCTGTACTAATGAAATGTGTTTTTCTTTTTCTGAACTTTATCAAATGCAATGGTCGCTAAGATGAGCCTGAAGAGGAGATTTGGGTAGATGATGTTTCATAAGTCTTTGTTTTGCCAGATCACCAGTGGTAAGTTTGTAAAACTTATATTAAAAATAGGATTAGAACATCTCCTTATCAAGTTTTTGATCAGGTAGGGATGTCTGCTAACAAGATGCCTTGCTGGTTTGGGCGAGTTTGAAGTCCCACACAGACAGTCCAGAGGTTCTGAAGTGCACGTAGTAGTTTTCCTTTACTCAAAACATGTTCTGAGGGCAGAAAGAATATGATTGGTTTACAAAAACGACCGATCAAAATGCTCGTTACTGGTTTAAGCCCTCAGCGGAGCCTTCAAGGCAGCTTCTGCAGTGAAGCAGTTCGAGCTCACCGTTGGTAAGATGAGTAGCGCAGATATGGTAAGATAGGAATGAGAATGTTTCGAGCATTTAAGTGACGTGTTTTCACGTGTCCGTGGCACGACTTTCTTTTTCGTGCCAGTTTCACGAATTGGTTATTCAATTGTTTTTCCTATTTTCTTACCATTGTCGCTTGGGATTGGGGTTAGAACAACTTTCTGTTTCATAAAATGACATCCTCACCCTAACCCAACTCTAACCCCAAGCAAGAACAGTTTAAATTTCTGACAAATAAACGTATAAACCAACTTTATCCTAGCGCGAAAACAGTTTAAAAATCTGACGAAAACCACAAATCTAACCCCAATACGTGAAACTGGCACGAAAAAGAAAGTTGTGCCACGGACATGTGAAGACACAGAAACACATCACTTAAATGCTCGAAACATTTCAAGCTGATTTCAAAAACAGTCTCATTTCTGTCTCACCATATCTGCGCTGCTCATCTGGCCGGCGGTGGGCTCGGGCTGCTTCACTGCAGAGGCTGCCTTGAAGGCTACGGTACTTCTGGCATCCATCTAAGCTTTCATTGTTAAGGGACTGCACCAGAGACTGTTAGATCTACACATAAAGCAACCAGTCAATATTTTTTGTTTTGTTATGCATCTCATTTGGGGGTGTTGAAAATATAAGGTCGATATCACTTCAGTATTGGATTCATTTGTAACCAAACGATCAGAAGCACCATTCACTTCCATAGTATTCTTTTATCCTACTATGTAAGTCAATGGTGCTTCTGGTCAGTTTGGTTACAGACATTCCTCAAAAAATCTTCGTGTTCATCAGGACCCTTTAATGTGTAGAAACATCTCAGCAACCATCAAGAAAAAATGGAGGCAACGGAGCTAAATTGCAGATGTTGTTGCAAAGGGTCTGAATATGTATAATGTAAATATGATATTTCAGTTTTTCTTTTTTCATACATTAGCAAAAGTTTCTAAAATTCATTTTTTACTGAATTATTATTAATGTCTAAACAATTACAGTATCACGCAACAACATAAAAATAAAAAGTGAAAGGGGTCTGAATAATTTCTGAATGCACTGTAGATGATCTTGATTGAACCTCATTGTCATCTATGTAAACACAACAGCTTTCTTCCTTCATCAGATGGCTATGCAATGTTTCAAGTCAGACCATTAAAGAACACGGATCTTGCCCTGATGTGCATTAACAAAAAAAAAGTGTACATGGGCTAAAATGCAGCATTTTTTAAAAATTTAATAACTTGTTTTTTTACCTCTTTAGATGCTGTCATCATATTTTAAGTACATCATGAGCCAGAATGGATGGATGGTGGTGGCCATAAGAAGACAACTACACCAACAACACAATTCATATTTGCAGATTCAGATGAATAAAATGACTTTTAAACATGATTTTGTTTTTATTGGAAACCATTAGGAATTTCTGTAATGGTTTTATTGCTTTGTTCAGCAGGGTTGAAGGGCAATTTCTTATGCAGTAGCCTTGTAAAAATAGGCTGTGCATTATGTTATATGCCACGAGACAGCTTTCTGTAGGCTATGTCTTGACATAAGCTATATATTGTGATGCATATAGGGGCGGTTTCCCGGACAGGGATTAGACAAGTCCTAGACTAAAATAAATGTAAGAGCTGTCCAAACTGAAAACAACTTGCACTTACATGTCTTACAATACATCAGTGCACTTTGTTTAGCCTCAAAATGCACACAAGTAATGTTTTTAGTAAGGCATGCTTGTTAAAACTAGTTATATTTCCTAATTAAACTAAGGCCAAGTCCTGGATTAAGCTAATCCCTGTCCGGGAAACCACTCCATAAAGTTTAAAAATCTATTTATATGGAGAAATATAACCGCAATAGAAAGGTTTGTTTCTGTGGCTGTCGGCGTTGTCTTTTGGACGTTTCATTAAAAAAAATCAGTAAACTCAAAATCTGACGAGGGTTTGAAAGGACATGATGCTTCTGCGCAGCAACAGTACCATGGGATCTTATAATAATCATTACTTCATTTTCAGTCTATCGTCTGCTTTTCTTAGCAGCTCAGTCACGCGTCACCTCGCCATGATTTGGATCACCTGCATGGCGTTATGCGTGTCTCGCTGTGTTTGCACGATCACCCTTTGTTAGATTTAATCCCGCTCAGCTGATTCCACTTGATGACTTGTGATTAAGAGGCGCATTAAGCATTCAAATTGTCACATGTTGTGCATTGCAAAATTAGCAAACGCCAATGTAAAGTGTTTGCAGCCGCGTTTCAAACGAGGCATTGATCAATATTCTTGCGTGTGCTGGTTTCTCTCCGCGTTCTGTGCTGCTGGTGGGCGAGCCTCAAACTCTGATCAGCCCCCATCCAGGGCATTAAATGTTATTAATAATGCATAATTTCACGCGTTTCCATATTAAAGTGTCCACTTCCAAGGGTCTGTCATCAGATCTGTTGATAACGTGCATTTTGATAATGATGTGTGCCAAGACATTTTAGAAATCATGACCGGATGGCGATTTACTGGGTACAGTGCGTATGCTATGTATAGTGACCCTATATATACACAGTTATGGTGACACAAAATGATTTAAAACTTGAAATTAGGTTTTGGTTATTGCACATCTCCAAGTCATTCACTCCATGTGCAACTTCATTCGCTTTGTCACACCACTAGGTGTCACTGTGGCCTCAAAGCTTCAGCACTGGCACTCAGAGATCGATTGCTAAGTCTGAGGTAAAACACGCCCCCCTCATTAGCATACAGACGAATAAAAGAAGAAATAAATAAATGTATAAATAAATAAATGTGGAAATAAATATATATAGAAATATATAAATGTATAAATAAATACGTGTAGACATAAATACATTTATACATAAATAAATGTGAAAATAAATAAAAGTAAAAATAAATAAATGTATAAATAAATGAATAAATAAATAAATAATAGTGTGAAAAAATACAATTATACATAAATAAAGAAATACAGGTATAAATACTCATTTATTTTTGCTTTTTTACATTTCCATGTATATATATTTCTTTATTTATTTCTGTATTTTTGTTTTTTTACATTTCCTTGTATATTTATTTATGTATTTATTTATTTATGAATATGGCAGAATTGGCTCTCCATAGGATGGGTCTGTGGATTCGTCTGTTTCTTCACTACATTGTCTCAGAAGACGACATGTTTGTCCTGTGGAGGCTACCATATGCATTTTAAAATTCAGGGATGAGCTGTTGGTTGCAATTCACAATCTCAGCACTAGAATTTACACACACCACCTTTAATAAATAGTTCAGTGGAGGACGATTGGACAGTATGTTTTGTAAGTAATAGAATTTAGTACATTTATTATATAAAATGATTGAATAATTTAAACATTATGATTAAACTCACTTGACACCATCGTTTATCATTCCACTGTTCAAAGAAAACTTTTTCAGGCTGAAAGACACTGATGGGTTTCTTTTTCTGATCAAGCAGCTCTACACAGATCTCATAATGACACCCGCAATCCCAGCGTGGGGCGTACCTGCACCAGACAACAATACACACCAGACTGAAAGAAATAATAGTTTTGGAGTTATGTTAAGGCTTAGGTCTTCCTAGCAAAACATTTTTATTAAATGGCAAGAAAGTAATTATAATTCACTATGCAAATAGATTGGTATGGAAAACTACGCAAAAAGAGGGAGAAATTAAAAACTACCAATAGGTGATTTTAAAACCTCAATCTACATTTACTAAGACAACTAATAATGAAATTGTATTGAAAGGTTTGAATAGAATACTGATTAGAAATGAAAACTTTTGTGCAGGATAACAGAGACTTAAAACCTCTTAAACTATTATGAATCATACAATTTATTTTACAAAATATATCAGTTATGGACAAAAGTTTTCTGTAATATAAGAGCATTTATATATATTTTACTCCATAGTATGTGGATAGATAACTCTTTGAAATGTAAGCATGCTCAATTCTTCCAAAAAATCTAATTATACTGCTTAGCCTTGCATAAGAGACGTGCAAGTGTCACAAGGTGACAATCTTTTTAAGGGCAGAACCAAAGTTAGGGAAGTTTTGGTTCCGCCCGGAAGGTTTCCCCACCGGGCCACATACGAAGACGGACCTTCTTACTTCCTGGTTTCCAGGGCAACGCTATCAGGGCTTTATGAGCCACAGGTGTGAAGCACCAATGAAGCAAGCTGTGATTGGAGGCTGGGGGTTGATGAGACACATAAATAGCTCTACAGAAACACAAGTAACGGGCGATGTACACGAGAGGCGATTGACACGGGGGAGCTCCTTTGCCAAAGGCAAAACAAAGACACGCACCTTTTGAAGAGCCCGAAGGCTCTGTTGATCCGGGGATCGCTGAAGCGAGCGGAAAGAGGACAGAGCCACAGGAGGCGAAAGGAAGGCAAGCCGTGGATCTTTAAAAGGGAGCACCCCGAAATCGTTCATGTTGTTCCTGTTATTGGTGTGTATCGTAGCGCTGAGTTGGGCTCGCCTGTTACACTTATTGGATCGCTGTACTTGCTCTCTCTCTCGTCTTGCATCGTGGGCTTATGTTGATGGAGATACCGAAGACCTTATAGGTCGAAGAGCAAACGGATATTGACATTTGGATGAGAGAAACAAAGGAAGAAGAAACGCACCATTGTGAGACGAAGAAAGTGCAGTAGTCGTGAGTAACAAAACCCATTTATGGAAGCGAATTGCATGTACTTGACCTGTATATCTTTTTGAGTGTTTCCAAGAGAGAGTGGGTGGCCCTACCCCTGAGTCAGTGTGGTGGGTGAGCCGAAGGGTCCTTGTATTGAAACAGCTACAGTGACGAAAACAAACACTAGGCCGTGTTACCATCTCCGTATTCTCGCCCAGAGCGAAGTGAAGGAAGACGGGCGTCTGTTGTGTGCACTGAGCGTGGTGGGTGAGTCTTTGGATGTAGGAATTTTCACTACAAGTGGTGCTGTGTATTGCAGTGAGTTTGCTGTGTCTTGTCAGACGTACCCCCGCCTCCAGTCACTCGTCCCGGGGCGATGAAGAGGAAAGCGGTTCTAGAGCAAACCTGTATATGATTATGCTGTGAGTGTGTTTCAGTCTTAAATCACAGAGTGGCATCCTGAAGTATTTTCGCAGCCAAACGCTTGGCGGACTTGTGTTTGGGAGTGGCGGTGAAGAACTGTGCAATTGGCGGTGTGTGAGTACTACAAATAATATTGCTACCTTACCTGTGTATTTTCATCGTCGCAGAGCTAGAGGCGAAGGAGATCCGCCGCCCCGAGGTCTCTACGAAGGGGCGCCCCGGTCCAGTTGTCGATCGCCCAACGGGTATCGAGGAAAGGGCAGCGCTCGACCCGGTGTGACGGCGTGACGTTCTCGCCCCTCTGTAGACCAACGAGCTCGCCGAGAGGGTTGGGTCCCCGGCGTCATATAGAAACCACTGTCCAGTTGACGCATTGCGTAAGCCAGCTATCGTAAGTCCGCCACCCTGTAAAGTATAGAATAACCTGTTAAGTCTGCCGATCAACAGAGACGAGGAGTGTGTTGTGTAAATCAAGCTGTCGTCTGTGGAGGAAGAGAGAGAGCCAGCGTGAACACTAAGATACCGAGCTGTGAAGAGAACCATACCTACCCAGAAGCTGTAGTCAGCGAAGAGGTGAGAGAAACAATTGAAATCGATTCACTGTGTACCTGTGTCCCAGCTGTCGTCTGTGGAGGAAGAGAGAGAACAAGCGTGAGCGCTAGGGAAACGAGCTGTGAAGGAAAGCCATACTTACCAACAAGCTGTAGTCAGCGAAGAGCTGTCGTCTGTGAACGCTAAGAGCATGAACTGCTTGAAGATCCAGTTGGTGGTGAAGGAGGAGAGCCTAGAGTGGCCGTTATTTTAAGTTCCCCTTTTTCCCTTCCCTATTTATTCTTTTTAAGTAAATTAAATAAAGTACATTTTAATTTATGCTTACCTTGTGTGTCTGGTCATTGGGGTGGCTTTGGGAATCTCCTCGAGGTGGAGAAAGGGGCGTGACCTTATTTACACCTGGGTCCACCCCTACCTGTGACACAAGCACTGTTATGTGTTCTCCTGTTTGAAAAGTGTTTTTTCATCCTACTGCAAATGACTCACCAGTCGGATATTTTGATGTCAGGTTGCAGATGATCCATGAAAGCAGGACTGTAACCCTCTTTTTTTTAAATTAATCAGCTGTTGCTTTAAACATAACCTGAGAATAAAGATGACAGACAGGACAATTTCTGAAATTACGCATCAAGTTCTGAAATTTCTGAAGCATCAGAAACGCAAGTTACCTATAAGAGGTGGCGAAGCATTTCTTATTGTCATTTGGAAGGGCTGCAAAATTATCTTCCATTTTCCATTCATCTCCACCATTCTCAAGCATCCATCCATTGAATTCATCTTATAAAATACCAGTATGAAGGACATTTATTGAATTTACCAGTTGGCAATATATCCCCACAACAGTACTTTAAAGGAGAGTTTTTTTCAACCAGGTGGCCAGGGCTCTATAGGAGGCCACAATAAACTTTCAAGGGGACTTATGTATTTAATTTTTTAAGTAATTAATTTTAACATTAAAAGACCATGAAACTTAAAGGCTGAGTGCACAATGTTTAAAAAACGCTTTGGAAAAGTGAGTCGGGCCAACTACCAAAACACAGTTGTAGCCAATCAGCAGTAAGATGCGTGTCTACTAACCGACATCCTTGCCGGGGTTGCGTATGTGTGGGCCGGATCTATGAAAAGAAGGACCAAGATCTATTGGGGTTGGGGCGTGTATGTTTAGGTGATTTCAAATGTCAACATTGGCTTTCAAACATTGTGCACTCCGCCTTTAACCATTATTATTAAATAAGGAATAGTTTATATCCCTAAAGCGGTTCATTTAACAACTTAACTTATTTACCAAGTGTTATCTAACGTGCAGTTCCCGGAAGAAAGGTGTGTTAAAGTGACAATGAAACAGAAGAAGTGATCATCTTATTTTCCTCGTCGTGACCATAGACTGTAAAAAATATGCAGGTACTGTCCGTGACATCACTCGTAGGTTTGTGAAGAGCTTTTTTGAAGCCCAAAGTAGGCGAAGCCTGCCGTCTTCATCTTGCCACCGCGTCACTCCTGGATAACCAAAAATCGTCAAAAAGACGGGACAAAGGTGGACCCAAGATAACTAGTCTTGTGTGTTATTCGCTGCTTTTTCTGGACAAAGCCCGCCCACTAGGCTGTTTGGCCAACATGTCAAACAACCAATCACAGTTTGTTTCGTCTAGCGACGTCTAGGGGCGTGACGTCTGAGGCTGAGACTACAAGATGATTGGTTGCTGAAACCACGCCCACCTAGCTCCACGGAAGTGACAGCAGCAGCATTTCACCTGTCACTTAAGCGGCCACGCCATTAATAATGCAGAACTTTAAGGCTTAATATAATTTAAACGCATGAGTTACAAAACAATTCACAGTTGTCATGAAGGACAAAGTAGCTACATAGAACACTTTTACCAGGCTGTAAAGATTTATTTCTGCTGTAAAGTTGGCCATTTTAACATGTGGGTCTATAAGATTGGCCAGTAGATGAATTGTGAATTGCAGAGAGACCAGAAGGTTGTCCCTTGGTCATGACGTTAAGAGGGTATGCATTGATGTCACTTTTCCATGTGACCACGCCGGAGTTGGCATGGACGATCCATTTACTTCTCTTTTTTTTTTTTGCTGTCTGTAAAACGATAGCTCCGAATTCTTGTTAAATCTGTTAGTACAGTCTATCGCACAAAAGCTTTTTCTCATTTAGACGCATTTTCGCTGATTTCACACTGTACACAAATTCTGCCGATCTATCTTTTGCCACTCAGTGGGTGTAACTAGGGATGCACCGATACCACTTTTTTGGAATACGAGTACTTGCATTTCAGTACTTACCGATACCAAGTACTTAAAAAAAACATGATTTAAATTTACAGGTAACAGCTTTAGTCATATAATTTAACAAAAAAACAAGGGACTAGTTTGGAATTAAGAACATATGAAAAACATGTTGTACACAACATATTACAGAATAAATTATAATTATTAAAAAAAATGTAAACAGTGACAGTGCAACTCAAGTATTTTTTTCAGTTTGTTGTAAACTCTGCCTCTTTGGACAACACAAGAGGCATTAACCCCTTACACGCCGCTCAAACATAGACATTTCTCAGACCGAGGTATCGATCCCCGGTATCGGGGGACTTTAGAAAATTCGACCAGTATCGGTATCGGTGCATTCCTAGGTGTAACCCATAGATATGTACACTAGATGTCGCCTTGGCTACAGCAGTTCATGGGAACGAATACGTCAAATAGAGCCACCATCTTTAAACAGGGCAGCCCTGCATCATCGTCATTGTATGTATGCAATGCTGTAACGGAAATAAAATCACCTTAAATCATGATGAATGTGATTTTCTAGTTTTTTTTTCATTCCAACAGTCAGACATGTATTTAGCATTAAGTCCAGAAAAAAATAAAGTTTTGATACTATGAAAATCTACTTTTTCTAACTATAATGCATAGTGCTAGTAGGCCTAACATCCATACGCAGCACAAAAGTCCGGCATCGTCCATGAAATCGAAGTACAAGCAGAGATAGCAGCGTTACCTAGCTACCTAGAGATGGGTATAAACGGAGGTCGGAGCCAGCTGCAAATGGGTTAGCAGCAAGTGGGTGGAGCTTTAGCCGCAAGTGGGCTGTACAAACTTCCAGAGGATTTTGATTGGTTTATTTAGTATCACCTGTGTTGTAGCAGCTACTGGTTTATGCTCCACAGTTGGTGGCGGTAATGTGTAAGTTTTGTTGCGATCGATCAGAAAACAAAGAAAACCGCTTTCACACGTCAGTGTGCCGTTGAAATGAAGGGGTAAGCTTACTGCAGCTGTACAGTTTTTAGTTTTGTAAAAAAGGATTATAAGTTCTGAAGAAGACCATTTTATAATTCTGTTTGTACGCTGTTTTTAGTCTTGATGTATTAAAAAAAGAATAAGGGTAAAGTGTATCCAAATACATTTCTGTAGTTTTTTTATTAGCACCCAAATTACAAAATCTGTAACGTGCATGACACAATCAATAAGGTATTGTGGCAGTGTAATTTTTGTATGTTTTAGGACTGCACTGATTTTCAAATTGTAAATGTAAATGTATTAAACGTTTTGTAAATGGATTTGATATTAGAATAACGTTACAACTCCTGTACAATGCATGCAATTTTTAAACCTTTTCATTTTTAAAAGTTTTCATTGTGCTTTTTTCTGCGTAATCCACAATGTTATGTAATGTAATGTAAACATTTGTTTTAATATCATAATTATTTTATAAAATGTATTACTCATAACAATCAGTGAAATAAATGTGAAACGCATGTTATTGTGTTTTAGGTTCACTTACCAGTGAAAGATTTTTTTTGATGTCCCACATATGATCAAAGCTTCTGCTGTAATGTATAAAGTTTTTAATTTACAAGTTGTTGTGTGTTTATCACATCAATTAATAATTTAGGGTTTGTTTGATTTCAATACAAGGACAATGCAAGACAAAGGCTGTCAAATAACTGGAGTGTTTGTCTTGATGGCAAGTACATATATATGTACTGTAAACGAGGAACATCGAGGTAATTGACTGCTGTTACCCATTTAACCTTTTTTGGTGTTTCTTTGCGAATGTGGCATGACACACCGAGGGCTGAAAGAATATATATAGCGACTACGCCACCCTGGCACTTGGCCAGAGATAATAACTTGCACTTAGGCAACACAGGTTCCTGTACTAAAGAATTGGTAGAAGACGTGGGTAAAATAAGTATGAAATTTTATTAAATATAAAAAAGAGTATTATGCACACAATGAAATCAACACAATCAATTTAATAGGATGTACTACGGGTGACCTCCATCCTCAAATACCTCTATGGGTGTAAAAGCAGGAGCCGAGGCGTGACAGCAGGGATTAAGGGCACTAATAGGCCTCCACAGCACCGCACAATTTTGGCTACACCTGTGTGGAAACACTCACACACACACGCACACCACTGCACACAGCACAGCACTCGTGAAGCAATACCACCACCAAAATCCACCCCGCCTTCGGCACTCAGCTCCTGCTTTTACACCCATAGAGGTATTTGAGGATGGAGGTCACCCGTAGTACATCCTATTAAATTGATTGTGTTGATTTCATTGTGTGCATAATACTCTTTTTTATATTTAATAAAATTTCATACTTATTTTACCCACGTCTTCTACCAATTCTTTAGTACAGGAACCTGTGTTGCCTAAGTGCAAGTTATTATCTCTGGCCAAGTGCCAGGGTGGCGTAGTCGCTATATATATTCTTTCAGCCCTCGGTGTGTCATGCCACATTCTGGCGTAGTCGGCAGGATAGTGCTTATTTAGGCGAAGACGTGGGTATTTAGTAGTTTTTTTGTTAAGGTGAATTGTAATTGCTCTGTGTTTTTTTTGTTATTGTTTTGTGTTGACTGTTTTAGGCAAAGTGACAGCGTCTGCTGGATTGCGGTGAGCAGCTTTCTCTATTTTTGCGACCCCCGTCGTGGTGGTAAGTTGTGATTTAAATAATGGAAGAAGAACTTAGGGAACTAAGAGAATTGGTGGTGCAGTTGAAGGCAGACAATGAGCGTTTGCGTCAAGAGAGTGCTCTCGCGTTGCCTGGCTCCAGCACTTCATCTTCTCATGTGCCCGATCCAGAGCCTGTTGTGCCTCCTCCAGCTGTTGCTGGTGCCAATCCGTCGGAAAGATTTGTGTTTGTACCTCATGACCGGAAGTGTCCACGGCTCAATGGTCGGTCTGGTATTGGCATCAGCGAATGGATTGAGGAGGCACAGGCCTGTATTCGGACCCGTCATTTGTCAGTAGGCGAGCAGGCGTTCTTTCTATTTGACCATCTAGAGGGGGAGGCCCGTGACGAGATCCGATATCGTTCGGATGCTGAACGAGGGGATCCAGAAAAGATTTTTTCTGCGTTGCGTGAGGTTTTTGGCTGCTCACAGTCCCACGTAGCATTGCAGGAAGCGTTTTTTTTCCAGACGACAGTTGGAGGGGGAGAGCCTATTGGAGTTTTCCCTTGCTCTGATGGGTCTTATGGAAAAAGTTAAACAGCGGTTTCCTGGGGCGGTTTCAAATGCTCCATTATTGCTGCGTGACCAGTTTGCGGAGCATGTTGGTGATAATGCTCTCCGGCGTGAACTCAAGCAGTTAGTTCGCCGTCAACCAAATATCACACTATTAGAAGTACGCAGTGAGGCGATACGGTGGGAACAGGAGGGTTTGCCAGGGGGTGCGCGGGCTCGTAGCCAGTCTGTCCCGTTTTCGTATGGGATTCAATATGGTGTACAGGGGAATCAGCGCTCCGTTGCTAATGAGTCTTCGTCATCCGAATTGAGCGAATTACGAGAAATGTTAAAAGCTCAACAAAATCAGTTGAATCAGCTGACTCAAAGTTTCACCCAATTTCAAGGCGCACGTTCGCGTAGTCATTCCCCACGTTATGGACCGGTGGTTTGTAGGCGGTGCCATCAACCTGGGCATTTTGCCAGGGAGTGTAATTTGTCACGGCCTGCCAATTCGGCTTCTGAGTCATCTTCTAATCCTTTGCGTTATGATCATACCCCGGCATTATTAGGGAGGGGACAACGTCATCCAAGCCAGCCGTCGGAAAACTAGTGCCCGCCGGGCTGTTGAGCCACAGCTCGGCTGGGGTAATTAGGGGCTCGATGTCTCATTTAATGTCTGGCTGCCCACAACTGGTGGTCAAGATTGGGGGAGTTGGGGTGACTTGTTTGATTGACACAGGCTCTATGGTTTCCACTATAACCGAGAGCTGCTTTTTAAGCCATTTTGAACCTTGGGGTCAGGAGCGCCTAAAACTTTGCCAATGGCTCCAACTACGGGCGGCTAATGGGCTCGCTATTCCATATCTTGGTTATCTGGAATTGGATGTTGAGTTGTGTGGTAAGATGGTGTCAGGGTGTGGGATATTGGTAGTAAAGGATCCCCCTGGTAATACGTGTGCTCAGGTCCCAGGAATACTGGGAATGAATGTGTTGAGCCGGTGTTACCAGGAGCTGTTTGGTCGACATGGCCGAGCCTTGTTTGACTCTCCACCCGTAGTAGAGGTTCCTGATTTTGTGATGCAGGCTTTGCAGCAGTGTCACAAGGATACACGTCAACCAGGACTTGGACAGGTAGGGCGAGTAAAGGTGCGAGGACGTCATCAGTGTCGTATCCCAGGTGGCACCATGAAGATTGTGGCTGCCACCTGTTCTGAGCAGTACTCTCAGGGTACAGTGTTGTTCGAGCCACTTGAGTCGGGACTCCCGGCTGGCCTTCTGGCCTCGCCTGCATTGGTGCCATCAGTTCGGGGTACAGTTTACATTCCAATTGTAAATGTAGGGGTGTTAGATGTGGTACTCTATCCAAATACACTGTTGGGTTCCCTACATGGTGTGTTTGTGGTGAGTTTGCCTCCAGGGGTCATTGAAGTGAAGGAGACTGTTGCAATGGTAGGTGCTCAAGAGTGTGTGTTAGAACCTCCGTTGCAGCAGAGGATCGACACTATTGATTTATCAGCCCTGGAGAGTAGGGAGCAGGATAGGGTTAGGGCCCTGTTGCAGAGGTATCAGTCTGTGTTTTCAGCGCACGAAAGTGATTTGGGCTGTACAGACTTGATTTCTCATGACATTCCCCTTACTGATGACGTTCCGGTTCGGCAGCGGTACAGGCGCTTGCCACCCTCAGAATATGATGTAGTGAAAACACACATTAACCAGCTTCTTGATGCTCAGGTAATTAGAGAAAGCTGTAGCCCGTATGCATCCCCTATCGTCCTTGTAAAAAAGAAAGACGGTAGTCTACGCATGTGCGTAGACTACCGTCAGTTGAATTCGAAGACCAGGAAGGACGCGTTTCCGCTGCCTCGCATCGAGGAAACGTTAGATGCATTGACCGGGGCACGCTGGTTCTCCACCTTGGATTTGGCCAGCGGGTACAACCAAGTTCCAGTCACTGAGGGGGATAAGTCCAAAACAGCCTTCTGTACTCCATTTGGATTATTTGAGTGGAACAGGATGCCGTTTGGGCTTTGTAATGCTCCCAGCACTTTCCAGCGTTTGATGGAAAGGTTGTTTGGGGACCAACGGCATCAGTCCTTGCTTTTATACCTGGACGACATTGTGGTTTTCTCCTCCTCAGTGACTCAACATCTGGAACGGTTGGAGTTAGTCTTGGGTCGATTGAAGCGGGAAGGGCTTAAAGCCAAGCTGGAGAAGTGTGTGTTTTTCCAGGAACAGGTAAAGTATTTGGGTCATGTGGTATCCTCTCAGGGAGTAGCCACGGATCCAAGTAAGGTGGAGGTAGTGGCTAGTTGGGCCTGTCCAGCAAGTGTAACAGAGCTTCGTTCTTTTTTAGGGTTTGCCAGCTATTACCGCCGCTTCGTGGAGGGGTTCGCCAAGTTGGCAGCCCCCTTACATAAGCTGGTGGCAGAGTTTGCTGGGGGCAAGCGTAAAAAGGTAGTTGGTCAGGGGTTTGCCGATGCCTGGACTGAATCATGTCAAAAGAGTTTTGACACCTTAAGGGAGAAGCTTACCACTTCCCCTATTTTGGCATATGCAGACTTTTCTTTGCCCTTTGTTCTTGAGGTAGACGCAAGTTTTCAAGGGTTGGGTGCTGTTCTGTCTCAGGAACAGGAGGGAAAAGTTCGACCTATTGCTTTTGCCAGTCGTAGCCTGCGGCCCACTGAGCGCAATTCTGCAAATTATAGCTCTATGAAATTGGAGTTTTTGGTGCTTAAGTGGGCGATGACTGAAAAATTCAGGGAGTATTTACTAGGGCAGAAATGCATTGTTTTTACAGATAACAACCCCCTGAGCCATTTGACGTCAGCAAAGCTGGGGGCCACAGAACAGCGTTGGGCTGCCCAGCTTGCTGTTTTTGACTTTGAAATTCGGTACAGGCCTGGTAAGAGTAATGGTAATGCTGACGCCCTTTCGAGACAGTTTCCAATCGACAGTGGGGAAGTAGGGCAGTTTGTACCAGTTACTGTGCTTCCTGCATCGATACAACAAGCTGCAGGAATGGGGCATATGTATCAGGCAACTCAAGCTGCCCTGAAGGTTTTCCCGAGCTATTCTGCTGCTGATCTCAGGGCACTGCAGGAAGCTGACCCAGTCATTGGGGGTGTGGGGTGTCTCTGGCGCAGTAAAAACTTTCCAGGTCCAGAGGAACGGAAAGAATTGTCTAAGAATAGTCTCATTTTGCTCCGTCAGTGGGATCGACTGGTAGAACGAGAAGGAGTTCTTTATCGTCGGGTATTTCTTCCCGATGGGAGAGAGGAAATCCTTCAAGTTCTTTTGCCGTCTGTGTTAAGAGCTGAGGTCTTAAGGGGGTTACACCAGGAGCATGGACACCAGGGCATTGAACGCACGACCGAGCTGGCCCGGCAGCGTTGCTACTGGCCTGGTATGTCCGGTGAGGTGGCCAGATGGTGTAAAGAATGCGAACGTTGTCAGTCCGCCAAGGGTGTGCAGCCAGTGGCCTCTAGTTTTATGGGGCACTTGTTGGCCTCTAGGCCAAATGAGATCTTGGCTGTGGATTTTACCGTGTTGGAGCCGACCAGTTCAGGTTTGGAGAATGTCTTGGTGATCACAGATGTGTTCACCAAATATACCCTGGCGGTTCCTACACGGGATCAACGAGCAGAGACAGTAGCCCAAGTGTTAGTGGTGGAGTGGTTCTGTAAGTTTGGG
Organism: Misgurnus anguillicaudatus; assembly: GCF_027580225.2. NCBI lineage: Eukaryota > Metazoa > Chordata > Actinopteri > Cypriniformes > Cobitidae > Misgurnus > Misgurnus anguillicaudatus. The sequence goes on along the minus strand of NC_073349.2, from coordinate 13,720,160 downwards.
GTCCCCGGTCGTATACACTCTGACCAGGGCCGCAATTTCGAATCCTTACTAATACAGCAGCTTTGTGGTTTGTATGGGGTGGAGAAGTCGCGAACGACACCCTACCATCCCGCAGGGACTGGTCAGTGTGAAAGGTTTAACAGGACTCTGCATAACCTTTTACGCACCTTGCCTCCATCGAGTAAACGGGATTGGGCTGCATGTCTTCCGCAGGTCCTGTTTAGTTACAACACTACCCCCCACCAATCAACTGGTGAGTCACCATACTATTTGATGTTTGGCCAAGAGCCTCGGTTACCCGTTGACTTTCTGTTAGGTAGGGTAGAGGGGACTGCTGTGGGAAAGGTGCATGAATGGGTTGTGGAGCACCAAACTCGGTTGCAGGTTGCTTTCGAGGGGGCCCGTGAACACTTGAGAGTTCATGCGGAACGCCGCAAGGCACGGCATGACTCACAAGTACGAGATGCACCACTGGGGGAGGGTCAACTGGTTTATCTCCGCGATTTTGGCGTGAGAGGTCGGTCAAAAATCCAAGATCTGTGGAGCCCAGTGGTGTACCAAGTTGTGAGAGCCCCTACAAAAGGAGGCTCAGTGTACTCTATTGCCCCGGTGGATGATTTGGATAAGGTAAGGCAAGTACATCGCTCCTTATTGAAAATTAGAATCCAACAAGATTCTGGCGACGTACCTGCTCAGGACCCTGTCACTGAGGCCGTATCGGTGCAGGATGAGCAGGCACCTGAGGAGTCTGAACTGGGAGATTTATGGGTTTTAGTGTCTGAGACCCCAGTGATAGAGGAGGTTAGTACCCCAGTAGACTTGGGCTGTGTAGATCCTCCCAGTGGTGAAGTGGTGGTGGCGGCCCCACTTAACTTGAGTCAGCCGGTTGGGAATGAGCCAATTCAAAGGCCAGAGGGTTTGTATGATGAGAGAGTCCGCCGAAGTAGTCGAACTACAGCTGGTCAACATTCTAATGTCCACCACCTTCCGCGGTCAGTGGGGGTGGTGGGTGCTGAGGATGGAGCATCTAGGGCCATTTCAGTAATGTTTAGGCCCTGGGATTAAGTGATGTCCATCGTCGGGGCGACGATGCAGAAGCGGGGGGGAGATTGTGACAGGATTGGCAAAGCCCGTCCTGCTCTTGGATTGGTTGGTCGTTGTGTTCATTGATCAGCCTATCACTGGGCAGGGGGATGTATAAATTTGACTGCGAAGCAGTATGGTGTTATGCGTTACGCCCCCTTTCTGCGTCATCTCGAGTCGCCGGTCAGGTATGTGTTGGTTATGTTGGTTGAGGGTTTGTAGTGTGTTGTGTCTTATTAGTATTTTCCTTGTCTAGAGTGGTTTATTTGGACACACCTTGCGACTGGAGCTTGGTTGACGTGTTCCCTCTCGATAGGTAAGTGAAACCGCTATAATGCGTTTTCGTGTAAAGACTGCATGTGTAATTAGAAGGCGTCTGTTTGTGTATCGTTTGAAGTGAGTCTGCGGGAGACTTTAACAGTACCGACCGCTGCCTGATGTTACCCGGTGCCGTTGTGTGCTGTGAGATCTCTTTATTTGAGTGAGCCCACGGGTGCACAGAGGGCTGTGACGTGATTTGTGGGGAGATCGCACACATACGGTACGTGGTTTTAGAGTTTAACCGTGCTATAGTTCCAAATGGTAGGTTGTATGATACTGTTAATTCTATTATAGATCGTGTTGTCTCGTATCAGCGGCTCCTGTTTCCCTGTACACATTAATCCCAGATTGACAGAACGAGCCTGCAGCTTTCTGCCTTATCCTTGAATTTATCTGTGCTTCCGGATCGCTCATTCAACCGGTACGTGTTTTTAAAGCGTAATAAACATTTTGCATGTACACTGTTTAATGTGTTCTATTTTTAACTTCATTACAGACTTGTTGCGTCTATGGGCGATTAATATTCGTACAGTCAGGGCTTCGTGGGAAGTATCGTCCAGAGGCGCTGTTGCTTTGCCTGTAATTTAGTGTGTGTGTGTGTGTGTGTGTGTGTGTGTGTGTGTGTGTGTGTGTGTGTGCGTGTGTGATTGAAGCTTATTGAACGTGATTGTTTCTTTAGTTTTGTTGCTTTTCTTTTACTGTGATATTCGAGTGCTAAAGGTTGTTGTTTCTTTTTGTTTAATGTTTTTTTTTATATATTTTTGTATTTTCTAACTCTAATTTATTGAGTTAATTTGGTTCATTGAAGAGGGATATTAATATCCCTCTTTCCCTTTTTGTTTTTGGTTTGTTTTGATTTAATTGATGTGCTTATGTGTAAAGGGCACAGTGAGAAGTTAAAGGTGCCCCCCTCATCCTCTGTGTTGACACTCATAGTGTGTTGTGAACCTACCAGTGACTTTGTGACCATTCTTAAGTGTAATATACTATCTTATTGTTACAGGAGCTGAGTGCCGAAGGCGGGGTGGATTTTGGTGGTGGTATTGCTTCACGAGTGCTGTGCTGCGTGCAGTGGTGTGCGTGTGTGTGTGTGTGAGTGTTTCCACACAGGTGTAGCCAAAATTGTGCGGTGCTGTGGAGGCCTATTAGTGCCCTTAATCCCTGCTGTCACGCCTCGGCTCCTGCTTTTACACCCATAGAGGTATTTGAGGATGGAGGTCACCCGTAGTACATCCTATTAAATTGATTGTGTTGTGATTTCATTGTGTGCATAATACTCTTTTTTATATTTAATAAAATTTCATACTTATTTTACCCACGTCTTCTACCAATTCTTTAGTACAGGAACCTGTGTTGCCTAAGTGCAAGTTATTATCTCTGGCCAAGTGCCAGGGTGGCGTAGTCGCTATATATATTCTATCAGCCCTCGGTGTGTCATGCCACACATATTATAGTGCACTGTATGTTGTTCTGGGACAGAAGTCTGACTTCACTGAAGTATGTATTTATTTTTGTAGCTATATGCATTTTAATATAATTGAAAATTGTACTAATTCATTACTTTATGTACACAGTTAAACACGAAAAACCCGAGAAAAAATTAGCTGTACTGTTAACATGTGGTGTTTTTAAGAAACCCTTAAAGAAGTGAAGAAATCTTGTTCAGTCTGTAAACTGTTTTGGGAAGAGATGGAACGGAATGATTTAGTGACTTGCTCATAACACTATTTCAGTAAAAATATATTCTGCAGACCCTTTGAGTGAAAAGAAGTAACAAAGTGTTTCAGTGATGATAAAAATCAGCAGGTGTACTTGCTCTAATCAAACTCCTTTAATAGCTGTTCTTAATACTATTAGGGGTTGGCAAGATTTTGAAATGTTGTTGTTTTTAATTGGTGAATAATTTAAAATTGGACCATTAATTAGATTTTTTTCTATATTTACAAAAGTCTTTACTGTAACTTGTGATGAATGTAATGCATCCTTGCATTCAAATAATTTTGATGTACTTGTTCTATTTCTTACTTTATTTGTTTTTGTTGCATGATAATCAAATTGTGAAAGACATGGGAGAAAGAGAAAATAAGCTGTTGTAGCTGGTATTGTCAGCTTTTTATATTTTGCTGATGTTTTTTGTCAAATAAAAAAATTAATGGATAATTTTATCACTTTTTTATTCTAATTCTCTTTCAGAAGAAGAAGAAGAATGCTCTGCACTCCCTGAAACCTATATGGGAAGAAAAAAACTGAACTTGCATATGAAAGTAAGAACTTTGATATAAAACAAAATACATATACTATGCTGGGCTTCAAATTATGTAATATTGGTCAGCTATTTTTAAATTACTTCACTTCAGCAGACCAAACCCCAGTTGTGCCCTCTGTTTTTAGCAAGGTATGCATAATCAATTGCAATGATGATTTCAAATGTGTATCATAGAACAATTTTAATCCACTTATATTTTTCTTTAATGATGAGCAGTTAAAAGATGATGACCCTCCATCAAGCTTTATCTTCAAGGTAGTTGAATGTTATATAATGTGCTTTTTAACATTTTTTAACGGCCTGTGCTAACTTTGCAGTTATCAGGAGCGTTGCTGAAGAATATACTTCTTGAAGTTGTTCTTCAAGGAGGAGATGTTGCCTACATGACCCTGTCATTGGCTTGCTAAAGGTTCAGGGACATAGTTGGGGATGAGCATTAAGAATCAGGCACACTTCTTATGGCTAGAAAGTAAATATTGACATTAAAAAATAAAATGCATTACAACAACATCATTGATAATGTTAAATGTTATGTTTTTTTTCACCTCAGGTTACATTCCGGAAAAATAAGTTGTCTCACTACAAACAGCTCTTCTGGAAGATGTACTCAATCTCCACTTGTTTGGAGTCTGTGTTTGAGTACAAATGCTGCACACCTGGTACTTTATGTGTAAATTGTTGATGAATAAACTAGTTGTTAGTCTAAAGGAAAACTAAAAATCTAATTTACTTAAGTCATCCCTTGGAGTTTAAAAGTTCTGGACCCCATTCACTTGCATGGCATGGACCTACAGAGCGGAGAAATTATTCTTAATGTTTGTAAATGTTCACCGTCAACTATAAACCCTAGTTCTTATTGTGCTTCTTGTGTATCCACCAGGTAATGCTGGGAAGGGAAAGCGAGGTGAGCTCCAGGGCATTTATTCAAAAACCTTTCACCCTTGATTTTGCTGTTTTGACTGCATGCAGGTCAGTTCTAATGAGCTGATATAGTTTCCTTACAAAAACAAAAAAGACTAAAAATAATAAAATAAAATAAACACTTTTGCAATCAATTCCGAGTGACTTGTACATGATTTTATTCATTGAAAAAAAAGAATTTAAATTTAATATATGTGTAACGTGTTCAGAAAAACATTAGTCTGCTATTTAAAAAAAAATATGCAGTAAAGATGGATGGTAACTTTTTTTTACATTAGACGCAAAATCTGGATATTGGGACATTCAATACAGTAGTTGAAAGGTACAGGTTTCTACGTCTACCTTTTGGACTGATCTCTGCTCAAGATGAGTTTCAGAAAAAGATAGATGAGACTTATGAAGGGCTTAGATGGCATACTCATTGTAGACGGCATACTCGTCTTTGGAAAAACAAAAGAGGAACATGATGCAAACTTGCGCGCTGTGCTAACGAGGACCCATGAAAAAGGAGTACGCCTCAACCCATACAAAAGCATGATATGCGTCCCTGAGGTCAGTTACTTCGGGCACAAGCTAACGCATGAAGGCATCAAACCCGATCCAGAAAAATCAGTGCAATAATAAGAGACATGAGCCCTCCAAAGAATAAGTCAGGGTTCAGTCTGCCAGTTCAGATTTGTGTTGTAACTTACTACTTCATAAAAAGAGGGTTGTAATATTATCAGCCCACGTATGTGATCATTTGGATACTGCATGTTGATTGGTTGTAACTCTTCACATGTTTAGGAAGTGTTCGTCTAGTAAAGAAGTCAAACGTGTATGTGTATGTGAGCTCTTTAATATTTCTTGGTACGACACTAATTTGAGTGACTACATGAGAACAATACAGTGTTGGACACACACAATAATAACAAAGCTGTAAGAAATCAGACCATGATGAGGAACGTAATATTTTTTCGTTTATTTTCGTTTATTACCACTACTTCCTGCCATACTCATTCACCGTCGTCCCATCTGCGGCGTAAGCCCCTCCTACTTGCAGCATAGGCTCCTCCCACTTGCGACGGTAGCTCCTCCCATCTGCGGTCTCTGGGCTGGATGCGACAATATATCGTGATCGGCCCTCTACATCCGTATACAACTTTTGTAACGTATTCTGAAATTAAAAAAGGGAGGGCGTACATCGAGAATTTATTAGATTGTTGGAAGTTGTGTGATGTTGCTATTTGCTAATCCCTGTAATCTTTTATTGGGCCCCATCCTCCCACCATTTCTCGTGACTGGAGGTAAAGATTAAAGATAAGGGCACATTCTTTTTTTTTTAATAATGAAACTCACAGATTAGTAATTTGTAAAAATTACAACAATATTCTAAAAATTTAAGTTTTCAATTTCAACTTCATTGTGACTTTAACAGTTTTACCGGCTGTTATCAAGGAAAATGTCACAACTTACCAATGAGAATCAAGAATTACAGAGAGGCATAACAATGTTATAGTAAATTTTAATTTAATAAAAATGTTAAGGATTATCAAGCTATCATAATGTAATTTTTACAGATCTGTGGCTCACCTTCTCTGGGATTTTGTAGTAGTCTATGCTTATACCGAAAGTAAAACCAACGCCAGTCCGCTGGAGATCTGAGCGCAACGTGGTGATCGATCCCCTCTCTCCGACAGCGCTCTTTCCAGTGTGCCTCTGTGTCCACCAGCTCCTTCCATTCACGACACACTAAACGACACTTTAATACCACATCCTTTGCAGGCAGATTCAGTAAGATCTCCTCAACCACAGCTGAGTTTAAACGTGGACACTAATATTAGAGAAACGAAAAATGGTTTTCAATTGCAGTCACTGACCTATTTCCGAGGCAAGTTTAATGTATAAACTCTCCAGAGACACAAAAAATGTCAACTTACTGGAACTGATCCGAATTCAAGCTTCTTAGACACATCATTTTGATTGCTTGCAGAAGGATCCATTCTTCTTCTTGCAAAAATTTGGTTGTCTCACTGTGGATCTGACGAGGCTGAATCTAGCTTCTTATTCGCAGCTTCTTATTGACGCTTTTCGTTCCACCTTAAAAGACGCGACCCTTCCGCGTTTGCAGTTTCTTTTTCACGCACAGCTTAGGGACCGTAGCGCAATATCTCTTATTCGTGCTGTTTTGAGTGATCATGTTTCTTTTGTTACTGTGAGAGTAATATACATTTGAAAATAAACAGAATACAGAGTTATGAAAGAAAACGGATAGTCAGAATGTAAAGATACACTAATATGTTGTAATTTACATTGTTAAACGTGTCATCTTTGGATTGCATTAATGGATCATCTTAATATATATGTCTTTGTGATGTTTGTGTGTGTGGATGTCCGTCTGTGTGTGTGTGCGTGTGCGCGCGCGCGGGCGTGCTTGAGAGTATGCGTGTGCTCGCGGGTGCGTGCATTTGTGTGTGTGTGAGCACGCGGGTGTGTGTGTGTGTGTGAGAGAGAGAGAGAGAGAGAAAGAGAGTGCGCGAGGGTGTGTATGTGTGTGGGGCCGCGCGGGCCGTGTGTGTGTGTGTGTGTGTGTGTGTTTGTTTGTGTGTGTGTGTGTGTGTGTGTGTGTGTGTGTGTGTGTGTGTGTGTGTGTGTGCGCGGGCGTGTGTGTGTTTGTGTGTGTGTGTGCGTGCGGCGCGCACGCGTGTGCGAGTGTGTGTGCGCGGGTGCGTGCTTGCTAATGCGTGTTTGTTTGAAGTTTGCAGATGACTCTAGAAATGATGAATCTATACATACAGAAGCTTAGAGAGCCCGTTGCTTCAAACTGTGGAGATGAGAGTAGATTTCCTGAAGAGCCCCTATCACTCCCTCTCAACATTTTCAAATTTACTGTGCCAGAATTTTTTTCCACAAGACATCTTCACCTTAAGCAGTTACAGTAGCACATTTGCTCCGACCTTGCTGTTTTAAAGTGCAGTATTGTATAGTGCAATATCCCACACTAGGGTCCAACAGGGTTAACCGTGCAAATACACAGTACGATACACATTATATACAGTTTTATATACAGTACTTATAGATATTTGTAAATAACTCTCTCACTTGCTTCTTATCTATATTATTTGTTTTAATTTCTAATTTTACATTAAATGTTGGTATTTGCTGTTTATCTATATACTGTTTGTCTGTACCAAACCAAAATAAATCTCCTGTGCAAGTGTGCACAACTGGCAAACAAAGCTCATTTTGATTCTGGTTCTGATATTAATTATAGCTGTTATATACTTTACAAGACGTAATGACACAACATCAAACTCAATGTGCATTTATTATACAAATTATTTCCCATTACATAGCACTCTCAAATTACCTCAAAGACGAATTGCATTGTCAGCTCAGTTGTTGGCACCACATCTGAGCCGCCTTCTGGGGTGCGTTCAAACCTTCACTGCAGGGTCACACCCAGTGCTGCTGTCTATCCTCGTGAAAAAATCTGATTTATTTACAGAAACATTTTAAAGTTATGGTCCCATAAACTTGGCATTTTTGACAATACAGTTACAGACACTGCATTTTAACCATATTTGAGGTGCAATATCTCAGTTGCCCTCTGGGGTGTGTTTAATATTTCAATGCAGGGTCACACTGAGTCCAAACGTCTATCACCATGCCAAAAATCAGACTTATTTACAGCAGCTTTTTAAAGTTATGGTCACATAAACTTGGTAATTTTGACAATACAGTTAATAGACATTGCATTTTAAACCATATTTGAGGTGCTATATCCCAGTTGCCCTCTGGGGTGAGTCCAATATTTCAATGCAGGGTCACACTCAGTGCCCCCCTCCATCACCATGCCAAACATCAGACCCATCTACAGCAGCATTTTAAAGATATGGTCCCATAAACTTGGCATTTTTGACAATACAGTTACAGACACTGCATTTTAACCAAATTTGAGGTGCAATATCTCAGTTGGCCTCTGGGGTGCGTTTAATATCTCAATGCAGGGTCACACTCAGTGCTCCTGCCTATCACCATAGCAAAAATCCGACTTATTTACAGCAGCATTTTAAAGTTATGGTCCCATAAACTTGGCATTTTTGACAATACAGTTACAGACAATGCATTTTAACCATATTTGAGGTGCAATATCTCAGTTGGCCTCTGGGGTGCGTTTAATATCTCAATGCAGGGTCACATTCAGTGCTCCTGCCTATCACCATAGCAAAAATCAGACATATTTACAGCAGCATTTTAAAGTTATGGTCCCATAAACTTGCCATTTTTGACAAGACAGTTACAGACACTGCATTTTAACCAAATTTGAGGTGCAATATTTCAGTTGGCCTCTGGGGTGCGTTTAATAATTCAATGCAGAGTCACACTCAGTGCTCCTGTCTATCACCATAGGAAAAATCAGAATAATTTACAACAGCATTTTAAAGTTATGGTCCCATAAACTTGGCATTTTTGACAGTACAGTTAGAGACACTGCATTTTAACCAAATTTGAGGTGCAATATCTCAGTTGGCCTCTGGGGTGCGTTTAATATCTCAATGCAGGGTCACACTCAGTGCTCCTGCCTATCACCATAGCAAAAATCCGACTTATTTACCGCAGCATTTTAAAGTTATGGTCCCATAAACTTGCCATTTTTGACAAGACAGTTACAGACACTGCATTTTAACCAAATTAGAGGTGCAATATCTCAGTTGGCCTCTGGGGTGCGTTTAATAATTCACTGCACAGTCACACTCAGTGCTCCTGTCTATAACCATAGGAAAAATCAGAATAATTTACAGCAGCATTTTAAAGTTATGGTCCCATAAACTTGGCATTTTTGACAATACAGTTACAGACAATGCATTTTAACCATATTTGAGGTGCAATATCTCAGTTGGCCTCTGGGGTGCGTTTAATATCTCAGGCAGGAGCACTGAATGTGACCCTGCATTATCACCATAGCAAAAATCAGAATAATTTACAGCAGCATTTTAAAGTTATGGTGCCATAAACTTGGCATTTTTGACAATACAGTTACAGACACTGCATTTTAACCATATTTGAGGTGCAATATCTCAGTTGGCCTCTGGGGTGCGTTTAATATTTCAATGCAGGGTCACACTCAGTGCTCCTGCCTATCACCATAGCAAAAATCAGAATAATTTACAGCAGCATTTTAAAGTTATGGTCCCATAAACTTGGCATTTTTGACAGTACAGTTACAGACACTGCATTTTAACCAAATTTGAGGTGCAATATCTCAGTTGGCCTCTGGGGTGCGTTTAATATCTCAATGCAGGGTCACACTCAGTGCTCCTGCCTATCACCATAGCAAAAATCCGACTTATTTACAGCAGCATTTTAAAGTTATGGTCCCATAAACTTGGCATTTTTGACAATACAGTTACAGACAATGCATTTTAACCATATTTGAGGTGCAATATCTCAGTTGGCCTCTGGGGTGCGTTTAATATCTCAATGCAGGGTCACATTCAGTGCTCCTGCCTATCACCATAGCAAAAATCAGACATATTTACAGCAGCATTTTAAAGTTATGGTCCCATAAACTTGCCATTTTTGACAAGACAGTTACAGACACTGCATTTTAACCAAATTTGAGGTGCAATATCTCAGTTGGCCTCTGGGGTGCGTTTAATAGTTCAATGCAGAGTCACACTCAGTGCTCCTGTCTATCACCATAGGAAAAATCAGAATAATTTACAACAGCATTTTAAAGTTATGGTCCCATAAACTTGGCATTTTTGACAGTACAGTTAGAGACACTGCATTTTAACCAAATTTGAGGTGCAATATCTCAGTTGGCCTCTGGGGTGCGTTTAATATCTCAATGCAGGGTCACACTCAGTGCTCCTGCCTATCACCATAGCAAAAATCCGACTTATTTACCGCAGCATTTTAAAGTTATGGTCCCATAAACTTGCCATTTTTGACAAGACAGTTACAGACACTGCATTTTAACCAAATTAGAGGTGCAATATCTCAGTTGGCCTCTGGGGTGCGTTTAATAATTCACTGCACAGTCACACTCAGTGCTCCTGTCTATAACCATAGGAAAAATCAGAATAATTTACAGCAGCATTTTAAAGTTATGGTCCCATAAACTTGGCATTTTTGACAATACAGTTACAGACAATGCATTTTAACCATATTTGAGGTGCAATATCTCAGTTGGCCTCTGGGGTGCGTTTAATATCTCAGGCAGGAGCACTGAATGTGACCCTGCATTATCACCATAGCAAAAATCAGAATAATTTACAGCAGCATTTTAAAGTTATGGTGCCATAAACTTGGCATTTTTGACAATACAGTTACAGACACTGCATTTTAACCATATTTGAGGTGCAATATCTCAGTTGGCCTCTGGGGTGCGTTTAATATTTCAATGCAGGGTCACACTCAGTGCTCCTGCCTATCACCATAGCAAAAATCAGAATAATTTACAGCAGCATTTTAAAGTTATGGTGCCATAAACTTGGCATTTTTTACAATACAGTTACAGACACTGCATTTTAACCATATTTGAGGTGCAATATCTCAGTTGGCCTTTGGGGAGCGTTTAATATCTCAATGCAGGGTCACACTCAGTGCTCCTGTCTATCACCATGCCAAACATCAGACTTATTTACAACTGAGATATAGCACCACAAATATGGTTAAAATGCAATGTCTGTAACTGTATTGTCAAAAATGCCCAAGTTTATGGGACCATAACTTTAAATTGCTGTGGTAAATAGGTCTGATTTTTGGCGTGGTGATAGACGGGGAGACTTAGTGTGACGCTGAATTGAAATATTAAACGCACACCAGGGGGCAACTGAGATACAGCACCTGAAATATGGCCAAAATGCAATGTCTATTAACCGTACTATCAAAAATGGCAAGTCTATGGGACCACAACTCCAAAATGCTGCCGCAAATAAGTGTGACCCTTAGTATGGTGATAGACAGGAGCACTGACTGTGAGGCTGCATTGAAATATTAAACGCACCCCAGAGGGCAACTGAGATATAGCAGCTCAAAAATGGTAAATGTGCAATGTCTATTAACTGTATTGTCAAAAATGCCAAGTTTATGGGACCATAACTTTAAAATGCTGCTGTAAATAAGTGTGATTTTTGGTATGTTGATAGACAGGAGCACTGACTGTGACCCTGTATTGAAATATTAAACGCACCCCAGAGGGCAACTGAGATATAGCACCTCAAATATGGTTAAAATGCAATGTCTATTAACTGTATTGTCAAAAATGCCAAGTTTATGGGACCATAACTTTAAAATGCTGCTGTAAATAAGTCTGATGTTTGGCATGGTGATAGACAGGAGCACTGACTGTGACCCTGCTTTGAAGTATTAAACGCACCCCAGAGGGCAACTGAGATATAGCACCACAAATATGGTTAAAATGCACTGTCTGTAACTGTATTGTCAAAAAATGGCAAGTTTATGTGACCATAACTTTAAAATGCTGCTGGAAATAAGTCTGATGTTTGGCATGGTGATAGACAGGAGCACTGACTGTGACCCTGCATTGAAATATTAAACGCACCCCAGAGGGCAACTGAGATATAGCACCTCAAATATGGTTAAAATGCAATGTCTGTAACTGTATTGTCAAAAATTCTAAGTTTATGGGACCATAACTTTAAAATGCTGCTGTAAATAAGTCTGATGTTTGGCATGGTGATAGACAGGAGCACTGAGTGTGACCCTGCAGTGAAATATTAAACGCACCCCAGAGGACAACTGAGATATAGCACCTCAAATATGGTTAAAATGCAATGTCTGTAACTGTATTGTCAAAAATGCCAAGTTTATGGGACCATAACTTTAAAATGCTGCTGTAAATAAGTGTGATCTTTGGTATGGTGATCGACAGGAGCACTGAGTGTGACCTTACATTGAAATATTAAACGCACCCCAGAGGTCAACTGGGATATAGCACCTCAATTTTGGTTAAAATGCAGTGTTTGTAACTATTGTCAAAAATTCTAAGTTTATAGGATCATAACATTAAAATGCTGCTGCAAATAAGTCCGACGCTTGGCATGGTGACAGACAGGGGCACCGACTGTGACCCCTTAGTGTAATATTATACGCACCCCAGAGGACAACCGAGACACAGCACCTCAAATATGGCCAAAATGCAATGCCCGTACCTGTATTGTCAAAAATGGCAAGTTTATGGGACCATAACTTTAAGATTTTTTCATGAGGATAGACAAGAGCACTGAGTGTGACCCTTCAGTGAAAGTTTAAACGCACCGCAAAAATCAGCTCAGATATAGTGCCTAGAACTGAGCTGACTATGCACTGAGTCTTTAAAATAAATCGAGAGTGCTATGTAATAAGCAATAATTTGTATAATGAATGGACATTAAAAATTGAGTTTTTGTTGTGTCATAACGTCTTGTAAAGTATAAACAGCTACAATAAGTATCAGAACCAGAATCAAAATTAGCTTTATTGGCCAATTGTGCACACATGCACAAGAAATTCATTTTAGTTTCGTACTTACAGACATACAGTAAACTTAAATGGCAAAAAAGCAAAATTTCATGTAAAATTGAAAATTAAAACAAATAATATGGATAAGAAGCAAGTGAGAGAGTTATTTACAGATATCTAACATACAGATATCTATTTACAGAAGTACTGTCTATAAAACTGCATATAATGTACATTATACAAAATGTATTTACAGAGTTACCCTGTTAAACCCTATGGGATATTGTAATATTCAATACTTTAAAACAGCAAGGTCGGAGCAAATGTGCTACTGTAACTGCTTAAGGTGAAGATGTCTTGTGGGAAAAAATCTCCGGCACAGCAAACTTGAGAATGGTGAGAGGGAGCGACAGGGGCTCCCCAGGAAATCCACTCCCATCTCCACAGCCCGAAGCAGCCAGCCTCACCTCTGCAGCAGATTCATCATTTCCAGAGCCATCCGGAAACATCAAACAAACACACACACACACACACACACACACACACGCACGCACGCACGCACGCACACACGCAAGCAAGCACACACGCACACGTGCGCCCGCACACATACACGCACACTCGCGCGCGCGCGCACACGCACACACACACACACACACACACACTCACTCACAAGCACGCACACACACACACACACACACACACACACACAAGCACGCCCCGCGCGCGCTTACACACACACACCCACGCAAACATCACAAAGACATACATACCGGGACCATTCATTAATGCAATACAAAGATGACACGTTTAACAATTTAATTTTACATTAACATATTTAGTGTATCTTTACATTCTGACACTAAATTTTCTTTCATAACTCTGTTATTCTGTTTATTTTGAGAATGGTGAGAGGGAGTGATAGGGGCTCTTCAAGAAATCTACTCTCATCTCCACAGTTTGAAGCAGCCAGCCTCACTTCTGTAGTAGATTCATCATTTCAAGAGTCATCTGCAAACATCAAACAAACACACACACACACACACACACACACGCACGCACGCACGCACGCACGCACGCACGCACGCAAGCAAGCACACACGCACCCGCGCGCCCGCACACATACACGCACACTCGCGCGCGCGCACGCACACACACACACACACGCAAGCACACACTCACCCGTGCGCCCGCACACATACACACACACACACTCGCGCGCGCGCACACACACACGCAAGCACACGCACGTGCGCCCGCACACATACACACACACTCGCGCGCGCACACACACACACACACACTCACTCACAAGCACGCACACACACACACACACACACACACACACACACACACACACACACACACACACAAGCACGCCCCGCGCGCGCTTACACACACACACACACACACACGCAAACATCACAAAGACATACATATTGGGATCATTCATTAATGCAATACAAAGATGACACGTTTAACAATTTAATTTTACATTAACATATTTAGTGTATCTTTACATTCTGACACTACATTTTCTTTCATAACTCTGTTTTTCTGTTTATTTTCAAATGTATATTACTCTCAAAGTAACAAAATAAACATAATCACTCAAAACAGCACGAATAAGAGATAATGCGCTACGGTCCCTAAGCTGTGCGTGAAAAAGAAACTGCTAACGCGGAAGCGTCGCGTCTTTTAAGGTGGAACGAAAAGCGTCAATAAGAAGCTGCGAATAAGAAGCTAGATTCAGCCTCGTGGATCACGACCTACAGGGTTGAAAACAATACGGAAGTAAGACGTAGACTTTAAAGTATAAACAATTGAAACATACCACATACCTTACTCTTCGTCATGTAAAATCACTTCTCTACTCGATAATGAAAGTAAAAATTATATGCGTATATATTTCCTCGATGTTTCTGTCAACGGAAAATCTTTTCAACGACCCGTCCGTCACATGAATCGGGAATTCCCGCAATTCCCAAAATAGCTGAAACACACCTCAGTTATTCGATAGCACGTATTTGCCTGGATACATCTAAACGAAACTCTGCTATCCAGGCGCGTGTTGATGGATGCTGACTTTTGCAGTCCACAACAACACAGCGAGATTCAAGAAGTGTCCGGCTTGCCTGCACTTTTTTCACTCTTCCCGTTACTGCAGCCGTCTGCTCTCGTCTAAATTCCAGACAAGGCAGGCTGCAACAAGTCTTATGGCTGCGCATATCTATCAGCGTACCGCGTGAACAATATGTCTAGTGTGCCCTTCGTGCGGCCGCTGCGCATATATCGATCAAAGCCCCGCGAGAGCAGTTCGAAAAATCTTATTTTAAACTTATTTAAAAGGCAAAAAAAAATCATCCGGAGCTTTGGGATCGCTCTCGCGGTACTTTGATGTCATACACCGATTACTATGCGCAGCGCCATAAAGTCGAAAACCGTTAGATGCAACTAAAATACCAACAAATGCATTTACATTAAGATGTTTATAAGGAGAATCAACAAAGATTAACTGTTCCTTACTGGAAAAGGCTACATAGTAAATGTTGTTATGTAATCTAAGTCAATGATCTTAAAAACAAGGTTTTGTAGACAAAAATTAATTCTACACAAGTAAAACATAACATACTACAATTTTCTATAATTTATTTTATTTGTTTTTATTTACTATAACATCAAATGGCCAACATACATAACTAAAATAATATTTAAGTAGCATCAAGTGTAAACCTTTTAATGAAAATCAGACTATAGTGCTATAATTTGGTCCCCAGTTCTTCTATCACTCAGTTTTGGTAAACCATTCTCTGCAAGCATGTGAAAAAATAGGTCATTGAAATTTGCCTCCCCTTGTGATGTCAGAAGGGGGTAAGCTCCTTAAACTGCACTATCCAAGAGTGCAGAGATTAATTTATTTGGATTTAAAAGGCAAAATGGCAATTTTAAGATGCTATAATAAATTATCTATATGGTAATTTGGGTAAAACTTTACATATGTACTCTGGGAACACCAAAGATTTATTTTACATCTTTAAAAAGTCTTGTGAAATGTCCCCTTTAATATTGTCAAAACAATTATCACAATCGGAACAGATTTTAATTAAAAAGTTTAAAAAACAACACAAAATGTAATCACAAAACTGCCATCTTATTAGTTGTTAGGCTTGTTCGACTTTATGCGGTGCCGCAAGAACCGACAGCCGGATGACGTCAAAGCACCGCGAGAACGAATAGAGAAATCATATGAAGTCTAATTTCGTCTCGCTCTCGTGGTACTTCGACGTCATCCGGCTGTAGGCCCCTGCAGCGCCACACGAAGTCGAACACACCTTATTTCTTGTCACTTGGCTCCATTTGAAAGTGCTGAGGGAGTATTCTACATTTGTTTTATGACTTTTATGTTATTTTACTGTATATTCTATATAACACATATCGTAAAATGCATTGCATGATGTAATATAGGAAATTACAAGTCTATGACGTGAAACTGTTGTGTGTCATAGTTTTTATAAAAATAAACAACAATTTAGTCATAAAATTACTTGTTATAGAAATTGTTAAATTTTGATGTATAAAAGAACGTAACAAACAAACAAACAAACAAACAAGAAGCAAATGATCCATATATTCTTCATATCAGTACAAACTTTCATGCTGTCCATCAGTGACCTAAAAAATATTATATAATAAAACAACGTTTATCTCCATGCAGCTGTCAGATCTCTACACTACTGTTTACAACCCATACTCCATACCAGCCTGCCCAGAACTTTGTATCCATTCCTCCATGAGTAAAACGGATAAACCGAACTCCAGGTCCATAATTCTTAAAGACGTGTGTCATCTGAAATGAAAGCGGTGAGAATAAAAGGTAAGATTTCAAACAACCTTTGCACATATAATCAGATCTTTAAGCTTGTTCACTCTCTTTCCTCCTCCATCATAAGTGCAGACCCTACAGCCGCAGTCACAATAACCTCATAATTATTGACATCCCAGGACGAGTCTGCCATGTTTGATCCACTCAACTAGTGTTAAATTAGCGAATCTGGGTCGGAGGATCACGGATTCACTCAGGCGAAAATTCCCTGATTTATTCATGCAGGATGAATCTGTGGATTCGTCTGTTTCGTCACTACATTGTCTCAGAAGACGCCATGTTTGTCCGGTGGAGGCTACCATATGCATTCTAAAATTCAGGGATGAGCTGTTGGTTGCAATTCACACTCTCACCACTAGAATTTACACACACCACCTTTAATAAATAGTTCAGTGGAGGATGTAATAGAATTTAGTACATTTATTATTTAAAAATTATTGAATAATTTAAACATTATGATTAAACTCACTTGACACCATCGTTGATCATTCCACTGTTCAAAGAAAACTTTTTCAGGCTGAAAGACACTGATGGGTTTCTTTTCCCGATCAAGCAGCTCTACACAGATCTCATAATAACACCTGCAATCAAAGCTTGGGGCGTACCTGCACCAAACAACAATACACATCAGACTGAAGGAAATACTAGTTTTAGAGTTATAATAATGCTTTAAGCCCAATCTAAATTTACTAAGACAACTAAAACTGAAATTGTCTGCAAAGGTTTGAATAGAATACTGAATAGAATTGAAAATTGTTGTGTGGGATAACAGAGAATTAAAACCTCTTAAACTCTGGGACCGGTGGGTCCAAAACTGCATCATTAATATATTTTGTAAAATAAATTTTGTTACGAACAAAAGTGTTTTGTACAGTAAAAGGCATTTATATATATTTTACTCCAAGGTATGTGGATAGATAACTCTTTGAAATTTAAAGGGGACATTCCAGAAGACGTTTTTAAGATATTAAATAAATCTTTTCCCAGAGTACATATGTGAAGTTTTAGCTCAAAATACCCTATAGGTAATTTCTTGTAGCATGTTAAAATAGGCACTTTATGGGGCTGAGCAAAAATGCATCGTTTTTGTGTGTATCCATTTAAATCCAAACGAGCTGCTCAGGTGGGCGGAGTCTCAAGCGCTCGGAGATATGGCTGTTTCTCAATTCCAAGAACGCCAAGAACGGACTTGCGTCCTCGTGGAGATCGGTCTTGCCAGGCGACCTTGGAAGAACGAACTCGGAAGTTTTGCCGCAATGATTTCTGGGGCGTAAAGCGATTTCAGCAAGTCTGCACTCGATGCATCCTCGATATCAAGAACACATCCGGGTATTTTCATGCGTCCTCTGTCCTTGCGTTCTTGAGAATTGGAATGAACTTCGACCGTTAATGATGACGTAGAGCGAGGACACGAGGACGCAAGATCGCCGAAGAACGCATATTGAGAAACAGCCATTCTCACGAAAGAAGTTATGTAAACGAGAAAAAAAAATTATGTAAACGATGTTAAGCATTATATATTTGAACAAGTTTAAAAAGTCAATCATCTGATTTATGCATACTAAATACATGTTTTTCAGCAGATGGGGAACATTGTGGAATAAAGATAAAGACTTTAAGGTCTCATAGGGGCGGTTTCCCGGACCAGGATTAGCTTAATCCAGGACAAGGCCTTAGTTTAATTAGGAAATATAACTAGTGTTAACAAACATGCCTTACTAAAAAGATTACCTGTGTGCATTTTGAGGTAAAACAAAGGGCACTGATGTATTTTAAGATATGTGAGTGCAAGTTGTTTTCAGTTCGGACAGCTCTTAAAAGTGTTTAAGTCTAGGACTAGTGTAATCCCTGTCCGGGAAACCGCCCCATAGTGTTTTAAACGGGCACAATGATTTTCAGCATGTTACAATAAATTACACTTCCACAAATACTCAGAAGTTTACTTTTTGACCAAACCACACGAGCACATTGAAATGATCTGTAATAAAACAACACGTTTAATGCTTAAACTTTAGAGAAACAGATCAAATAACATGTTTAAGTTTATTGTGATTGAACACATTCGCGTTTCTGTCAGTCTCTCACGCTCTGTCTTATACATTCTCGAATTCATTTGAAACTTGAGAGAAACATTAAACAACATATTTATGATATGATAGTGAATACACGTTGTTCTCTCACTCTGTCTCATGCAGTGCATGCATTAATCATCGTGTTCATTCATATACACTTCAGAGAAACATATTAAACAACATACTTGAATGTGAACCGTCGCGTTGCTCTCTCTCTCTCTCTCTGTTCGTTGCTCACTCTCTCTCTCTCTCACTCGCTCTCTCTCTCGCACTAAGATAACGTTAATCATTTAGGGTGGTTTGCACCAACCAGGATTAGGCCTAAATCTGGTTTAAATCAAAGCTTATTTAATAATTCTGTTGCACCAAACTTTAAACTAGGGGCCCGTTCTTCGTACGTCGCTAACTCAGTTAGCTGGATTTGATTGTTGATGATTTGGCATGATCTTGGATTATTTGGTTCTTCGAAGCTCATTCTAAACTTGTTGTCATAGCAACAGGTCCGTAAGCTCAAACCTGCTCGGGAGCAGGCTTATTTCATGTAAACAAGATTAGTTTGTACCTTTTTAAGCGGATGTGATACGGAAAGTCTGACGCAGTCGCGTATTCTCCTTTATACGAGCGCAATCTGCGTAAGATGCATGATTAATATAAAGAGCTTTTCAAATTCAACACGTAATAAAAAAGGATATATTAATTAAATCTTTTAGAGATGTTATTTAAAAAATATATAATATAACAAATATATTTTTTCTGTACTTGTGCGACTTGTTTTTGTGTAACAGGTGTTTGATTATTATTCTTAATCGAATGACAAGACAAACATGCTGATCACATTAATTTTAAATTTGTTTGAATTTTCCTTAATAAAAACAGCAATTAATCATACCCAGCACTAATAGATGTTATGTACAATAAAGACTATTACTCAGTGTGAAATAATTTTCATTTGAATAAACTAATCTCCTATTTTAGTTTTTTCTTTAGATTGTCAAGTAGCTTACAATGTCATGCATGAAAGGGTTTTCGTTTAGTAATTTCTATCTGTTCTATCTTTAGAACGTTGTCTACAAATATGTTACCCTGTCCCTGTTCTGTGACAAAAATGACCAAAATAACCAAAGAAGTTTTTTTTGCACATATTTTCACATATCTTTATCTTCTTTATTACACTTTTCTGTGCAGACGCAGCATGCAGGACTTTCAGTTAAACGCGGAATACTGCTAATATAGTCAGAAATCAGTTAAGAATAATGCAATTGAAGTAAACTTATTTAACCAATTGCATATAGTTTCTCTAAAGGACTACCATCTGAGAGGATTTCTTTACTGTCATGTGCATTGCTATCAGAAACGATTGCATTTTATAATCTTTTGATGTAGAATAACATTACCATTCCCTTACTGCACATCATATTTTATTTACCACATTCTTGGAAACTGCTAAAAAGTTGGTGTCTACAACTGCACAAAAGAGAGGAAAACACTATCTTATAAGAAACTACAATAAAAATTTTATTTATCAGGAATTAAATTGTTGCATTGGCTGTGGGTTTAAGAAAGAGCAATTGCTCCAGAGATGATCTGAACAATCAATTAGTTTAGAGACATCACTCCTGCCCGCACATCACATGAGGATGGAGGACCACCACCTGTTTTTATTCTGCTTTTTATGTTGCTGTTTCAAACAGATAAAACAGCATTTAACTGTTTTTAAAAGAGATTTAAAGTACTTTAGGAGCATCAAATTTTAATTACAATCATTAATTTCAATCTTTGACAAGCATAGTAAAGATATCAAGATTATATTTTTACAGAAAATTGTACATTATTTATGGTGATTTATGTACTAAAGTAGCTTTAACTGGGATTTTAAATTCAGTGTCATAAAAAGTTCACAACCTTTCATCAATAGCTCTCAGACTGCAGGGGTTAAAAAATGGGCGTGTTCTTGGCCATTGTAACAACTGGCCAATCACAGCGTTGCTGATCAGTGTTTCTACTATCGATATGTATTGCCTTTTCTTGCAGTGCACGAACGCGCAGTGATTTCTGATAATTCAATCCTGCCATACTAATCATCAACAGCAGAGGTGTTCAAAGAACCAAATAAGCGAGATCATAATTAGTGAGATCTAAACATCTCAGATGTCTCATTTGATCTTGGATGTATTAAGCGACGTACGAAGAACAGGCCCCTGATTATTTTTAAACAGGTTTACTGCCATTTTGATCCAAGTTTAAATTTGACAGTAAACCTAGATTATCTTTAATCCTGTTGCTCCATTACTTGAAACTCTGTTTTAAATCTCAGTGAGGGATTAACTTTAAACTTGCATATGAGGAGGTTTAAATATGTTTTTTTACAATTAAATGTCTGGCTAAATGATTAGAAACGCATACCGCGAGCGTGGTGGCGCTATTCAAAGATGCGTTTATTATAACGTCTCAACAAAGTGAGTTTGGCGGCACAAAAAGATTATTAACAGCACCGGTTAGAGCTACCAATGCTTGTATGTGCTCCTCTGTCACGCGCGCTCCAGTCAGACGAAGGACAGTGAATGAACGGACACACGGTGGCGCTTCATGACAAATGCGTCCACACATTTTGTTCATTAAATAACAATATCTGAGTTTTGTGATATTTCCTGTCACAATATTTTCTGATCTGTTAATCAATACAATTGTTTTAAAAGATTGTCAAATGTTTTTACTTGAATCAGACCTTTAGATTAGCCTACCGGTGTATGTAGGTGATTTATAATACAAAAATTACATTACCTTTGCTTGCATAAACGGTTTATTTCCTTTTTGAATGACAACGTCAACATTGTTGCTGTATGTTTAAACTGGAAAATTTATTATGCGGACAAAATAAATAGCGGTTGAAGGTTTTAATACAGGTTAAAAAGTTTTAATCTAAGATTTGTTAATCAGTGTTTTAATTAAAGTGATGCAACAGAACTCAAATTAAACTGAGATCAACAAACCCTAGATTAGCTCTAAACTCTGCTTAATTTAATCCTTGTTGGTGCAACCCACCCTTAGAATGTTAATTCAACGTAGAAAGATTATTAAAACTACAAGTTATAAGATTGTAGGCTCCTGTTTGTGTTTGAGGGAATACAAACGCGTCGTGCTTTCAGTCATACTTTCTCTCGGTCACTCGCACTCGAGGTAGCGTCATTTTTATTTTTTCTCGAGGTAGCGTCATGGTTGGATAGAGACAGAACGCAGCGCGTCATAACATAAAAACCACGCCCACCGGGGGGGAAACAATCCAACCGTCTCCATTGACTTTGTATTGCGAGAGGCCGCCTCCTTGTCATTTCTGGCTTATAACAAAAAACAGAATAATGCCTAAAAGCTGCTGTGTGACAAGATGTACATCTAACAAGCCAAAGAACCCAGAAATAAGTTTTTATAAGCTGTCGAGCCGTAAAACCCAGTCTTTAAGGAGATTAAAGTGGATCGCCGACTACGTTTCCCCCTAGTGGACGCAGTTTTACTAATAGGAGTACTATGAAAAGTTGCCTGTTTCCATTTCTGTGTCTTTAAACACTCGTTTTTTGAAGTCGACAGCTTATAAAAACGTACTTGTTTTTTTGGATTGTTAGATGTACACCTTAATTGTCACAGAGCAGCTTTTAGCTATTATTCTGTTTTTAGGTTTAATCTGTAAATAAGTTTTTATAAGCTGTCGACCTCAAAAAACGAGCGTTTAAAGACACAAAAATGGATACAGGCAACTTTTCATAGTACTTCTATTAGTAGAACTGCGTCCACTAGGGGGAAACGTAGTCGGCGATCCACTTTATTCTCCTTAAAGACTGGGTTTTATGGCTCGACAGCTTATAAAAACTTATTTCTGGGTTCTTTGGCTTGTTAGCTGTACATATTGTCACACAGCAGCTTTTAGGAATTATTCAGTTTTTTGTTATAAGCCAGAAATGACAAGGAGGCGGCTTCTCGCAATACAAAGTCAATGGAGACGGTTGGATTGCGTTCCCTCCGGTGTGCGTGGTTTTCAAATTTGCATAACTGCGCTCTGTCTCTATAGCGCAGTTGAAGGGGCGGTATCATTATAATAAGAGCCCTTAGCTACGTCACGCGGGGAGCGAAATCCGCATGATCTATTTATTGACATGCTTGCAGAGAGAGCCTTACCAAAACAAAGTTACAGGGTTGCTATTTTTCATGTTTTCTGGGTTGGTAGAAGCACTGGGGACCCGATTATAGCACTTAAACATGGAAAAAGTCTGATTTTCATGGAATGTCCCCTTTAAGCATGCTCAATTCTGCAAAAGAATCTAATTATACTGCTTAGCATTGCATAAGAGACTTGCAAACATTGTTTTATATGTATTTCTGTTTTTAAAAGCGTTTTTCATCCTACTGCAAAAATGACTTACCAGTCTGATATTTTGATGTCAGGTTGCAGACGATCCATGAAAGCAGGACTGTAACCCTCTTTTTTTAAATTAATCAGCTGTTGCTTTAAACATAACCTGAGAACAAAGATTACAGACAGGTCAAGTTCTGAAATTACAAATCAAGTTCAATTTCATCAGAAACATTACTTACATATAAGAGGTGGCAAAGCATTTCTTATTGTTGTCATTTGGAAGTGCTTCAAAATTCTCTTCTATTTTCCAGCGGTCTCCACCATTCTGTACAATCTTCCATCCTTTGAATCCATCTAATAAAAAATACCAGAATGAAGGACATTCATAATTCATTTTAACATTAAAGACCATGACCATTGTTATTAAATAAGGAATAGTGTATATCCCTAAAGGAGTTTATTTAACAACTTAACTTATTTAACAAATGTTATCTAACTTGCAGTTCCTGGAAGAAAGGTGTGTTAAAGTCACAATGAAACAGAAGAAGTGATCATCTTATTTTCCTCGTTGTGACCAAATTGTGTAAAAAATATGGACCTACAATTATCAAGCTATCATCATAACAGATCTGTGGCTTACCTTCAGCTCTGGTATTTTTTAGTAAGTTACGTCTTTTCTTGGTCATAAAGTAAAACAGGCACCATTCTGCTGGAGGTCTGGATGCATCGCATGGCTCGATCCCCTCTCTCCGACAGCGCTCTCTCCAGTGTGCCTTTGAGTCCACCAGCTCCTTCCATTCACGACACACTAAACGACACTTCAGTACCACATCCTCTGCAGGCAGATTCAGTAAGATCTCCTCAATCACAGCTGAGTTTAATCTTGGGCACTAATAACAAAGAAACAAAAACTGGGTTTCAGTCACTGATCTATGACCCATTTCCGAGTCAAGTTTAATGTAAAAACTCTCAAGTGACACCAAAAAATGTCAACTTACTGGATCGAATTCAAGCTTCTTTAGACACATCATTTTAATGGCTTGCAGAATGGTCCATTCTTCTTTTTGCAGAAATTTGGTTGTCACACAGTGGATCTGGACCTATACAGCTTAGGTTGAAAACAACACGGAAGTTAACATAGATTTTAAAGTATAAACCATTGAAACATACGACATACCTTACTCTTCGTCATGTAAAACCACTTCCCTACCCGATAACGAAAGTAAGAGGATGTGAAAAATTGCGTACATAACGTAATATATCCTCTACATGTTTCTGTCAGCGGAAAATCATTTCAACGACAGCCGACACATGAATCGGGGATTCCCGCAATTCTCAAAATATCTGAAACACACTTCAGTTATTATATCACGTATTTGCCTGGATACATCTAAACGAAACTCTAATATCCAGGCCCGTATGATAAGTCAGCAAGCTCGCTGCCCACTAGTTATGGATGATTTTGAAGCTCGCTGCCCACTATTTATGGATGATTTTGAAGCACGCTTCATGAGGCTTCGCAACATTTACGAATCTTTTGTTTCGAATCACTGGTTCGGACTCGGAGCTTGTTTCAAACTGGCCAAAGTCACGTGATTTAAGCAAACGAGGCTTCATTACGTCATAACTATTTCAAAAAGTTTCGAAAATCCCAGTGTAGGTGAACTCGGGTCAGTTTTATTGTAGGTTTATAAAACATTCATCCTTCTGACTAACACTACAATTTGGTCTACTTTAATGTGCATAATTAAAAAGGGAGTGTGTTCTAATGATGTTTTCCATAAATAAAACTAAAAACACAGAATACACTTTTAATTATGTCTTAATTAAATGCATTTTTCTTAAAAACATATTTTTAGAACAATCTTGCTATTATTTAGTAAAAAGTGTAAAATGTTTGGAAAGATCTTGCTGCATTTACACATTTTGACCAGCAAGTGTCGCCGGCGTGTATGGTTTCGAACGCTTCAAAAAACTGAATCAATTTACGAAGCAATTGGTTGAATTGATTCAAAGCTTCGAAACGCTTCGTTTCTCCCATCACTACATATCTCCTTTCATTTCCTTCCACCCCTACATGGGAATGAGACATCTATTATTTTATTATGATGTGTAAGAAGCAAGTGGATTAATTGATGAATGGGTCCTCGAGGACCCGCTTCCAGAATGTTATAGATGTTTCCTTAATTGACACACCTAAACTCATAAGCCTGACATTAGCTTGTTAGGGAGACATTCTGGAAGGAGGCTGATGAATTGATTCAGGTGTTTTAAATAAGGAGACATATAAAACTTTCTGGAAGGGGGTCCTCGAGGACCAGGGTTGAAGAACACGGCACTAAATGTCACTTTAATACCACCTGGTCTACAGGCAGATTCAGTGAGACCTCAACCACAGCTGAGATCTACTGGAACAGAGATGGCTGCAAACGTGCGTACTTGAATTAACACACGCAGACAGACAGATATGGTCAGAGATAAAGACAAGTTCTTTCATTGCTAATTAAAAATAGCATTGAAACAGCAATGTAGCTTTAACTCGTTTTATAAACTAACATTTGTTCTTCCACATTCAAAGAAGACAACAGAAGTAGTATTTACGAAATAAACCGAAGTTAACTCGCCTTAATAACTTATTAGTGTCGACAGCACCATTTTTTTTTTACAAAGAAATATAGGCACCTACCATATTGGCTAAGCATGTCTATTTCCCTTTCATGTGTCGTGTGCATGCCACTGTTGTTACGTTTCCATTTTTGTCGAGGGAGCCAGTGTCCCGCCACTTCCGGGTTGGCGTGGACTACAAAAATACGTCATCATTCCTGCGGCACTCTATTATTCTGACGTTATGCGTTGAAACCACCGATCCTAATTTTTATCTCGACAACAAAAACCGAGAAGGCCAGATGTGGAGTCATGGATTTTTTTAAGTTATTAATATATTGTTCTCTGTGGTTCTGTGAGCATAGACTAACATTTTCGTATACATGTGTGATATGAATACAAAGTGCTCATAAACGGCTGTTTAATATTATTCTCTATTAAAATGAGTGGATGCAATTTGACCCAGAAACGTCATGACCAATTTCACATTCATAAGTGTACATTTTGAGGGAAAAACATGAAATGTTATATTGAATCAATATTGCCCTCAAAAAATCCAAAAAGCTATTCGATTTTTATTCTTACAATACTGTTTATATTTCCTTTTTAGCATTTTAAATGTTGCTTTAAAATCTTGTGTTGTAAACTCAAAAGAAGCGACTTTGCGCATTAAAACGAAAGTTGTCTTTTCCTGACCTGAAGTTTTGCCACCCCCTGCTGTACATGCATAGATACTACATATCCATTGTGCGGAAACACTGTTCAGATCTTTTTCTGTTCAGAAAAGCAATTTTACATTTAAATTACTTCTAATATATCGTCCAAAGTTTTATTAACCTTTTATCAGAGGTGACATTTGTCTTGTTTTAAAAAGCTTGTTCTCAACACAATGCCCGTACAGCTAGAAGACTTTGTTAGTTTATTAGTGAGAAAGGATGCTCAAGATATAGCCTATTTTAATTATAAAGATAGGCTAAAATAATTCAAGTTAATAATACAAATTGACCTAATATGTAGTGGAATAACAACTACAATCACAACTATAAAGAAATGACCTAGGCCTACATATGAAAAGCAGTTTTCAAATGGCGCCTTTGTTCATTTTGTGTTTTTTTATAAACCTAAAAAAAAACTCATATGTTAAGTTTTTTTCATATAGGCTTGTACACGCACACAATGCCCCATGATATCAATAATTATGTAGTAAATAAGTTATTAAGTTAGGCTACTTTATAATGATGCTGTAGGTAGGTACCTATCTAAGTAATTTCCGCCAGATGGAATTTGGTGTTAAATTGTCAGATTTTTACCAAACTATGCCTATGGCAACTTTTGCATATGAAAATAATCTATGACGCCTTTCTTTCTGAGAAATGTGTGACGTTTTTCTGCACGCGTTAATCGTAACTGGCATCAATTCGCGTTAACACGCACAGGCAGACCTCAGATCATTAAACAAACCTTTAGATTTACATTTCATAAAACGTATAGATTTTTCATGATAATTATTTAGTAGATAACATTTAAAATTTTGTGATTAACTAGAGACGTTTATATGCATCTTTGTGATTATTATCAACAATTATCAGCTGGACATAGGCGTACAGTATGTGATAGGCTACTGCTCCACCGCAATTCACTTCCTTTACACTGTACTGTAAAGCTATTCAAAACTTCATCGTTTAAAGTCAATGAATAAATCGACTTCGCAGAAAATAATCCTCATTTCGTAATATCCGCAATAAAAAGCAAAAGCATTGATGACAAAACATGAATTCTGCGTCTTTTCATGCTGTTTGCTAAAAATGAGAGGAACTGTGTGAGCCACGCCCACGTGTTACTAGTATAAGAAGCGGTAGATAAAAAATAATTTTCACAACAACTGGTTAACGATGGCAGACAACAATGGGGAGGCACTGGACCACCAAGAAGGACATAGCACAGACTGTGCGACGAAATATGAAAACAAACAACCGGTATATTTCTAAAAATATTCTTCTGCATTAATGATACTTATAAATGAATATTATTGGCTACATTTGGATTTATTTTCCAAATGTTAAATGCGTTTGCAAAAAAAAAGTTTTCTATTTTATAAAGACACAAAATATATAGTATACATCGTTTTTTAATATAGTCATACTATAGGTAATATTATTAAAGAAGTAACCAATGCAAGATACCTTGGAAAATCATTTGCATGTAACAACTGTTGCAGAAATCCACAGGCATCCCTTTATCCACGAAACTGTGCTATGCCATTGGAGGGATGCCTTATCAAATGACTTCAAATGCCAAAGGATTTTTCATGCAGATCTTTTTACTGGATGTTGTGAAGATGGGTGACAGCTTAGATAATGTTGTGGTCTTTAGCAGCTGTTGGTGGTGAAAACCATGCTAACCATACTCTATACAGAACTGTGAACATGCATATACAGATGGACATACATCAACCATAATTTTGTGAAAGTTATGCAATATGGCAATTCATCACCACACCCTATACATTGCGTGATGGTGTATTTTTTTGCATTCATTTGACAAATACCCAATACAGGTGTCATATCAATATTATTCACTTAAGGTTTGTGGTAATGGGTCGTTTTAATCATGCCAGTCTATACTGTAGCCTATGTTGTACATGGTTTTCTTATAGGACTATATAAAATAAATTGTCAGATAAAATGGTCCCAAGCTATCACAGCCTTTTAAAACATTTTTTAAATGCATTAGGTAAAAATATGTATACATTTGGTGCACTGCCAGTATGTATCTCTGAGGTACTAATATGAACTCTTTAGGTGCAAATGTGTGTTTTTTTTGAAAGGGTACCACTCCAGTTACAGCTTGGGGCCATTTTTTTCTGACAGTGTACTCTTGTAACTACACCTTGTAACTGCACACCTTTTAAAACGAATGTGTTAATATAACATCTAATGTGTTGCCCCTTAACTAGACACATAGCTGTGTTATTTTTGGAACAACACACTTTGTGTTGTTTCAAAACGTCTTGTGTTGTCCCTTTTATTTATTTAAACACAAAATCAGCACGAAATGACACATAATGTGTTAAAATAACACATTACTTATTAAATAGGATAACACAAAACAATGTGTTAAAAATGAACACATCCTTTCTTAGAATGCAGCTGGACTAAATATAATTCAATGCCTGCATGACTTCACTGAGGTTTCCTTTAGAATATAAACAGAAAACTAATTATTAGTTAGTAAAAAGTAAAAGTGCACCCATACTTAGAATGTGACTACACGCGTAATAATGTTGGGTTAAAAAAATTACCCATTCAAACGTTTTTTTTACAGTGTACTATTTACAAGTTGGCATGGTTTATGGTTCCTGTCATTTTTCATATTAACACATGCTTGATATGGTAGATAACACCATACTTCTACATAGACTGGACTGTCTGGGTGGTCTTCAAACGGTTCAGGTCATACCATAAATATAGTCCCACAGGGCTCAAATCTTGTACCACTTTTGTTCAGTTTGTAAATGCTCTTGCTTGGACAGATAAGGAAAAAGAACCAATTTGCTTACCACATCTATGAAGATGACACACAGAACTACTTTTCAGCCCTATCACCCAATGACTACAGCCACATTGACTCCACGTGCGTTGGCGAAATGAACAGTTGGATATGTCAAAACTTCCTCCAGTTAAAACGAAGAAAATAGTGAAGTCACTCTAGTTGGAAATAAAGATGAAATTCTGAAGTTAAACACATACCTTGTTTCTAGGGGTCCAAAGACACACATTTTCATAATTTCGTGTTGATTTTGTGTTCAAATAAATAAAAAGGACAAAGACGTGTTAAAACAACACAAAGTGTGTTCCAAAAATAACAAAGAGATTGATTAGATGTGTTGTCCTTAATTAGACACACAATGTGTTATTTTAACACATTGGGCCCTATTTTAACAATCTAAGCGCATTGTCTAAAGTGCATGGCGCATGGTCTAAATGGGCGTGTCCGATGCCACTTTTGCTAATTAAGGACGGGAAAAATGGTTTGTGCGCCAACCGCACGGTCGAAAAGGGTTGTTCATATTTTCCTAATGAGTAATGTGTGTGTTTTGGGTGTAACGTGCAATAAGCCAATGAGAGTCTTATCTCTCATCCCCTTTAAAAGCCAGTTGCGCTGGTGCTATGTCTAATCCCTATTTAGATGACAGACTTTGTAAACTGAAAAACTAAGCAGAGGAAGACGACCCCCAGTTTAAGAATAATGTTAAAAAAATGTGGTGTGTTAATTTTTATTGAAATTTATTTTTTGGATTAAAACCTTTAAAAGACAATTTCTTTCTGTCATAGAAGTAAAAATAGCAGGCTTTTAATGGTTGCAAATGTATTGATATCCTACATAATCATTATAATCTCATAAAATAATTTGCAAATATGCAAGAAAAGGTTTGTACTCTAAAAATACAAAGAAGAGAGAGAATTTACAAACGCGCGGAGAGCCGAAGCGTTTCAGCACTAGAACAGCGCCATGTGATTTTTACAGAGCATTACTTAAAATGTTTCTCATCTCACCAAATCCACAGGTACAGAGTCATCATATACAATAAATCCACAGGGTAGCATTTAAAAACAAAGCATTTAAACATTTATTTACTTACCAGGCTACATGCAGGGGAAGCTGCTCTTTGCGCCTTCTAACGTCTCATAATTAGTCCTCATTTATGTCCAAGAGACTTAATAATAATCTTTTACATTCAATCCTTTAATCTTTCATATTTAAAAGCGTTTTTGTGCTGCTGCGCATTCATGTATGTGATAAGCAAACCTGCATTGTCGTCCCGTTTATAAAGGCGCATAATTTACTGCACTCTTTAAATATCAAAAAACATATTGCGCCGTTGACTTTAGACCAGGTTTTTGTTGGTCAATGGCGTAGTCTATTTTAGTTGCCTCAAAATACCAATGCTCCAACAATGTGCCTGAACACACCTTGTTTTCAGACCAGAACGCCCATGTGTGCAAAAGTGGGCGCAAATGCATTTGCTATTTAAACAATGTGGCGCTAAACGTGAAAATGATAATTGCACAGGGTTGAAACTAGCAAAAGACACTTGCGTCGCGCCGGGTGTATGATAGACCCCATAGTGTAGAGTCTGACCTTAATTTCACGTAAATGCAATGCAAATCCGTTTACATTTACAGAAAAAAGGTACAAGTTGTCACTTGGATGGTACCTTTTCAAAAAGTTAATTTTTGTTCCTTAAAGGTGCATATTGATACCTCAAAGGAACACATTGGTGCCTTACATTCTGGTACCTCATACCTGTAACATCCAAGTGACAACTTTTTTGTACTTGTCTACTACCATCTTAACATTGCACAATTTGATGTTATTTTTGTGTAGCTTTTATTTATCTTTTAAATAATTTTGTTTAAAGCACTTTCAATTACCTATGTGCTATATAAACTTGCCTTGCTTTCTCTATTTAACCCATCCAGAGGGTAGTGAACACGCACACAGTCATGAACAAACACCCAGAGCAGTGAGCAGCTATTTGGGGAGGGCACCTCTAATGTTTCCTGCAAGTCTTGGAAATCAAAACCGTTACAAGTCTACAACCGTTAACTCTCCATTAGGCCACAACATCTCTTGTAATAATGAGGTTATTTTGAACCCAACCTTGGGTCAAAAATGGGACGAACCCAAACCACTGGGTTGTAATTGAACGCTGGTTATTTTAACACAACCAATGAGCCTGAGTTTGTCCCTTTTTGACCCAATGGTGTGTTGAAAGCATTTTTTGGTGTATACATTCACTTTCCCTGTGTGATGTTTTAAGAAGTTCTGACCTTTTTGTGTGCATTTGACAGACATTTTCATGAGATTTGCTACTAGAAATGTTGAACTTTGACATTTTTGAAACATGAAAGGCTCCGTCCTGGTCCAGCTAAACTCTTCCTCAATTTGCATGTCATGCCACCCACTCTCTGTTAGCACAGGAAGTATAAAGGCTTGCATGTGAAAGATCTTGTTGAACTTTTTCTCTCGATATGCAACTGTATTTTGTAAACACAAGAAAGTAAAAAAAATGTCACATTTCACAATGTGCAATCTAGGAAAAAAAGTAAATGTCTATATTTTTGCTATTTTCTTCAGTCCAAGTAAATATTTTTGTAATAGATGGGGGCCTCTTATGCAGCCATCATTCTCTTTCTTGGTCGAGCTTGGGATGCTATTACTGACCCTCTCATTGGATATGCCGTGAGCAAGAGTGGCCGCACCAGAATTGGCAAACTTATTCCCTGGTGAGTGTCAGGAGAGGAAAAACCTCCCTTGTAATGTTATTTAGGTGTTTCACAGTAATACCAAAAGTATTTTAGTCACATCTTGCTGTTTTTCAACCATACTCTAGAAACAACTGTGAAATAATATATTCCTTCGAGTGTATTCTTTTTTTTTTACAGGTCATTGTTCATGTGTACTCTGTTTATTTGTATTATTTGCACAGGATTGTGTTCTCAATGCCGTTAGGGGTCCTGTCCTACACCATGCTCTGGTATACTCCACAGGACACCATGTCCCCTGCATTCAGTTTTTACTGGTACTTCGCATGGTGTTGTCTGTTTGACACCTTCATGA
Source organism: Misgurnus anguillicaudatus (assembly GCF_027580225.2). Classification (NCBI taxonomy): domain Eukaryota; kingdom Metazoa; phylum Chordata; class Actinopteri; order Cypriniformes; family Cobitidae; genus Misgurnus; species Misgurnus anguillicaudatus. The sequence goes on along the minus strand of NC_073349.2, from coordinate 13,687,593 downwards.
GTGTAAGACCACAACATTATCACCGTTTAAATTAACACTTGTTATCAGTCACAACTCCTCAAACTAACATATTAATTAATAGGGTTGCTGGTAAATAATCAAGCATATTTGGCAAATTATGAGTCACAGACACTGATAGAGACGTTCAAAGAATTTAATGTAATCTATATTATAAAAAAATGTGGGTGAATAAACCAAATCTGCACATATTTAGCACAAATACAAGTACTTTCAGACAATACCAGCCTGATCTCGCAGGAATTCATTTATATTTTACGATTTGGGTAATTTATATAAATTCGTATGAAGTGAATTATACAAAAATGTACGATTATGAAAAAACAATAACCAAAGCCCATTCCAAACCCTACTGTTATGGTGCGAAACCAAATTGTACACAAACGTATGATCTTGGTCATACAAATAAATACAAATTAGCCACCTTGTGTTGCAATTACCCCACATGAACATATATATCAATATATAAAAAACATTTGCTGGTTGTTCTGTTTAATCTGAGTAGATAAAAAAGGTTATTTAAACATGTATCTGTTTTGATTTGAATTAATAAATATATGCTTTGATATTTTTTTTATTTATTTTGTAAACTGTTTATTTCTGGTATTTTAATGTCATAATATTATCCTTTAAATTAAATATTACCTTGTATATAATATCTTCTTTCAAGCCTGCATCAACGTGATCAAACATTAGTAATACTACACACATTATTTAAAAATATTCTCGGGTACTTAATTGCTTGTGTATTTACTTATTATTGAATCGATACCGAAGCAAGTAAATCAATATTGAATTGAATCGAAACGAAGCCTCAAGAATCGAAATCGAATCGAATTGCGAAATTCCTAACAATACCCAGCCCTACAAAATTTATAAATATTTTATAGTACCTTAAAGCTCTGAATTTAACTTTCAATGCATCTGAAATGTATTTCTACACTGTAAAAAAATTATGTATAAACAACTTGACTTAAACATTTCATTTCAACTTTCTTGACTGGTGAGGCGTTGGTATAAAAAAATAAATAAAAAAATAAAATAATATAAATATATATAAAATATAATATAAAATATAAATGTAAATTGTAATGGGCTTAAGTTATTACAACTTTTTTATAGCAACTTCTAAGAAGTCAAAGTTTAAATTACTTATTAATTCAAGTTGTTTATACTTACACATTTAAGTGCAACAAGGCTTTTCACAGTTTTGCTTTTTGCAAAGCAGCTTTACAGTAAATGCATATTAGTAAAGACACCAATGGTTATTTCAGGTTATTTTCAAACCCTGACCAGTTGTCAGTTTCACACATTCAACGAAAATAATCAACTGTTATGGCAGTCTGTCGCAGAGGGAAGCAGTCATATTAAAAATAGCATTATTAGAGCATTTGTTATTCATGCAAACAAATATAGAGTCTGGTCCTTTAAGTTGCAGTGATAGCATACTGTGAAAAGGAAATATATCTCATACTGTATCTACAACTGTGTACAAATAGATGTGGTCACACATAACATGTTTGGATTTATAACAAAATATTGTCTCTCCTTGTCTCACTGTTAAGTGCTACCATGTGCCATATTCCTCCCTAAACATGTTCCTGGGGGGCAATGACAGAGATCGAGATTCAGCCACTGGCTACAGTAAGAAACATTCACTACTGTATTCACATCCCCATTTTACACTGTAAAAATACACTTAAAAAATATTTTGTGATATAAAAAAGCTTTATGTGCAACATGTAATTGATCTGATTTTAGTCAAGTCAAGAAAAATGTAAAAAATGACCTACAGTAGTATACAGGTATGTGTTGCCCTGTCTGCTGCATTTCCATTACCCTTTTATTTGTGCAAATTGAAAATATGGCCAATGGAAACGTGTCTATTTCACAATTTTTTCAGGCCATTCGGAAAAGGTGCATTTCGCAAAACTGCAATGGAAACATTTTTAGGTCAGCTGATGCAAGTTAATTATTATTTAAAGCCAGTGGCGGCTCATGACTGCTTTTTCGAATGACGCAAATTCAATATATATGTTCGGAGTGTCGTGTGTTTCTTGTGTTTTCGAAATATGTGTTTGTTTCGTCATGTGAACCATGTGCATCACGTTTTTTGTAAAAATAAGTGTCTGCTGCACACGCGTCGAAACCGTTTGTGATAAAAGAGACGCTCACGGTCACAAAATACAAGCAAGACACTCACTTAACAGTAAACTCTGATTACACATGAGATTATGTGAGTCTCTGGCAAACACGAACGTCTCTTTTATCATAAACCCTTTAGACGCATCTGCAGCAGGCACTTATTTTGACAAGACATGTGATACACACAGGTTAACTTGATGCGCAGAACACATATTTTGAAATTACCAACCACACACATGACGGGCTACATACATGTTGTGATGAACTTCGCATCGTGTGCCCTTGAAAAAAGTACTCACCGGCCGCCCCTGCTACAGTGCAGAATAAAATCTTAACACATGCCAAACCTAAATAATTAATATTAATAGAAGTAAACCAATACTGGCCACACCTCATTTCTTTCCACACTCTCAGAAAAAATGTACAAACGTTGTCACTGGGACGATACCTTATAAAAAGGTCCTTGTACCATTTTGGAATGAACCTTTTGAGGTACCAATTTGCACCAAAAGGTACAAAAGTGTACTTTTTAAAAAAAGTACCGCTCCAGTGACAACGCTTCTACATTGTTGTACTTTGAGACACATTTTTTGCCACTTTTGAGACATAGATTAAAAATAAGCAGCAGATCCCTGTATATAAAGGGCATAATCTTAACTGAAAACTATTTCCTGTTTTAAAAGAGGAAATAATCAGGAACTCTTTCCTCTTGATCTCAGGGATGGGAATGGAAATTTTTGCTACATTGGCTGGAGCCGCCATTCAGGGTCAGATAGTGGGAGTTCATCATGCCAAAAGGTCACAGGTCTGCAGGACGCAGAATAACACAAATGTGTCCATCAACAACAACACCACAGACTTGCAGGGTGAAATATCCATAAACCTTTATAATACAGTAAGGATTATACTTCTTATAAACACTTTATCAGTACTAAGGATAGTGATGTTTCTTTAGCTATTTGTGGAATGGACACACATAACAGTTGCTGATAATTGTTTTAAGTTTTGGTTAATAGGGCTACCACAAGCAAGAAGATACAACATAACTTTATTGCACTTTAGGTCACGCTCACACACTGTTTTAGATTTTTCTTTGCAGCTTGCACCTTTTTCCTTAGTTCCTAAGTAATGGTTAATTAATCTATAATTTGGTTAACCTGTGTTCACCTCATTACCACCAGTATTTAAGTAATTATGCTTTGTACAGATGTTGTCTGTTTTTTTCTGTTACTTGATTTATTTTAAAATTCTGCTGCTTTATTGTCTTTGGCAGTAGAGTTCGCTACAAACTGTGAAAACAAACACCATCTAGTGCACAACATATATTTCCAAACTCAGCAACAATGTGTTTTCTATTTTTACTACCATAAATGGGAAGTTTTACCCAACACCGAGAGTGTTGACCTTTAAAAACAAACCACATATTTTTGGGGGGATATTTTTGGCTAAATGTACATTTAAATTCTGTTTTTTTAACCTCCTAGAGACGAGCTTATGTGACCGCTGCACTCATTTTAGGAATGCTGTATTTTTTGTGTTGCCTTGTGCTTTTTCTTGGAGTGAAGGAGAAACTGGGTAAGTTCAAATTTATTAGTGCACTTTATTAGTGTCAGAAAAGAGTGGTCACAAAATGGTCACAATGCAGTCACTGGGGCGGTACCTCAACTAAAGAGATCATATTAGTACATCAAAGGTACGTATTGGTACCAAATGTATACATATCTGTTAGAACCTTTTTGATCCGACTTTTCACCTGTTTAAGTACTATAATTGGGTCCTCAGTGCTTCTATCAACGTAGAAAATGTGAGAAAGATCAACCCAGTGACTTAGTTTTGGTAAACCATTCTCTGCAAGCATGTGAAAAAATAGGTTATTGAAATTTGGCTCCCCCTGTGATGTCACAAGGGGATAATACCACCCCTTAATCTGCACTATCCAACCACGACACTGCCATTTAGTGCAGAGATCAACTCATTTGCATTTTAAAGGACACCCCCAAAAACGGCACATTTTTTATCAAACCTACAAAGTGGCAATTTTAACATGCTATAATAAATTATCTATGTAGTATTTTGAGTTAAAACTTCACATATGTACTCTGGGGACACCAAAGACTTATCTGACATCTTAAAAAAGTCTTGTGAAATGTCCCCTTTAAAGGTCACTGCCACAGTGACAGCTTGGGACAATTTTTAAATAAGTTTTGTATGTTCTTTCAGCCTTGGCTATAGATGTTATTTATGCATGTAGATGCATTATTTAGTTGACTGATTGGTTGCAATGTCTTTTATATTAATTTGCCTACATTTTTGGTCTTGCTTCTCACCCTAGCCCCACTAAGTAAACTGGACAGCATGAACATGCCTTACCTAACTGGTATGAAGATGGTGGTGTGTCACATTCCATATGTTAAGCTTGTATTTGGCTTCCTGTTTGCTTCACTGGCTTTCCAGGTCAGATTTTTCTCTTTATAATAAATACATTTGTATTTTAATACACTAAATGCACAAAGGTTTTGTACGAATGCACAAATTTGCATTTTTTAATTGCCCACTTTGTACAGTGTGAGTTTTGAGTCATAGTCATAGATTGGATTAAAATTTGATGTAGTGTAGATAGTAAATGGATTTGACCAAATATAATGCCTTCATGATAATGGTGATGATAAATTTTTTTTTACAGATGGCTCAGGGGAATTTCGCCCTCTTCTGTACTCATGCAGCAGATATGGGAGCATATTTCCAACATCTTGTTCTTATATTATTGGTGAGAGATTCATTATTTATAATGAGGTTCTATTTAAAGGGACACTCCACTTTTTTTTGAAAATATGTTCATTTTCCAGCTCCCCTAGAGTTAAACATTTGATTTTTACCGTTTTGGAATCCATTTAGCTGATCTCTGGGTCTGGCGCTGGCATTTTTAGCATTGCTTAGCACAATCCATTGAATCTGATTAGACCATTAGCATTGCGCTAAAAAATAACCAGAGTTTCGATATTATTCCTATTTAAAACTTGACTCTTCTGTAGTTACATTGTGTACTAAGACAGACAGAAAAGTAAAAGTTTGTGATTTTCTAGGCAGATATGGCTAGGAACTATACTCTCATTCTGGCATAATAATCAAGGACTTTGCTGCTGTAACATGGCTGCAGGAGGCGCAATGATATTTTTAGCGCAATGCTAATGGTCTAATCAGATTCAATGGGTTGTGCTAAGCTATGCTAAAAGTGGTAGCGCCAGACCAGGAGATCAGCTGAATGGATTCCAAAACGGTAAAATTTAAATTAACTTTAGGGGAGCAGGAAAATTTGTATATTTTCAAAAAAAGTGGAGTGTCCCTTGAAGGTACCTGATCTGACCTGTACATATTTTGATGGTGTATCCCAACACTGTAAAAAATTCAGGTTATTTCAGTCATATTAACAATTTTTTGTTAACTTTTTTACAGTGTAACTGTTACAGTGTAATTATACTGAGTAATAATTAACAACATGTATCTACTATAGGGTTGGGGTTAGAGTTGGTTTAGGGTTAGTTGTGTGTAATGTTATTACTATAATAATTGCATGTGATGTGTGTTTTTGTGCAGACAGCAGCCACATTTTCTACACCATTGTGGCAGACACTATTGGTCAAACTAGGAAAGAAGACCACAATATTCATCGGCCTATCAGTGAGCATATTTTTTTTTTTACATTTTTGCTTCTTATTGCTTCAATCATGATTGTGCAACAACAACACTTTGCAAATTAGTTGTTTTAAAGTATACTTTAATCAAAAATAGTCTACAAACTTGCAAATACTTAAAAAATATGATTGAATCCTTTCTTTGTCATCTTCTCTCTGCAGACTTATATTCCATCTCTAATTGTAATATCCCTAGTGAGGAGTAATTTACCCATCTTCGTTATTATGTCTGTGTTGGCTGGCACCAGTCTGGCAGCACTCTATCTGCTCCCATGGTAATTTAATCGTCATCTAATACAGTTTCGAAGATAAATCTCTTCTTCATTGTTAAAACATTTACTCCACCAACATAGACCCCACCAGAACAAATGCACTCCTCTTGCATCACGCAAGCCTAGATACTGGTCAGCTGGGATTTAGTAGTGTGATTTTTGGAATCTTGTCTGGAATCAGAATAAATGATCTCATACTTAATGGGCCTCCATTGCGAGGAGGAAAGTAGATCCTACCATGGCGTAATGCACAATGTTGATTTCAAAATCTTTTGTTTTAACCTCTTCATCATAAATGTGTACTGAAAAACTTGATAAATATTTGATAAATTGTATGCCGAAACATAGAAGAATGCAACGTGACTTTTTTTTACTCATTTTTTAGGTCAATGTTGCCAGATGTTGTTGATGACTTTAAGGTTAAGAACCCATCTTGCCAGGATCTAGAACCGTTGTTCTATTCCTGTTTTGTTTTCTTCAATAAATTTGGAGGGGGCATGGCTGTCGGAGTCTCAACCTTGGTACTACAGTAAGAGCAAACAGTCAAATAGTTTTCAAGTTGCTAATAATGGTTTAATGATTCAGAACAATGAAAACACAGAGTGCTTCATGCAAACTTTTCTTTCTCATCATTTAAATCTTCAGTTTTGCAGGATACCAGCCTGGTGCCTGTAAACACAATTCAGCAGTCATATATTCACTGCGGATGCTTTTCGCTCCTGTACCCATCTGCCTGCTGCTGCTGAGCTTAGTGGTGTTTTACTTTTATCCTATCAATGAAGAGCGACGGCAGGAAATCCAGATGGCATTAAAGAAAGCAGGGTACTTTATTTTGTCTGTACATCTGTGTAAATGTGTGCAAAAACTCTATAGTGATCTACTGATTTTATTCACAATCTCTAAACTTTTATTTCAGATCAAGAAATTTAAGCTGTACTGAAATGACTATCAGCATTTACAATACAGTACACTGAAAAAATTTAATGTCTACAAAATAAGTCTTGTTCTTGATGCTTAAAATAAGTAAACAAAAATCTGGGAGTGGTAAAAGAAAAATGATTTGTATTTTAAGTTGAAGGGCATATATTGGACATAAATGTGTGTTGGCAGTGTGTAAACATAACAACCCAACAATGAAAAAAAATCCTCCCTCTCCTTTTTTACCCATATTAAACTAACAGGAGAGTCAAGTTTTTAATAGGAAAACTATTGGAACTCTTTGGTTATCTTTTAGCACAATGCTAATGGCCTAATCAGATTCAATGAATTATGCTAAAAGTGGTAGCGCCAGACCCGGAGATCAGCTGAATGGATTCCAAAACTGTAAAAATCAAATGTTTTACTCTAGGGGAACTGGAAAATGGGCATATTTTCCAAAAAAAGTGTAGTGTCCCTTTAATGCTTTCCAGATCTAAAAGAGATAAAATAGGCTTAAGCAACATTCATATGAAAATTGTCTGACCATCTATTCTGTGGTTATACTTCTGCATACAACGTAGTTCTTTAAACTCACAAAATCACAAAAAAGATTACAAAATAATTTCTCATTCATTTCTAAACAATGCATATTGCAGTATTACGGATTAGTTTTAGTAGCTGTAACAATAACAGTGATGATGGCTGTGCTAACTGTGCTTTATTTGTGTGTTGTCTTGACATGCACAGGGCAGAAAACGACGACAAAGGAGAAGAACTGAGTATGAAGTAATACATTGTATTTCTCATATGCCTTTTACTACTCTTGTAACATGTTAAATGAGGCTTCTGCAACTGTTAATCGTGAAGATGTTTGTTTCTTGTCAATGTAAAGTCTTTAACTTAAACAATGTTTCTTAATGCCCTACACTAGAGTCTTACTAATCTGACACTCATACTTTAGATCATAGAGCCATCCATTCATAAGCTGATGGCTTGCAGAAGGGAAACATGTAAAACCCAGACCAGAATTACAAGAATCACTGGCTTGAGATGAATGATAATTATGACGTACAAGTGTTTAAATAAAACAACCTTGTGTAAACGTACATTGTCGTCTTTTGCATTAGAAAAGCCACCACCAAATATCAAATAACAGCGCCCTCTTGTGGCAGATGGTAGATGTTATTTAGCGAGTAGAGGGCGGAGTTAGTGGTTTTTTCTTTTTCTTGTAGATGACGTGGGCTTCTCGATTAGCCAACATCACAACACCACCACAGAGTAAGTGAGTTTTGAGATCATGTTATGTAGCAATCACTGTCTATGGTAGCAAGTACTTCACAATGACTCGTGGCTATTGGAAAATCTAATTGTAAACACTGCAGAGAGGTAAAGCAAATATATAAATGCCAGCCGACCACATCTTGTCTAGCTTTATATGTCTATCTTTAAAAAATGTCGGTGTTACATAAATAATAAAAACGTTTTTTACTTTGACACATGCCTTGTCAAAACAAAACTTGCTTTATCAACATAAAACATGCATTCTTTAGTTAAAAAACCAAACCATGTGTACATTAGATGTCATGTGAATTAAAACACCCAGATACACAAATCAAATCAGGGAAAATAAATAATAGAGTCTACTTTCTGCCTATGTCCTAAAATGTTTAAAGGTGCAGTGTGTAAATTTTAGGGGCATCTAGTGGTGAGGTTGCGAATTGCAACCAACGTCTCAGTCCACTGCCCAACCCTCGCTTTTGAAATGCATAAAGAAGCTACGATAACCACCACCGGCCAAACATTTCATCGTCGCAGACAACTTAGTAAAAACGTTTGCCTGTTAAGGGCTTCTGTGGAAACATGGCGGCACAAAATGGCGACATCCATGTAAGGGGACCCTCGGTGTATGTAGATAAAAACATCTCATTCTAAGGTTATAAAAACATAACGGTTCATTTTAAAAGGTCTTTATACACCACTGATAATATAGTTTTGTATATTATTTTGCATTTCTTTCAAGAGATCCTTCTGAAAATTACACGCTGCACCTTTAAAAATGCTCTTAAATTTTTCTCCCCAAAAATAGTTTTCCCAACTTCCACACTCTTAGAACGAATGTGTTAAAAACAACACAATAAATCCCAGAATCCACCCATCTCTGTGTTATTATTGAAACAAGACATTTTGTGTTACTTTTAACACAACTTGTGTTATATGTAGGGCTGTCAAAATAAACGCGTTAATAACGCGTTAACGCAAATTCATTTTAACGGCACTAATTTTATTAACGCGCGATTAACGCAACACGCAATTTCTGTTTGACCCACAGCTGGATGAATTGAGACGCAGCAAGTGACTGGCGCTGTCTAGATGAGTCGGAGCTTTTCATAAAAATAAGAACATTAAGCTCTCGTCTAGCGAATCCAATGCTCTAAATGGTATTTAAACATCTAAAATGCACGTTTTCTGCACGTGCAGTTTTCTGTGAGGTGTACCGTCCCAAATCCATATAAAGCAAAGATGCGTCTTCTTTCACTTTTTAGTTTCGTTTTAAAAAGCATTCAGAAATTATAGAAAATAGACCGCAGGGCTTTCTTGATGTTAAAATAATTATTAAGAGAGATAAAGTTCGGGATCTGATTGATGTTAAAAGAGTTATTAAGAGTGACAAGGCTCAAAAGCGATGTCTGACGCAGACGTCTGAAGCGCATGCACACAAATGCGCGAGTGCGTGACCCTGATATATATAGATATATCTAACACAAAATTACAGGTTTAAAAATATCTGTTTTGACAAGAATTCACGCAGGTATGACCTATAATCTGTTATATCTCAAGTGAATGTTTGGTTAACTGTTAAGGAAAAGTATCTGTTGTGTGTCATTTATATTAAACCCTTGCATTATCCTACAGTCTTAAAGTGGTCTGTCTCAATGTCAAAATTAAACAATAAAAGAAAAACATATATGAATATTGATATTGTTTTTGCTCTGCATTAACAGGTAAAGTTCTGTCATGCTTTTTCAGATTCCAACAATTGTTCCAATTGTTTTGAAGTTTTTTAATAGAGAATGTTAAAATATAAATGACACATTTTTGAAAATTTGCTCATCCCAACTCAATTTGCCAGCACAGGTCACAAATGATGCAGCAGCAAACAGAAATGGAGAAAGAACAAGGTCTTCTAAAGGCATAAACATTTATAAAACTATGGCTGATGGTTCTGTTGAAAATGTAAACAGGCTATTGTAGACATACATTTGCATATAGCATATATATTATCCAAATCCATGCTGATTAGAGCATTACAAACTTAAAAAGTGTTACATTTAGGTAAATTTAGAACAGTTAAAATGTGCGATTAATTTGCGATTAATCGCGAGTTAACTCATGAAATCATGCGATTAACTGCGATTAAATATTTTAATCTATTGACAGCCCTAGTTATATGTTAACACTAAATGACACATAATGTGTTAAAATGACATAATGTGTTAAAATTACACATAATGTGTTAAAAGCTTAACGCACAAAGATTTAAAAAAAATGTACACATACTTTCTAGTGCAGTTAATCAAAATGTTTTGGAGCACCATTGACTTTTATAATATTTTTTCCTACTATGGCATTGAGTGGTCCTCTGAAACTGCGTGGTTTCTTATTCCTTCCTTTGTGTTCAGTATACAGGTTTGGGCTTTGAAGGTGAGTTAGTAAACGATGACAGAATTTTAACTTTTTTAACAACTATATCCATTTAATGCTAAGATATATCGAATACTATATTGTTTATGTAATGGTGCTAAAAATGTGGTAGCACAACCCATCTTTCTCATCATCTCAAGCATGCACTTAAATAAGTAAGTGGTTACTAGAACTAAATTCTTTACCTGTGCTTTTGCACGGAAAATGTAAAATGTTCAACCCATCATGCTTATAATTAGGGCAAGAGTCACATTTAATTTTTCTGTGGAATTTCGCGATAATTGATTGTAGTTATCGACATTATATTGGAGATATAAGTTATACATTTTTGTTGTTATTTGCCCAGCACTGCACACAGGATTCTCGCTCCTCCTTTCAAGTTGGATACGCACAGCCCGCATGTCGTTGCGGTCACGTGACCCGACAGCATCTCTCAGCTTCACTGCAGCTGTGTGTGTGTGCAGGCGCGTGCAGTCAGTTGCTCAGTTTACTAGAGGGGTCCTTTTGAGGGATACGCGAGCGGGACATAATGGGAGTGGAGATTGAGACCATAACCCCCGGCGATGGTAAAATAATTTAATCGTTCACCATGTTTAGTAACCTCTATGTGTGTGGTTTGCTTTGCCAGCGTTATGGTGATCCATGTTTCCCCTCGCGCTGCTTTTGCAGGAAGGACTTTTCCCAAAAAAGGACAGACATGTGTGGTGCATTACGTTGGTGAGTTGAATTGTTTTTGGTTTTTATATTTGTTTTTGGTTGAGAGTATATATAAATCACACAGCAAATGACTTTTAATCGGTGTTTAAAGAGACTTAAAAGGGGTACAGAAACCGTTTATGACTTCATAAGGTCTTTTATAAAAATAGACAAATAAATTAATTAATAAATAAAAATGAAAAAATATAAAGTAAATAAATGATGCACCACGCACGGACATTTAGACATAATAAGCATCTGACAACAGAGACATAACAGAGATTTATGAAGTCTGATGCTTTTGTTTTAAGCGTCGTCGGATAGACGGATTATCACTGTCTGGAGTGAGTCTGCTGTTGTGATTATCTTTTAATCATTTAAGCGTATTAAAAATCAGATATTGATTATTAATATTTAGATGTAGCCTACGATGACATTAAGTTTAATAAGTAAAGTTTATTGTAACGCTTGCACAATTGTTTTTTTAATTAAAGGTGCCAAAGAATGCATTGAAATAATCTGTTAAATTGTTCTTTTAATTTACATGTAACTTTATTAAGTGCAAAAATTATCCAGAAACGGTTTTACACGTCAATTTACAACCATAGGATTTGTCCTTTGCATGAAATGGTCTATTTTTGCCCTATTTGGAAGGGTCATTAATATTAAGCTCTGCTCTGCTTGCCTCTACTCTGAGGCTCATGTCAGTAGCTCACATTAGTAAACATTTTAACAAATTTGTACTTAATTTAATGTGTAATTTAATGTTAGGGGCGTACATCTCTACTGTGACATAACAATCAGTGTTATGTTGAGATTGGCCTGTTTTCCAGCATTTTTTTTTTTTTGCATGCATGAGTTTACATAAAAATTAGAAAACAAATGCGTTTGAGGCTCAGGATATGTCATTACCGCATGAACAGAGCTCTTATTATTCATCTTTGCCTAAGTAAATACAGATTTTATTTTATGGCACCTTTAAGTACAGTCACAGCGGAATAGTTTTTATTATATTATCTCATGACTATCTATTATTTATTTATTTAAAGTGTTTATTATACCAAGTCAATATCAAATTTATATTTTGACAAAATATTCTCTACATTAAGTAGCATGATTTTGTAGAAACAGTAAGTCACACATACAAAAAATGACTTTAGCTGCTGGGTATTCGCATGCAGATTCACAAACTAGCTGCACAATGATGTGATTTAAGTCAGTTTTGCAGTGAATATAACATATTTATTATGCTTTTGTAATCTCATATCCTGAAAATGACTGGTAGCCTACAAGCATGGATTAGAGTGACAGATCGTCCCCTCAGATATTTCATATAAAATCAAACAACAGTAATGCCCAATAAGTCCATTTATCTGATGCTCTAACCTCATTTCCTGTTTTTCTGGCCTTGTCCTTTTCCTCTCCGTGCAATCTTCAGGCTCTCTGACAGATGGACGGAAATTCGACTCTTCCCGTGACCGTGACAAGCCATTTAAGTTTAAGATTGGTAAACAGGAAGTTATCCGTGGCTGGGAGGAAGGTATTGTGCAGATGAGTGGTATACTCGAAGGCTTTTCAGATAGGTAGCTAAATATAAAAGGAATTCAATGTGCTTGTTTACCATTGCAAAACATTTTTATACAGAAGAATCAATTTTTATAAGAATCAGGGGTTAACTGACTGTGGATTTAGTGTATAAGATTGTATCACCCATAAGCAACAGTTACCAATACTATTCATGTAGAAATGATCTATTCAGAGTCAGTCATGATTGTTTGATTTCAGAAGCAAAAGTGTCCTGTGCAGAGATGTCTGCTGCCATAAAATGACCCGCTCCATGTTTCTCTCTTTGGAGCCTTACAACTTGAGTCTGATTTATTATTGTGAAGCAATTTACTGAGTGCATCTTTAATGCAATATTTGAATCGATAACTTAATCTTTATATGCAGACTTCCATTGTGGGACAACATAATGGCTAATGATTAACAGCTTTAAAAAAAAAGGATAGTTCACCCAAAAATGAAAATTCTGTTATTATTTACTCGTCTCATGTTCTTCTAAAACTGTATGCGTTTTATTATTCTGTGGAGCACAAACAAAGATATTTTGATAAATAATGGTAAGCACACACATGACGGTACACTGACTTCCATAGCATTTGTTTTTCCTACTACGGAAGTCAATGGGTACCATCATTCATGAAAGAAATGTGGTTGCCATCATTTCTCAAAAAATATCTCATAACTCATACAGGTTTAGAACAAGGTGAGGGTGGGAGATGATGACAGCATTTTCATTTTTGGGTGAATGACTCTCTTAACATAAATCAAGATTGTGTATTTGTAAGTGTTTTACAAGAACAGGTTAATACACACTTTTAAGCATGCGTGTAGTATTAACAGGTAAGATAATAAAAACAATTGATACCTCTTTATATGTGTCTATCTTTTAGATGAGTGTGGGCCAGCGAGCAAAGCTAACCTGTTCACCTGATTACGCCTATGGTAATAAAGGCCATCCTGGGATTATACCCCCAAATGCCACCCTCATCTTTGATGTGGAGCTTCTCAGTTTGGAGTGATTTAATATGCTTTACTGTCTTTTGTTGATTTTTCATGTTTAGTTTTACTATAATGAAGTTACAGCAGTATGAACAGTTTAAAAACATGAATTTTCTTGCAGCTTTAGTCATTCTTCTCAGAAACAGCTTTATCAACATCCCGCCCATATCGTTTTTTGCCTGTTTTAGGCATTTATCATGGAAAGATATGTGTTTGATAAGCAACTATAATTTCAATTCAACATTCTTCCTGTGCAGTTGATAGCATATCACAAAATCCTTAATCTTGAATCTTTGAATGAACTGTTTATACTTCCATTCTCTTGTGACTCTTTATCTCAAGCATTATATATAAGCTGATGTTTAAGGATTATAAACATATTTAAAGGATTTATAAAGCAGCATCATTTACATTTGTTTCAAAAATGATAATGTATAGTTTCCCCTTGTGTCTCAATTAAGTTGGCACAGGTAGATTTTACACTTGTTCAAAAATAGGGTTATAAATACAATGTTATAAATGCTTGAACAGTCTTTATTACCTCTTGTGTGTTTGACACCTGCTAAAGTACCACTGCTTTTGTGTATTTACAAAGCAGTTATATAAGCTCATAACTGAATCATTAACTGAAAGTCAAAATTTATGATCAGGGTGATTCATATAAGTGATAATATTGCTAATTCTGTCAGTGACTTTGTAAGCTATGCATGCATGCCTTTCTTAAAGGAACACGCTGACTTTTGGGGACTTTAGCTTATTTGCTGAATCCCCCAGAGTTGGATGGGTCCATACATACCTTTTATCTCTGTGCGATGCACCCACCGCTGGCCTGGCTTGGCACGGGGACTGGAGGTGGATGGTTCCAGCTAGCATACTGCTCCCAATGGTTGACAAAATAACACCAACATTTTCCTATTGATATGTTATGATTTGTATAGTCACGGCATGTACAAATAACAAAGTCATAGTGAATTGCTTGCAGCACCTAAGAAGCCCTGTGGTGAGGAGCAGAGAGTTCGCGCAAGTGTTGCGCTAATCACTCCGTCCAAGTAGCAGTGCTTCACCTTCTGAGAATATAGTTCCCAGTATGCGGTTTAAAAAAAGTCTTGTACACGCTGTGACTATACAAATCACAACATCTTAATAACTAATGTTGGTGTTTTTTGTCATTTATTGGGGTATGCTGGTTGGAGCCATTTGCTTCCGGTCTTTGTGCTGGGCTGGGCTAGCGGTGGGTGCGTCAGACAGAGTTATGGGACGCACGGAAATGAAAGGGGGATGTGGACTTGTCTAACTTTGGGGATACGGCGAATAAGCTTAAGTCCCAAAAAGTTGGCGTGTTACTTTAATGATTTTGACATGTTTTATTTACCAACTTTATATCTTAACAATTATCTTGCTAACATTGACAGCAGATGGGCACTCTGTCATTGACAGATGCCTTGAAGACAAAACACTTTGTAGTTGGCTTCTTAGAACATTGCGACCTACCCAACTATTTGTAAGCATCTATTCTTGATGTACACTGTGCTGGACAAGTGATTATATAGCAGATACTGTGGCAGTACTATGGATGTGACAATTTATGTTTTAATGTAAAAGCATTTGAAATCAAATATATCATATTTGAGTCAATACTGATGATTTTTATGATCACGGCAAGCATCAAGCACATGTTATATTCATTATATTTATCTAAGGTCATACAGAAGCAAAACCAATAAAAGAATAAAACATTCAGTTGCAATGAGTTTCTTTTTACTTGGTTTAGTAAATGTTGCTTGTTTGAGCTCATTTAATTCAGTACCTCAATTGGTGTTTTTGTTTGCTTACAAGTAACACTTTGTCAATACTCTAAATATGATACTGTTTTGTTCAACCGATTGCCATCTGTCAAGCTAATGCATGATTAGAAAATAAAAACTAGATTAAACCTGATTAAACTTGTTTGGTGGTCTTACCTGATCTCAAATGTTTGCTTTTGGGCTGGTTTAGATCACTTTTCAGGTGGCCAGGCACCTGCTGAGCACTATGGTGAGACCATCTTGACCAGAAAACCAGCCTTATAAGCCAGCACAACATGAACAACACTAAAACTAAATCAGTCAATGTATGTTATACTCTGAATATCTGCATTAGTCATCAGACCTGTAGTAATTGAAATACTTTTATTAAATTAATTGAAAATTAGCCCATGTTTTACTCACCTTCAAGCCAGTGTTTAACTTTCTTCCTTTTAGCCAAACACATTATTAAATAATATCCTGGTTCTTTTTAGCTTTCTAATGGGATTGGATATTGCCCTATTTTTAAAGCTCCAAAAAACTCATCCATCCATCAAAACTTATCCATACAGTTATTAAATGCGATGAGTCATAAGTTGCATGAGTGCATTTGTAGCAATAGCCAACAATACATTGTATGGATCAAAGTGTTTAATTTTTTTGACAAAAATCATAAGGATATGTTCCATGAAGATATTTAGTATAAATTTCCAAATACAAAAATATTTATCATTAGTAATATATGTTGCATTTGAACAACTTCAGGAGACTGTACATTTTAAATAATAGTATCTTGGCCAAATATTGTCCGACTCATATCCCAACAAATACATAAATGTTGGGATATGGGATCTATATTCTCAGAAAGCGAAGCACTGCTACTTGGGCAGAGTGATTTGCTTGCAGCACCTGAGAAGCCCTGTGATGGGGAGCAGAGAGTTCGCGCAAGTGTTGCGCTAATCACTTAATACAAATCGCACATAAAGCTTATTTATTCAGCTTTTAGATGATGTATAAATCTCAATGTCAAGAAATGGTCCCTTATGACTGCACTCAAAAAAATAAAAAGTTGGATTTAGTTAAAAAAACTTTGTCAAGTGGGTTCCACATACCTTTGTTAAGTAATGTCAACAAATAAAATGTAAGTCGTATTTACTAAAAAAGTTTGTGTAAAATTGACAATTTAAATGTTACATGGACTAAAGAAATCCTAGTAAATCACTTATTACTCATGTACTTATCTAATGGTGCTGTACTTCTGCAAGAGGGTGCCAGAACAACAATTTACCCATAATACACTGCAGCATCATCAGCCAATGAGATGCAAGTCTGTATTGGTTTTATTAATCTGTTACTTTTACGCAACAATGTTATATTGGCTGAACAAATAATTTTGAAGTAAAGCTGACAAGACACAGTCTTTTGTTGAAATTACTAAGTTAAAGTAATTATATGCAGTTACTTGTGTTTGTTAAGTAAAGTGAACAAGAAATTATTTAGTAAAACTGACTCCAACCAAGTTAATTTTTTTGAGTGTGGTTTTGTGGGTCAGGGTCACAAATGTCTTCTGAAGCAAAATAAAAATAAAATTAATGTTGGGTCAGATGTCAGTATTCTGAACATACGTACGGTCGTAGTTTATAAAGTTTGAAACATAAATGTTTCTTTAAAAAAACAAAGCATCACCTAAGAAGACATTAAAAAGAAATGATGTATGGCTTTTCAGGGCGCTATTATCCCCTTCTGACATCACAAGAGGAGCCAAATTTCATTGAACTATGTGTCACATGCTTGCAGAGAATACCAAAACTAAGTTACTGGGTTGATCTTTTTCACAATTTCTAGGTTGATAGAAGCACCGGGGACCCATATGGAAAAGTCCGATGTCCCCTTTAATATAAATCTGACAGTGTTTGACTGAAATGAAAGTCATATACACCCATGACTTGAGGGTGAATAAAATATGGGCTAATTTTCACTTTGGGGTGAACTATTCTTTACATTCACAGAAAATGGACCATAATAGCCATAGTCCCTGCTAATATACTTAACACAAAGGCCCTTTAAAGGTTCTATATCAGGAAGTATAAAGAACCCTGTAACATCCACAAGCTTTCTGCCCCCCACCCAAACATACATTAAAAAGTATTATAATAATTTTATAACTAATATAAAAATTTGTAATAAATAAATATTAAAATTGAGGCTATTAACAGAATGTGCTTTGGTGGGTAACTCACAGACTCTGTGCGGGCAACCTGATGCCCACAGGCACTATGCTGGAGACCACGGGCACCATGCTGGAGACCACTGTCCTAGAATCTAAAAAGGGAAGACATTTTTTAAGAACCTCTGAATCAAACGTTATTGGGAACCAAAATTGTTCTTCTGCATCACCGCAAAGAACCCTTTAATTTTTTAAGTGTATAGTTATTTCTGCTGCAATTAAAGCAACACTATGTAGTTTTTTACCTTTAAATAAAGTCTCTAAAATTATTTCAGTGATAGAACAACTTTTAACTGGACAAATTGTACTGTTGCTGCAACCTGAGCAACCTCCTAGCTGCTACAAGCACACTCTGAAAGTGGCGGTGAAGGGTAGAGCACACAGCCCCGCCCCTCCCCCTGCCTGCAGAAGAGTGTCTGATCACTTTTCAACCACATGGGGGAGCTGTAAGTCATTTTTACATGGAAACTACATAGTGTTGCTTTAAAGGCGGAGTCCACGATGTTTGAAAAACGCTTTGGAAAAGGAGACCGGCCGACTACCAAAACACACTTATAGCCAATCAGCAGTAAGGAGCGTGTCTACTAACCGACATCCTTGCCGGGTTGCGTATGTGTGGGGCGGGTCTATCAACAGAAGGTCCAGATTTTATTGGGGTAGAGGCGTGTTTGTTTAGGTGATTTCAAATATCAACATTGGCTTTCAAACATCATGGACTCCGCCTTTAAGTACTGGAACAACTTTCATAAAATTAATGGAATTGTTTTATTTACATTGTTTACAATTATTTTAATTAATTAATTTATTTTAACTTTAGTATTAACAATACCCAAAGTAACTATGTTTTTTAAATACCATTTTGTCAGTAAATGTGGTACATAGATCTGTGTAATACTGTGTTGAAGTCAATGAGTAATAAGAACGAAGTATAAATAGCATATGATGTAATTCACTTTTACATTGTTTCCAACCAGCTTCCAAGATCAATGAAAAAGGTGGTGACTAAAACGTCATGAAACAAACAAAGTTTAGTTTATAGTGGCAAGTGAACTGAAGTGCACCACCACAGTACTGTATTCATTTCACCTCCGCTCCGCCTCACTTCTGCTCCAACCCAAAGAGGAAAAGGGTCCCATCTACAGCGCGAGGCTTGTTTACATTCCAACCCATTCCATTTACCCATTTTTGTATCCGACGTCGACTTTGAAAACATAAAGGTAAGATTATTGACACTCGATGAGCTAAATCATGTTGTGTTTATTATTTAGTCGGTGATTTTATTCAGTCAGGTGTGTGAAGATCCGCTGGCTAACCGAAGCTAAACTTAACCGTTCCGTTGCTAACACACACACGAAGAACAAAGACGTGCCTGTGTTTACTTTACTGTTTTCATGTAACAGTTATATTTATCATATTAAGATATATCGAAGATATTTTGGCCGGTGTCACCTGGCAATTATTTAACAAAAAGACAAAAATATAACTTAGCATGTTTGGGGGGTTGCTAGCGGAGTTAGCAATCCTTGTTTTACTTGGAGAGCTAAACCTAGAACAACGAGTCTGTTTGAGTAAATTATATTTTACTTTATTTTTTTTATTAATTTATATTATTCTTTCCGAGTTTAAACCCCTATACATGTTTAAAACAGTATTTGCCATGACTTTTGTCTAGAGTTATGCTGTAATTTAAAGTAAAATATATGACGTAAACATTAATCAGCTGACCGATTAGGCTTTTTTATGCTGAGGAAAAACGAAACCTAAACCTATTTGCTTTAAAAGCACGTTTACTTGGTTTAACTTGTTCATGACTAGTAAAGCAACCCCTTACTTTCGATTATATGTAAGTACAGTATATGTTCAGTCTACTATATAGCATGCTAATATGGGGTACTGAATTATTAATAACAAAAAAGCAGACGCCAACTGAAACTACTAACAAACAAAACCTGTTTATAAGTTATAAGTGTAGTCTCCTAAAGGCACATAATAACCTATTTTTGTATGGTTTCTAAATTAAGGGGACTTTCCACATTCCTCACGCTATTAGTCACCAGCAGTCGGTTATATATCATATAAACTCTGTCATTATTGAACGGACAATGGCATGGAAAATGCATATAGTAGTCATGATGAAGGTTTATATGTGGTTATATGTAGTGGAAGTCTGGTTCTTAGCGTTTCCCCAAAACTGTAAATCGGATATTGCCACATCATGGATATTCCTCTGGATTCAACCAAAAGAGTTGCAGTTGCCATGGGAAAGTAATTTATTATGCTCGGCACTCATTCAGCCTGCCCGAAAATTTGCTTTGCCCCCATACCAAAGGCCCCTCACCCACTCAACTGGACAGTTATCCACTTGCTTTATCTTTAAGTTTGTTTAGTAGTTGCAGGGTTCGGTTCAAGAATAGTCCACATTTTGTCAAACATGTGGTTGAAACTATTAGTTAGCAATGTGGAGATCATAGGTTTAATCAAACACACATTGGTAAAAATAAGTTTATAACTTGAATGCACTGTAAGTTACTTTGAATAACAGAATGTAAAGGCAATGTAAATCCTTGTGTCTGTTGCTCCTTCAGCACAGACATCAGATCTCCGATGATCAAAAGCTTCAATAATGAGTTTGCCAGTTGTCCTGTATCCTTTCTTGATTTATGGAGACACTTAATGCCCATTCCATACAGCTGATAATGGATTTAGAGTCCTGAAGCTGAACTAGCCAGAGATCCAAACAATGAAGGCACACATACGAAAATCACTCACTGTCTCCTTCAGTCCACTATTCAGAGACATCTTTATATTACAAGAGTGCTCTTCACAGCAAATAATGTCCCTTTACAGAGACATTTTGACAGTGATCGTCTGGAACGAGGCTGTCAAATTGTGATATTTTTAGTGTGTTTTTCTACCACAGCATTGGTTGTGGGCGAATCGTCAGCGCTAAACCCTTTTCAGTGTGTTTGTCTTTTCAGGTTCTGTATATGGTGTTAAGAGGCCAAATGTGTGGGTTCGCATGAGTTGTCTTGTGTGTGTTACTGTGGGAGTTTATTCATGAGGGTGTAGGCGAGCGTTTTGCTGTTTTGTGGTTATGTTTGTCTGAGAGTGTTTCACAGATCTGTGCGAAATGTGAACGTGTGCGAGCATGTGATCCTTTAACTTGATTTGTTTTGTTAATTACTCGTGTTGAAACAGGTATTGACAAAACTGAATTTATCAAACCTGTAAAGCTGTATGTTATTGTATGTACACAAAGACACAAAGACTCGATCTCACTGTTGACGTTGATTCTCAAAGTTGTTCCTGCTTCCTGTCGAATTTGTTCATATCACATGATCTTGTCTTGTTTGTATAGTTGGTGTCTTTTTAGGGAAGTTAAGCAATCTACCACAGTCCTGATACTCCTATATTTTCCAAAATTTCATAATGTCTCTCAACATATTTATTGTTACTAAAAGTTTACTTTAGTTTTCGTTTGTAAGTTTATATGTTGTCACCTAAGGGAATAATGCTTTTCTTTAATATTATCAATATGCTATGACATTCAATATTGATCACAGTACATCATGTGATTAGTCATATGATTATGACCACGTCAATGTCTTTAGCTCACGTGCCTGTATTACTCGGGTTGGCCTTTCCTCCACTAACTTATAAATTTGACCCTCATAGTTTTCATTCTTATCCCTTTCTTTTTGTCTTGAGATCTCTCTTTCTTGATCTCTCTTTCTTGA
This sequence comes from Misgurnus anguillicaudatus, assembly GCF_027580225.2. Classification (NCBI taxonomy): domain Eukaryota; kingdom Metazoa; phylum Chordata; class Actinopteri; order Cypriniformes; family Cobitidae; genus Misgurnus; species Misgurnus anguillicaudatus. The sequence continues at coordinate 13,665,840 of NC_073349.2, read as the reverse complement.
TCTCTCTCTCTCTGATTTCTCTTACTTTTCTCTAACTTCTCAGCAATGGATGAGTTCCCAGGAAAGCACTACCCATTTCTTTTCAACTTTAGGATAAAGAGCGCAGTGAAGCTACTTAATGTTTGTTAATGGTTACTTCCTGTCTGTTTACCTCTTTAGTGATGTTATTAGCTTAATGTTGTGTTATGCACTTCAGAGTGCTCTGTTAATAATGAACTCTTCCTCATAACATAAGGCAAATGAGTTTGCACAGCAAACATTAGATATAAAGTCAGATTCAAGAGGTGCAAAACGACTCTGAAATGTGTCATTGGTTGTTTGTTAATGAATACACAAAAAGTGTTTTGTTACGTCAGTACATAATGTTGGGTAGATCACTTTACACAGATGGACTCGCAGGCGGTTTCATAACGTCAAAGCAACAGCGCAGCAGATCCAATGCCTGGAGGACTGACACATTGCTGTGTGTGTGTGGGGGGCAGTGTTTAGTGTAAGACTTGATTTTGATGAGAGTTAGGGCTTCACAAATATGATATCTCGTCAATGGCGGTGAAAGAGTTAAATGTGTATAGTGCTTTGCTTTCTACTACATCTAGTATAATTTTAAATGTAAAAACCAATAAGTTACAGGAAACATTAGTAATTATTAATCATTGCAGTGTTTAGGAGAACATATAATGGGTATGTTGGAAGTATGCTAAATATATTTTCCTTAAAACAGTTGTAAAACTGTCAAAAAGCTTTAATGTGTGCGTATGGTTATGTTGGGAATTACGCGCTTGACTGGACCTTTTATGCACATCCTGGGTGCAGAATTGATGCGCCTTAATCATCCTGTACACTACGCTTATGGGCTTCCTGGGCACAGAATTGATGCCCTTGAATTATCCTCACTTGGGAATCTTTGTACCGCAATGGAAAGTTCATAACTGTTAAAACACAAATAGAATAGATGCATCGTGTGCTCAGCACATAGCGAATTGCATCCATCCAACGGCTTACTGAGACTTTATAAAATCAGATCTTTAAAATAGCCTACAATTATTGTGTGTGTGCATGTGTGAATGATGCGTTTCATCCGTCCGCTTCAACAGTGCATTAACCCAGTTGCGAGTACAGAGGTTCCATGAACTTAAATATCTTTAAATGTGCGTTTGTTCCTTCACATAAAGCTATCGAGTGTAATAAAAAGACTTTGAATATAATGCATAAGAATGTTTATGTTGCTTTTATAATAATGTCCTTTTAATAGTTTGTCAGTAACAACCACAGCTAACGCACAGTATCGGAATTGGATTGGTTCTGTTGTCGGTCCTGGATCCGATATCCGATCCAGCCAAAAAGCCCGGATCGGACATCCCTGTTATTTTATGTGGTTCGGCAGCGTCTGGCAGCCTGACTGGTTAGCGTTACAAGTGCCTGTGGTCCATAGTAAAGACTGGGGCGTATGACATCAGTAGCATTAATTCAAAAGCACAGAGAGGAGTCCAATCCTAAAGCGCTCCTGCAGCACTCCGGCCGGTCCACGCAGCGCAAACACAACTTATCACTGAGGCCATGTAGTTTCAAAAGGCCGCATTTTGGGCTTCACTTTGATAAGACAGTAAGTCAGGTGCATACAGCGCCATCAAGTTCAATGCGATATCATTTCATTTTTAAGCATCAAATATCAAGAGATACCAGAGAGCCATATGAACAGAACATATTGACTGAGAAGGGGTTATGCTGCGTTCACACCAGCCGCGGTAGAGGCGTCAAGCGCGATTGATTTCAATGTAAAGTCAATGTGAAGAGACGTTGGTACACGTCTGGAGGTCTCTCGGTGCAAATGAGGCATTTAGCGCAGCACGGTAGGCGCGATTCCGCCTCATTTGCGCGAATGGTGCTAATTGTGCGTTGGCGCGGGAAACGCGCAAGTTGACAAATTTGAACTTTGGCCATGTTAACCAATCAGGAGCTTGCTCTAGTAGTGACGTGATTACAGGAAGCGAGCGGAGTCTCAGAAGCCCATCCCATGACGCATATTTCTGAGTGAATGTCTCAGTGACTAGAATTTCACGCGCGAATGATGCAAGAAAACTCAAAATTTTCAAGCGGCAAACTAGACGCGAATTTGACACTTCAAACACGGCTGGTGTGAACCCACAGTAAGAGGATGACACGACACAGCTGATTGCTAAACCATAATGCGTATGCCCTGCCCCCTAATTAATCGGGTAAGTACTCGTTTTCAGACCTACGGATTACTCAAAATTAAAAAATGACAAAAATGCACATCCCTATTTGCTAGTGTTTTTTTTTTTGTGGATTAACCCTTATGAACCCTTATGTGTTTATAAAACTCCCTATTAAAGCAGCAGCCTTGCCCTGTGCCGTCCTAATAGGGTCCCTCATCTGCCTCTTCTTTAATTAGGGTTGGTTTCAATTCCTGAAAGAGAGTCATGTGGTTGCTAGTCAGCTGAAAAACAAATTAGGGTGACGTGAGCCCTTTAAACACAAGCGGCAGTTGTTGCCTTGTGGTTAGAGAGTCAGGCTTGTAACCAGAGAGTTGCTGGTTCGAGTCTCATGGCCGGCGAGTTTCGACTGTGGTGCCCTTGAGCAAGGCACCTTACCCTAATTGCTACCCGGGCGCTGGGATAGCTGCCCACTGTTCTTGGGGTGTGTGTGTTCAATGCAGAGGTCACATTTTGACTATATGTGGCATACGTGACAAGCATGTCTCTTTCACTTTCACATGATTTTCATATTAGCTGCAAATCACATTTCCTTATTTTCATGTTGTGGCAATTTTGTTCTTTTCCAGGATGTCACTGTACCCATCCTTAGAGGACCTTAAGGTGGACAAGGTCATGAGGGTAAGTGTCCAAACTTACGGGCAATGAAATGTTATGTAACACTGGAAAAATGTAAACTTAAATGTCTTTGGTTGTTCTTTAGGACCCATACTGGTAAATAAAGGTGAAAATACTTTTTTCTCACTCACCATCCACTCCCATAGTATACACACAACCCGTCAAGCTTTAAAATGACCCAGAAGTGTTACATAACTCCACTCGACTTGTGCCATCAGGGCTCCAGACTGCCACCAAAATTTGAGAGTGTGCCACTGAATTTTACATCCAGTCGCACATGTGCAACCAGTAAATTTGCCAATTTTTTGGGATGTGACACTGAATTTGAAACAGCATGTACTTTCTGCATCTATCATTAAAGTATTTATTAATAATACAGTGGAAATTAGTAGAAATTTGAATATTTGGTTAGCATGTTGATTTACAGTGTGTGCCCCTAAATTTTCTGGTTGCGCCCCTAAAAATTTTTTCAGTTGGGGGCCACTGTGCTCCTAGTGAAAAAAGTTATTCTGGAGCCCTGGCCATACATTTAATCCTCTACTTTCTTGTTGTGGATCTTACTGTTGTATCAGTTGTTACACATTATTTAAAGATCCTAAAACGGCCCAAACAACTGTTCAGACACTGAGAATGTAAACTGAAAGAAAGGCATTTGGGTTCTGAAGAACAAAAAAAGACATTTGGGGTTCAAACAACACAAGTGTAAATAATGACTTTTCATTTTTGGCTTATCCATTTAAAGCTGTTTTTTGATGGATTTTCATGTCTTGTCTTATCCTCTAGGCACAGTCCCAGTTTGCTACTGTCACCTCCAGTACCCCAGCCATTACTCAGGGGGAATACCAGCCACAGCCTGCCACACAGGGGATGCCAAGCTCAAGTGAGTCTTAACAAAAATGTTAATCTTTACATACATCATCTCATAAGAGCTCAGCTTCTTTGTCTCAAGCCTGTATGTATCCCTTCTCTCCTGTCCGCCTGGGCTTCTCTGTAGTTTCTGTCTGGTGTCTGTGTCTGTCTGTCAAGTCAGTTTTGTTGCGTTGTGTTGTCTATTAAAGGAATAGATCACCCAAATATAAAAATTCATTTATAATGTATAGACCCTCTTGTCATCCCAGATAGATTTCTTATAATGAAACAAGCATATGACAACTATTCACAACACACAATAGTAGCAATGAGATTTAACTTTATTGAAAGCTGAGAATTTAAATTTTTGGGGTAACTATCTCTTTAATCTCAATTGCTCCCCCTAAAGGGATAGCTGCCCACTGCTTCAGTGTTCACGACTTAGGGGCTGTTTACACTTGATATTAAGATGTGTTTTCATCGATCTGATCACAAGTGAACTAGATAGACACATCACGTTTACACCTGGTATTTAAGTCCGTCTCTTTTGTCCACTTTCGACCGCTTCAGTCCTGAATACTGTGAGAGGGTGGTCTGTCGAGACGGTGGGCGAGTCTCTCTGCTGTCATTTAAACGCGAGCGGGAGTAATGATCAGGGTGTCCGCGGATCCTTAAAAAGTCTTAAAACGTCTTAAATTCCGTAGTATGAAAATAAGGCCTTAATAAGCATTAAAATGTCTTAAATCTGCATATCAAAGGTCTTAAAATGTTGTCCAACCAACACTGTCAAGAAGATTGTAACTGTTTTATACATGTTCGTCATGTGTCAGGGGAAACTGAATAGGGGGAATCTACTAAAGCACACTTTAATGAAAACTGGTTACTTAACCCTGATTTTGCTCCGTGGTAAACACCAGTTAGCGTACGGGGTTCGTTGTTTATTTTGCAAGAAAGTTTTCAAACTCGGAACAGTGGGCATCAAAGCTTTAGTATCACACATGCAACGTAAGAAACATAAAGCCGCTGCAGAAACCTGTTGAAAACACCCGGCATATTTCAGTTCTGTTCTGTTGTGCCACCAGTATTAGCCCTATAGAGCCCCACGGCATGCAAACATCTGCATCAGACGCTTTAAGCACCACGGCTTCTGCTCCATCAGACATCCGATCCACGCTTAGCTCCACTGTCAACGAAGCCTGTCTTCTTTTTCTCTTTTAATGGCGATTGGTATCTAGCTTATAGGTGCATCAGCGCCCCCTCTGGCCCGGAGGGTGGATCTGACAATAGGCCTACTACATTCTATTTCCCTTACTCCTGGTCTCATCAATTTAATTATTTCTATTTCTGCCATAAAATATTTCACTGTCATTGTTTTGTCTCAAGATGCACACAAGTAATGTATTTTGTAAGTTATATTTTTAAAAAGCTACTTAACGTCCTAGTCCTGGATTAATCTAAACTCTATCTGGGTAACCACACCTAATATTTTAACATTGTTGTTACATAAAACCATGTGTTTATTCTTGATACATTATTTGAACAAATTATTATTGTCTCATCATTATTGTCATCGTAAATGCTTTTGCCCATTTAGCTCTATTTTTATTACCAAAAAGTATCAGATTACTTGATCATCATCATTTACCAAAATTACTGTTAGTGAAACCCTTAAAGGCGCTCTAAGCGAATTGACGCGTTTTAGACCATAACATTTTTTTGTTACATACAGCAAACATCTCCTCACTATCTGCTTGCTGCCTGTCCGCTGATCAAACTGTAAAAAAACGTGATCTCTGTAGACAGCTCAGGCTCGACAAACGGCAATATCAACATAGTGGCCAAACCTAGCACAACAAAACATAACAAAGTGTTACAGCCAATAAACGACAAGAAGGATTTGGGGGTGGGCGTTGGGCGCATTCATGAAAGCACGGACGGGAGAGGGAGGGGGAGGCGTTAGCTACGCTCCGTTTGTTTGAAAACAGTTCAAACATCAACAGGAAGTGACGTCGCACATTATTCACTTAGAGAGCCTTTAAATTGGTTAAAACATTTTAAAATGATGGGATTTTAATTCATTATAATGCTATTTTTCTTCATATATTTTATCATTGGGGATTTCTTAAAACCTCGTAATGACGTTTAAGGAGAAAAACTTGTAATATCAGCAAAGTGTACAAATTTTGTCTAATCTTATTCTCGTGAACCCAATCTCGTTTCATCTTGTGGAGCAAGTGTCTTGTCACACCTCTAGAAAATACATCTTGTTTTTTGTCATGAAAGATAAAAGGTTAAAAAAAACACACGGATGCATGCACACTGGACTATAAAATTGGACTTCATTGTCGTGATATAGGTCTTAAATTTCATTCATTATGGTCTTAAAAAGGTCTTAAAAAGTCTTAAATTAGACTTAATGAAACCTGCAGAAACCCTGAATGATGAGTTTATATGGACGCAAACTAATATTATGTCGGAGTTCGCTGCTTGTGTTGTAAGTAAACATGCTGCACAGAGTTTTGTACGTGTATATATGAGAGCGTTCTCTGAATTTTCAGCACAATTGATAAAATAGGATCGCGCAACTTTTACACGCATGCAAAATGAAACTGCGGAGATCAGCCGCTTCAGTTTTATCAATGAAAGGCTAAAAACAGCGCTGTTCACCGCATGTTCGCGCCAGAAGTCAGAAAAGATGTAAAACTTTGTGCTCAGTACCTCAGGGCGCACTCACACTATCCAAACCAAACTGCGCTCGGGCGCGTTTGACCCCCAAAGCCTGGTTTGTTTGACTACTGTGATCGCTCTGTTCCGCGCCCGGGCGCGGATTGGTTAACACGCCGCGGCCGGGTTGCAGAGGTGGGCCGGAGCGCGGTTCTCTTGGGCTCAGGCGCGGAAGGCTGTGGTGTGAGCGCAATCGCGCCTGAGCGCGATTCAAAAGGTGAAGACGTCAGTTGCGCGACCACTCACCTTCATCTGCCTCCGTAAAAACACTTTGATGCGCACAGCGGGGTAACGTGAATGTCTGAGCTGCACACGTGACAGATCAACTAAGCAATATGATGACATGTGAGAGGGCTGTCTGTAATCGCGCACCAAACGACTCCCGTTAAAAAACACAGACTTATCATTACGGTGGGTTCCAGTGTTAAGAGAGAGCTTTACTTCCTGCTGTTTTCAAAACAAACGCATCTTAATGACGAAAGCGCGCCCGGACTCGGATCGATAAAAAGTACAGTATGAGTGCGTGCACCGTGGGGGAGAAGGGAGGGGTGACAATCGCGCTGGGGCATGGTTTGGTTTGGTTTGGATAATGTGAGTGCGCCCTCAGATTACATAAATGGACGGAGAGAAGGTGGTTGCGTGTGGCTATTCGAACACATTCAACCACATGTGCGTTTACACTATAAAAGCAAAAGGGTTTTCAACTACCTCTGAATGTGGTTGAAAGTGGTCGAAAGTGGACGAGCTCAAAACGTTTTGAACACCGTTTACACCTGGCATTAACGTCGTCCACTTGTGATCCGATCGATGAAAACGCATGTTAATACCAATTGTAAACAGCCACTTACAGTGTATGTTTGTACACTACTCAATGGGGTGTGTTAAATGCAGAAGTCACATTTTGAGTATGCATTCCATACTTTACAAACATGTCAGTTTCACTTCACTCTTTGGAGCTTCGCCATATTAAGCCACATATAAGAAGATTGCATTAAATAAACATATTTGTTTGTGTTCAGCTGTAGAAAAGAAATCATATACATTGGGATTGCATAATGGTGAATAAATTGTGAGAATTTTCATATTTGGGTAAACTCTTCCTTTGATCTCTATGTGTCTTTGTCTGTCTACGCATTTCTGTAGGTGTTTATCTGTTTAGTTGTCTCTATAGCTGTCTTTAAAGGTTTTCTGTGCCTGTCCCGCTTCCCACATTCTCGCTTTCATCGCTGTTTTGATAAGAGATGAAAGGGTCGCCAGTGGTTTGTGTAATTGTCAGAAAGGAAATGAAGACATGCTGAGAACATCTGAGACCAATCGAAATGGCAGCAGCTTTCTCTGTTTCCTTTTTCTAACCCCAGAGACAAGTGCTTCGGTTTAAACCCTCTGATCCAGACTCAGCTTTCTCACCTATGTGCATTCATCGTGTCCTTTAGCAAGGCCTCTCAAGACACTGCTTAGATATTACATAAGAATTTGTCAAAAATAAAACAGGTATTTCATTTAGTCACCCTGATGTTGATCAAAACCTGAATGTAGTTATTTAATTTTGTTCAATACAGAGAAGATATATTAAAATATGTTTATAAGCACACACTTGACAGTACCCATTGACTTCCGTAATGTTTGTTTTATGGGCGTCGATGCATGCTGTCAGCTGTTACAATTATTTATTGAAATATTTTCTTTTGCATCAAACAAAATAAAGAAATAAAAAAGTGAATACATGACCTTATCACTTTCATTATGACATTACAGTCTCTTAAAAACCTCCATAACAGTGTCATTTTATCCTCTCGGAATACAAATAAGACTAATCCTGTTTGCATAATGGCTGTAAAATATGTATTTGTCTCACGAACACCAATATAGCAACTGCGTGGTTTAGTGAAATCTATGCATGTCTTTGTGTGTTTGTGAGGTGGGGTTTTCCCACCACCATCACGTTGAAAACCGGAGACGGTGTTGAACTGTTGCTGCTGGGTCTGTGTTTGTATAAGAGCATGTTTCACAGTCAGACATTTTCCTATCTGTGTGTTGAGGAAAAGACAGGCAAACACTGAAGCCATGACTCAACCCAGGAAATAATTACTGCATGGAAACATTCATGGCCAGAATATGAAACCAGTCAGTGTTGGGCGGCCGAGAGTCCACAGGACATTACACACCCTGTTTTTTGTTTATTTATGATTTGCTTAAATCTTTTTAGAATTGCATTTATAAAGCAAGCTCAGAAATGACCAAAATATCTTATATATAATATATTATACAGTGGTTGTTTATACCTAGGCTATCATTTCATGTGTTTTCATGTCTCTTTCTGTCTCTCAAGTCTTTATCCAAATCTAGAGGAGCTGGGAGATTACATGGGCCTCAGCCTGAACAGTGATGAGGTTCAGAGAAACCTTGCACTTGTCCCAGTGGCCACCAATGTAAGTTTGTGTATTTTTGTTGAGTGGGCACTAGGGGTGTAACGGTACGTGTATTCGAACCGGACCGTTTCGGTTCAGGGCTTTCGGCACGGTGCACACGTGCACCGAAAGGCCGAATGCATTTTGTGTGTGCATGTGCGGAACATAATACGTGCGTTTCCGCACGAACATATTAAGTGGCGGAAGTCTCCGCGTTCAGCGCAAGTCTTCTGTCAAACATATAACATAATTCGGCCCGCAGAAAGATTTTTATTTACTTAGTTGTATATTCGTTTGATTATTGTTGTAAACGTTTACGTGTCGTATCTAAAAGCGCATGTTAAACGCGTGTCAACGCGCTGCTTTGTTCTTTCAAAAGTCCGTAAGAGGATGCGCGTCTTTCGTTGCTACGCAATCATGAGACGCGCTTTCTGTGACAGCGAGAATAAGGAATGCGTGATCAGATTTTTCATCTGCACATCACGTCAATCATATCATTGTCACAATGCGATCAGCTGGTCGGGACAGAGAAGAGCTGTAACCCGGGCTTACTCAGCTGTTACTCAGCTGCGGAGGGGTTCGTTACAGCTTACATTGACGACACAAGCAAAGATCAGGAGAAACGTGCAAAAGATCCAAGATGGCTATGTATGCAACTCACTAATCTCAAAATGAGTGTATAATAAGTATATCATCATGTTGCTTGCTATGCAGTTACACATAGAGCAGTAATATTATTTTTATACAGAGATGGTACATAGCCAATTCAATACTGTGAGTTAAACAATCCAAAATAAATCAAAACAGAAAATTTTTGGTGGCAAAAATGTAGGCTAATAGTTCATAAATGTATTCAGGAATTGAATTTGTTAGTTCAAGGTTTTAGTAGAAAAAAGTTTAAGAGAAGGTTAAGAAAAGAGTTACCTTCTGTTATAAAATAATGTAAAAAAGAACTTTGCAGTAGTATTTTATTTATTATTTTTTCATTTTATATATATTTTATGTGTTATATTTTAATAAAAAGTGTTTAAAAAAAGTGTAAACAAATTGTAAAAAAAAGTTTATAGTAATAAACAACCTGCAGTTTAATGTTTGCATTTTTCCCTTACTGTACCGAAAATGAACCGAACCGTGGCTTCAAAACCGGGGTTCGCACCGAACCGTGATTTTTGCGTACCGTTACACCCCTAGTGGGCACAGTACACGCCTGTACATTGGGGCTGTCATAGTTATTTTCTGCTGTTTAAAATCCAATGTTTATTGTCCTCCCTGCTTTTTAGGTATTTTCTCTAATAAAATAGTGGACAGAATAGGAACTGACAAAAAAAATAAATGTGTCATTTACTCCACATCTTATCATTTTGTACTTTTCTCTGTGGAACACAAAATGAGACGTTTGCAGAATGCAAGCATACAGAGGTTTTTGCAATGTAAATAAATGGTGACAGGGCTCCAGACTGCCACCAAATGGTGCCATTTTGCCACCAAAATTTTACATCCAGTCCCGCATGTGCGACATGTAAATTTGACCTTTTTTTTTTGTGATGTGATACTGAATTTGAAACAGCACATTGTACTTTCTGCATCTATCATTAAAGTATTTATTAGTAATACAGTGGAAATTTGTAATTTGTTTAGCATGTATATTTACGGTGTGTGAATTTTTTGATTGTGCCTCTAAAATTTTCAGTTGGGGGCCACTGTGCTCTTAGTGAAAAAAGTTAGTCTGGAGCCCTGGGTGACCAATGATTTGGTACACAATGGACAAAATAACTGGTTGGGCAAATCACCACAGTGTATTTTAGTGAAATCTGGGTTTTATTAAATAAAAAATGCGTGCTCACAGGTAATAAAGTAGGGGTGTAACAATACATTGATATGGATCGATACATCGATTTTATTTCTAGCGATCTGATGCATTGATGCCACACACAAAAATCGTTTGGAGGTACCTTTATTTTGACACTCTCCACATCCTAATTTGCTTGACGTAACGTCCATCTATGCATTTCCACCAAACCGCACATTTTTTGTTAATTTTCATCTGCTAGCATCAGCAAGTGAATGCAATGCAACAGCAAAGCGGTTGTAGCAGCGAAAATACTGCGAAAGAGACAGAAGACGAGCGCGTGTTTTAGCCATGATGCTATCCATGCAAAACGCAGTGTCCTTTCTTTTGAACATGTTCATCAGTTTATTTTTTTTTTTTAAGAAAAATCTCCAAAAAGAGACCACTGCAGCACTTGTTTGACTGTTATATCTAATATTGTGTGACAGATAAAATGCTTAAGTTTAACAGCTTTATTTTTTATATTTATTTGTTTTTCAATTTAATAAATTTTTTTCTAAAACTACCTCAGTGATTGTCACTATTGCAAATTATGGCACAAATTAATACTGAAAGACTTTGACTGTTGCCATCATAAGCTTGATTTTATGTGACATTTTACCCCTTATTATTCATTTTTCTTTATTTAACAAAAGTGTATTTTTGTTAATTTGTTGTTGTAACTAATTAATTGCTTATCTTGGCACATAATATATAAATATCTATAAATTAATCGAATCGTAATTGCATCGAAGAAGTTTTTGAAGTATCTGCAAAATCACATCCCTGGTGGATATTTTTTTCTGTATCGAATCGTAATGAACTGTCCGATTTACACCCCTATAATAAAGCATACGTGGAGTGCAATCTTTCTATCATTATAATATTTGTTAATCTTTTGTGAAAATATTTTATAGTCATTGTCCTGGGCAATGAACGTAGACATAAACTTTGCACATGTGTTATTTGTCATTTTTTTGCTAAGTTTTCTTAAATTCTTCTCAAAGCTGAGCTTCAGTTTATACTTCAAACACACCAATGCTACATGCATATAAAGAGATTTATGCATTTTTAATACAAAATTTGAATAAAGAGCAAAGTTAATTGTTTGAAGTTACACATCACCTTTTGCCACTATTGTATCATGGGAATATCTTGTTGTGCTGTACAAAAGAAACTGGTTCACCATGTTAGGGTTGGTAAGTGATAACAAAATCTTCATTTTGGGGTTTCTCCTCAAATAGGAGTTCATAGCTGTACTCGCACTCTTTCTTGATTTTGTTTGCAATACATTCAGAGAGGCAGCCAAGAAGAATTGTGTATGTAAGAGATGGCGATATGCGTGTGTGTTAGTTTTTTTGTAAATTGCTTAAGCCAGAGGGTATCTCAGCATAGACTGTTATTCTTTTCAGCCTCATTCTTGGAAGCAGATCCGATGAATGACTCATGTACCACAAGGCTTGTGTTGGAGTATTGCTAATGTAGGCCCTGAACACATCTTAAGATCTTTAGATTTTCTTTGTTTAACAACATCTGTCCATAGCACTTGAGATAAGAATTAAAACTAAAGCTATGCACAAGGCCTAGAGAGAGAAAAAACGTTCTGTGTAATGTAACATATGATAAATACTTTGGCACATATAAAAATGAATAACAATAGTTGCTCTCTGTCTGTCTCAGAATCAGGTGGCTGTACCATCAGGTGTGGGTGGCATGGTGCGACCTGTGACCGGCCAAGATGTGGGTATCAGGAGGGCAGAAATTCGTCCAGGTTTGCGAGAGGTCATCCTCTGCAAAGACCAAGACGGGAAGGTCGGACTCCGCCTCAGAGATATTGATAATGGAGTGAAGCTCTTCATTACAGGGAATCACATGAAAAAGTGTTACCATTGATCAAATTAAGGTTTTTGTATTAAAATTATAAACCTAATCATGTTTAGTTTTAAGTGGTTTATTAATTCACAGTCACACCCCTGGTATCGTGACAACCTTTGTAACTCATATTATTGTTGCTGGTTTGTTATATGTCTTGTTTTGGCAGAGAAAGTGGGTATATAGGTTGGTAGTAATTTCTAGGTCAACACACCCTCATTCTCAACATGTGTAATGATATCAACAGTACCATCATCATCTCTTTCTCTCTCTGTCTATAGGGAGTGTTTGTCCAGCTGGTCCAGGCAAACTCTCCTGCAGCATTGGCTGGCCTTCGGTTTGGAGATCAGGTTTTGCAGATTAATGGTCAGAACTGTGCCGGCTGGAGCTCAGACAAATCCCACAAAGCTCTGAAGGCTTCAAGTGCACAGCGCATCGAACTTATTGTCCGGGACAGGTCAGTCGCTTCTGTCCATTTGTTTAATATGTATGTTTATGCATACATTTTTTTGTGGCTTTCAAGTCCCACTGTGGAGAAAATCAGGATTTTATGTGTCTATGTGGTGTTTTAAGAATAATTGCTAAGAATAGCAATGATTTTAAATCAGAGGAGTACAGTGTAGAATTGTGAATATAATCTTGAAAATAAATATGACAGGGTATGTTTATATCTATTTTGCTTAGTAGTTTGCTGCCACCTAGTGGTTATTTCCGAGTGTAGGCAAATTGAATTTGTCTCTTTATGGTATATGGTGCTTTTTAATTGCATAGTACCCCACGGTTTGGTTTGGTTTGGGTTGGGTCGGGTCAGCTCACCTCACTTTGGCCTTGTTTAGCTTTCCATCGAGTTTAGTAACACTTCAGAGTGGGAGGGATTATAGGCGTGTCATTATAATTAAACTGCCTACTGCTGTGACATCATACAAGTGAGAGTGTCGTTGTACATTCCTGTACATTCATTTATTTCTCAGTCCGCAACAAAATTAAAATTGACCACCACAAATAAATGTTCGCACAGATAGCGTTTATCACTACCTCTGTCTCACATGACAGTTTCTGTACAAACACCTGCGGCGTCAGTCGACGCTCCGGTGAGCCTCATTTTAGTTGCATTTAAGGCTTAAGCATATATGCGCGTCGCGAATGTGTCACCGCAAACTGCAAGTCTGAAAAAAACTGGTATGGTGTCCCTGATTCTCAACCTGTTGATGTTTTTTTTAATGCTAAAAGGGAGTTCGGGAACTTGTTGCTGAGCACAGACGACAACGTGTTTACTCGAGACAGCGCAAGCTAGCATGAAGCTAAAGCTAACATTTTACAGTATAGCAATGATGATGCTGGTAGTGACGATTCTCTCAGACCAATCAGTGATCTACAGTGTTTTCACGTCACGTTTTGGTATCCGCTCGGTACTAATAATGTATTTGGGACTACATATTGCATCCAGTGGAAAAGCCCCCAAAGTAAGCTGACCCGACCCAAACCAAACCGTGGGGTACTATGGAAAAGCGCCAATAGAGTCTGCTTCAATGCTGCAGTCATCAAGCTTACATTACATCTATAACCATTTCACGGGGACCATCCCTTCAAATAAAAACAAAGCTCTCAACACTTTAAACAAAGCACCCACCCCAGAACCTGGCGTTTTATCTACCCTTCCCCAAATTACCATAATGGTTTCTCACAGCCACTTTGTTATCATACAAATAAAGGTTTCACACCTTGGGCTTGGCATTTATTCGTTACTCAGACATTTGGTTGAATCGTGAGCAAATGGCCCTCATAACCAAATGTGATTACGTTGTTCTTCGTAGGATTTGGGCAGCCACACAAAGCATCACTTCATCAGGCTTAGTTTTAGAATATGCATATGCATAATATTGTCTTTTCTCTTTTATAGACCATTCCAGCGCACAGTCACCATGCACAAAGACAGCTCCGGCCACGTGGGCTTCATCTTTAAAAACGGACGCATCACGTCTCTAGTGAAAGATGGATCTGCCGCTCGCAACGGCCTGCTCACCGAGCACAACATCTGCGAGATCAACGGCCAGAATGTCATCGGACTCAAGGTGAGTCTTCCACCGAACTGTCAAGAGCACATTTTCCAGACAGATTATCCAGATGTATTATTTACAGATTTGTGGTTATGTAATCCTTTATTTTTTGGTCTACAGGACACTCAGATTAAGGATATCCTGAACTCATCTCCCACTGCCATGACCATCACCATCATGCCTAAGTTCATCTACGAACACATGATCAAGAGGTGATTCAGCTTTATTCTTAAAGGTGTAGCGGAGGATTTTCTCGAATTTTAGAAAAGAACCGCCTTCTCCACTTTAAAAAAAAATGCGATAACACTCCTGATTGACAACTAGGAGGACCAATAGTCTTGATGATCCACCCAGAAAAAGAAAATCCTCCGCAATACCTTTAATAAAAAATATCTAATCAAATATTTATATATAATATACCCTATATATTCTTCTGTATATATTTATTTTGGAAGATTCACTTTAAACTGTATTTTTAATTCTGATGCGTTCTGCTTGTTTTATATAAACTTTTTTAAACCCAATCCCTGTGTATTTCAGGATGTCCGGAGGCCTGCTGAAGTCCTTAATGGATCACTCTGTGCCTGAGGTCTGAACACACACACATTACCTTCGGCAATGCCTACAATCTCTAGCCTTCCCATTGGAGCTTTCCACCACTTATGGGATAAATCTCTTCAATCACATTCATTTATAACATGTAAAATGGCCTTTATTCTTTTTCAGTTGTTGGATGTTATTGCCTTTAAAGTCTTGTTTCTGTTCTTTATGTTTGTTGCCATTCTTTAATTGTTGTCATGTCACATGTTATGTACTGTAGTAATAATCCATTGTATCTATTATTGTTGAGTATTATTATCCGATTGGTTAACTTCGGTTAAAGGGTTAAAACTTAGCAAGATCTTCCATTTTAAAACGCTTTGATGTAAACACTCCAAACATTATAAATCCCCCCACTATGCATACAATTCTGTCAAAATATTGATATGCCAAGACAGCTGTACCCTGCCCGAATAAATCCTTGGCCAGAATTTGTAATCCAAGACATTTCTTACTGATTTTGAGTTTTATGTTTTTAGGTGTTCATTTTTAATTTTCGCTGTCATTATCCTGTAAATGTTAGTTTCTCTAAAATTTATATACGAATGTAGACTGAAATTATTACAAAAAATAAATAATCATCCTGGTGATACAAATATGAGAGTGATGTTATTTGCAGTTTAAAATAAAAAAAATCTCAAAAACAAATGTTTCTAACGTTTGAAACTGAAAAGGATATGTCACCCAAAATTAACAATTTGTCATCAAAATCTGTCAAATCTTACATTATCGGAAGTCATTCAGATACCTCATTGACTTTCATAGTAGGAATAAAGAATACTGTGCAAGTCAGTGGGGCCTCTGATCAGGTTTGGTTACAAACCTTCCTCAAAATATCTTCGTGTTCATCAGAACAAAGAAATGTATACAGGTTTGTAACTACATGACAGCGTGCAAATGATGACAGAATTTCTATTTTTGGGTGAACTATACCTTTAACCAAGTTTTTTTTTTTTTTACAAAGAAATCATTAATGTATTGAGATTTACTAATTTGGGAATTTGTGCTTAAGTAACATTGCAACTGAATTCTCGTACACTGTACCCAACTGTTATTGGGGCAGTACCCTTTGAAGTGGTCCTAATATGTAACATTATGACAGATATGTATACATTTGGTACCAATGTGTACTTTTAATATGAACTCTTTGGGTCCAAAGCTGTAATTTTTGAAAGGGTTCCACCCAAGTGACAGCTGGGGTACATATTTTGGCCATTTTTTCTGAGTGTACTGTGAAGGCCCAAGTGATCATCACAATGCATATCCTATAAAATTTCATTTTATAGCAATTCAAAAGACAATTAAACAAACAATAGAAACACCTTCAGAAGTAAGATTTGTTCACCATGCTGTTTAATATAGATCATTTACAGAGCATTGATGGTCAGGAGCAGTGCTGCATTGATGTCTGTACACATTGATATTATCATTAAAATATTATTCTGCACAAAAATATTAGACACCATGAAACATTTACAGACTTGCAGGACTTCCACTATAGAGTGCTGATACTGTTAGACAATACACAAAACACAAAACTGAAGTAACAGATGGAAATGTAAACATGTCATTGGAATTATATCTAAGAAAACAACTAAAAACTATTTATTTACCTCCGTGAACTCTTAGAATCCTGTTTAACAGATGCTGGGATACACATTTCTTACCGCATATATTCTTAATTCATTTCTGTAAGAGAAATGGATGACTTGTCTTGTTGAAGGTCAGAAGCTTTGTATCTAAAACATTATGTAAAACCTTCTTACCCTAAAAATATTATTCAAGAGTAGTGACGCATCTATCTGTTAGGAGACATTCTGTGATAATTACAAATCTACATTATAAATGAATGGTAGTCCCAAGACTCACTTAATCACTGACATCAAAAGGCTAAAAGAAATTCCAAGTCCTTCAGTCCTTAAAAAACAATTTACTAAGTCTTTATTGATAAACTATATTTAGATCTATGTGTGGAGGTGTAACATTCAAATCAAAGTATTATGTGATTATTATTTCATTTTAAATTGAAATAAAGGTGACTTTAAAAGGGAAATTTCCTGAAAATCTGACTTTTTCCATGTTTAAGTGCTATAACTGGGTCTCCAGTGCTTCTATTAACCTAGAAAATGCGAAGAAGATCAACCCATAAACCATTCTCTGCAAGTATGTGAAAAATAGGTCACTGAAATTTGGCTCTCGTTGTGATGTCAGAAAGGGAAAAATCCCGCCCCTTAATATGCACTATCCAACCGTGAAACTGCCATTTAGTGCAGAGATCAGCTCATTTGCATTTTAAAGGACACACCTACAAAAGTGCCAGTGCTATAATAAATGATCTATATGAGATTCTGAGCTAGAACTTCACATACGTACTCTGGAGACACCAAAGATTTATTTGACATTTTAAAAGAAGTCTTGTGAAATGTCCCCTTTAAAAAAACTGATGCTTGAATATTAAAGTCCATGTAAAGTCTGACATTAAATGTGATATAAAACCTAAGTGGTTCACTACTTTCCAATGTGTTTCAGCAATACATACATTTCTAACATCTATAATGTGTTTAGAAACAATTCTCTGATTTGATTTACACCGACTTTAATCATGAATTTCGTATTTTAAATACACGCACACAGACCCCCTGAAGGCAAAAAGAGGAATACTAAATGCTTTTGAAAAGTAAATGACAACCAAGTATAAAATAAAAATATGTAACATTACATAGAAATATTATTACTGAGCATATAGGGTCAACATACACATCTCTGCTTGTAATATGGCTTCGTAAAATTCAAGAAAATCCTATCAAGGCCTTACGTGTCACTTTAACATACAAAGCTTTATAACAGCGAAAAAAAAATGTGTCATCTTGTGTTATTTACGTGATTTATTGACATACAGACAACAGTGGTTTTATTGGTAGCTTTGTCTGTGGAGGTTTCAAAAACTACAAAACAATTTCATTCAACATTCTGATGAGCCAGAAGACAGAACTAAAAGCCACAACTTCATATTAACAAATACAGGTCAGTTGAGAACATATGCATTTATTTTTCAGTTTATTTATATTTAAAGTTATGTTTCGTTAGGACAGAGACTCGACTATTAATTAAAGCCATGTGTGAGCACTTGGCACCACAAAAATGCAAATTAGGATTGTCAAGCGTTAAAATAAAAATACACCAGAAAACCCTGCAGACCTGCCGCACAAATTCTGTATATACTACTGTATAATAATAATAAAACTTTGCTAAACGACAACCGACAACACATGAATTAAGGGAAGAGGTATAGTGTGAAAGGCAGCAGTTATTCATGGTTAAAAGGGACCAAAAAATAGACAACGCATGGCACACAAATACCTTCAGCATGAACTATAAGTGTTTATCCATATGATTATCTAATGCACGGTGATAAGGTAAGTCAACCTGACTGTCAATGATTCAGTGGTTTAAATCTGTATTTGTAATTCAGTGATGATTCTTTGATTGGTTGCCGTTTGTGAAACATAACCCACATGTACGTATGCACTGGCCTTTGGATATACAGAAATACACACTCAAGTATACTTCAAGTAATTGCTTATAAAGTGATTTGTAGTGCAATCAACATCAATAAATGTCACCCATCTCTTTATAGTGTCAACATGTATAAACAGGAACATACAGTTGGAACCAAATGTTTATGTTTGAAACTACAATTTAGTATTAGTACTGAAATCATTAGCAAAGAAACAGCAATGGTTAAAGAGATAGTTCACACAAAAATTTAAATTGTCATTGTTTAGCTTTCTTTGTTCCTCAAAATCAAAATGCTATTCAAAATGCTTTATCTGTTTACAATGGGAGTGAATGGTGCTGACGTTAAATAACTTAACGTGACTTGTGCAGTACATTATAACTGTTCTAACGGCATACAAATGGGTTTGGTGAGAAAGTATTGACCTGCTCCTCTCTCTGTGTGCGCATTCAGCATTAAGGATGTTTACTTTAAACAAATGTGTAATGGCTGGAACAATGGCAATATCAGGAGTAAACTAGTAAATTGCGGGGGTTTTTTACATACAGCGGGGAAAATAAGCACCTGACACATCAGCACTTCCACCAGCAAGGGGACCTCCAAGTGGGCCACCGCCACAAACCCTCCACGAGATGTAGCCAAATATTGAATTCATTCAAAAAACCAGAACATTCAAGTACACAAGCTGAGCCACAATAAACAAAGCTAAATGACACAGGGAACAAGTATTGAACATGTGAAGAGAACAAGGTGCAAAATGGCATAAAAAGCCAGATGATCACCTGAAATCTGTCAGTATTGAGAGAGAAACCCTGCCCCCTATCAGTACTAATTGATATCAGCTGCTTTAGTCCTAATTGATGGCCTATAAAGGCTTCTCATTACCCAGGAGGCACACAGGAAAGACTTCATGATGGGTAAAATCAAAGAACTCTCTCAAGATCTTTGATGGGAATGGTTAGAGGCTCGGTTAAAGTTTGCGAAAGAGCATTTGGAGAAGCCTGTGGATTATTGGGAGACTATAGTATGGTCAGATGAAAGCAAAATTGAACTTTTTGGCCGTCATTCTACACACCATGTTTGGAGAGGAAATGGCACTGCCCACCGCCCCAAGAACACCATACCAACAGTTAAGGTTGCGGGTGGAAGCATCATGGTTTGGGGCTGGTTATCAGCAAGGGGTACTGGCAGACTTCATATTATTGAAGGCAGAATGAATGGAGAAATGTACCGAGACATTGTGGATAAAAATTCTGCTGCCATCTACCAGAAAGCTGAAAATGAAAAGAGGGTGGACATTTCTGCAAGACAATGATCCCAAACACAAGGCCAAGGAAACAATGAAGTGGTTTCAAAGAAAGAAAATCAAGTTGCTTGAATGGCCCAGTTAATCACCCAACCTAAATTCCATAGAAAATCTATGGAGAGAACTGAAGATCAAAGTTCATAAAAGAGGCCCAAGGAACCTTCAAGGTTTAAAGACCGTTTGTGTGGAAGAATGGGCCAGAATCACTCCTGAGCAATGCAGACGACTGGTCTCTCCATACAAGAGGCGTCTAGAAGATGTAATCACCAACAAGGGCTTTTCTACAAAGTATTAAATAAAATGTGTTTAGTACTTATTCCCTTAGTCATTTCACTTTATTTATTATGACTCAACTTGCACACCCAAATGTTCCGACTTCCCTGCATGAATTCAATATTTGGCTTGAAGGCTACAACTGGTGGAAACTTTCTGTCAATAGCCCACCCAGAAATCCCCCCACCGACAAAAATGCCGATGTGTCAAACACGTATTTCCCCCGCTGTATATTGTGGGGAAAATCATGTTTTTATTGTGGTTTATGTGTCTATGTGGTGTTTTAACATGTGCAAATTCATCATTCAACACCACTGCTGAGTATTTTCTTCATAAAATTGGAGACAGTCTCATTCCCGCAGTTTAAAATTACCTTTCCGACATCCCAAACATGTAACCAATCATATCAACACAGTTAAACGCATGGATCAGTAGTTCGAGTCATAGATATTATGTATGGATGCCGCATAAACTCTGCGACGAAACAATCGCAGATGCTCACACCTGTTAACATCAGCGCTTAAAGATTAGTGCTGCAAACATCATTTATCAAAATATCTTCTTTTGTGTTCAACAGAATAAAGAAACGCATACAGGTATAAATGAGAATATGACATTATGAAACAATATGAAATTTTTGGGTGTACTGTCCCTATAATGTCACTGTTGCATCCTTTTAAAGCTTGATGAGACACTTACATCCACTCCCATTGTAAACAGAAATAGTAAAACAACACACAACACTTTTAAAACAAAGAAAGCAATTGTGGGGCTAAATAACATGAGGGCGAGTAAATAACACCAAAAATGATGACTTTCTGGTGAATTAACCCTTTAAGCACACAGTATGCTAAGCTATGCAAAAATGACACATTTTAAAAGCTAAATTAGTTTTCATTATGACCAAAACAAAATATTTATACTGCTTACAGCATTTTCTCCAAACATTTGGCTACAACTGTATTTCTTTACCACAGAAATCAGACGTTTACACATTAACAACACAAAACTCAGGTGAATTTCTGGTGACTAAACGTTCATGGCTACTAAAGTCCTTTAATTCTGTTCATTGTCTAAGCGCTGAATCTTCTTGTTAATGTTAATATTATTACTTAAGATGTGTTGTCCCTTTATAGATACACGACCAAGAAAACATTTTTCAGGACCAAGAAAAATGTTGACCCATTTAAAATTCTGCAAAATCAGGGTCACCATTGCACTTTCCCATGACTGATGTAAGCCTAGACTAAAGATTACATTTTCTAAAGCACTCTAGGTGGACTATGTTTATCTAGGACACTAGTGGTATATGCAAAGCATATAAATAGCTCAAGAGGCGCTTGTCTGGTTCCTTGAGGAGAAAGACGACTCACAGTGTCACCAGACAAAAGTAATGGGACAGCCAACTAATGCTACAACAGTTACAGCAATGATGGCCATTAGTTATCCAGGTACTTTGGCTGCACTGTACATAAACACAACACAAACACTCACTCAGATGTATTATACATGTACTGTAGACAGTAGACACACCCTTTCCAGTGACAACAAGATGCATTTTCAAAGCATAGGACCCTTCTCTCACAATCTGAATAAAGGGTAATACAATCATTTTTAGTGTGTGTCAGTCCATCTCGTCTCGTTACTCTGGTTGGCAATGCTGGAGAAAGCTGAAAGCTCTTCAAAGTGTTGAACTTTTAGGCATGTAGTAAATACATGCTACAGAGTCCCCATTCCCATTCACTCTTCTTTCCGAACTTGAGAAGTGTATAGATAACCACAACTTAGGACCTGTGCCCAGCCTCCATCCTTCCACTGGTTCTGCTTCAATTCCTTGGGTTGTTTCACCAGCCTTTACATTGCACATTTGATACAGGAACAATGTTTCAGTGGTTCCGAAAACTGTAGGTTTCATATATTCATACCTCCTGGACCCCCTCCTCCTGCAGGGTAGTGCCGGAGACCTCCCCCTCGTCGTAGAGAATGGAGTGCCACGGTGCAGCAACCTCGCAGCAGAGAACCAATATGGTACATTGGCTGACCCCCGCGGTATGCCCCCCGACATAACCAAGCCACAGTGGGCACAACTGGCACAACCACCGCAAGCAAATCTACTAGAAAGTGGCGACTCCAGTAGTTCTTCACTGGTAAACCACATCTGGATGACTCTTCGTCTGTAGCACTCTCATCCAGGTCATCTTCACCTTCTTCACCGTCTATATTTACAACATGATCTTTTGTATCCCCTGCTTCTGATAATGCACTACGAGGCTGAGTGGTTTCTGGGAGGGTCTCCTCTTTATTTTCATCCAATGGATGGTTAGAGCAAGAGCCAGGACTCGGCAAAGGATCTTTATTAAGCTCAGATGGAGCAGAGTTGCTTACTGGGGATGCAGTGTTATCTGATATCAAAGCTGAAACTGGTATGGTACAGTCTGTGTCAAACGGCTCTATGGCATTCAGTGCTAAACTATCAGTTTCTTTCAAGAAGGATTCGGATTGAGCCAAATGCTTTGTTGCAACAGCCGGTGCTGGAGCAGATGCAGTGGAAACAGGGTCCATGATGATTGATGCCATGGCAACTGTTTCTGTGGCTACCGACTCCAGGTCATCTCCCTCATCAGACATCCAGGTGGAGGTCGGGCTGCAGGCCTGAGAACGAAAGGTGCGCTCGGCAATAGTGTCCAGATCGGAGTTAAAAGAAGTACTGGGTCCGTGAGCAGGGGCTGAGGCAGGAGCGTGGTCGTAGTCGGTTTGAATAGCTTGCTCGCGCAGGTGGTGCAGGTATAGGTGATGATGCGATAGACAGGGGTGACTTGCACTGATGCTGGGCCCTGTCCCGATCCCACCGCAACGGTGCGGCACTACTCTGGACTCGCTGTTGCAAAGTCCCTCATAGGTGGAGGAGTGTGGCAGGCGGGAGTACGCATCAAGCAGCGAGGCTGTCTCTTGAGACAGAAAAGCAGCCTCAAGGAGCAGGTCTGCCTTGCTGGCTCCTCTTCC
Source organism: Misgurnus anguillicaudatus (assembly GCF_027580225.2). NCBI lineage: Eukaryota > Metazoa > Chordata > Actinopteri > Cypriniformes > Cobitidae > Misgurnus > Misgurnus anguillicaudatus. The sequence goes on along the minus strand of NC_073349.2, from coordinate 13,642,551 downwards.
GCTCTCTCCGCAGCAAACAAACCCGCTGTCTTGCGTGCCCTCGCCTGACAAACACGGAACGTCACACTCGTTTTCATTACCGCAATGTTCTGGTCCGGCCTGGTCGCTCAGCTTGGTGTAGGTAGAGCTGCGGGTCAACGAGCGAGCTGGGGAGCCTTCAGACGACCCCGCCAGACCCTCGTCGACCCCCAGCCCTGCCCCCACCAATCCTCCACCTGCTTTGGCAGTCCCGATCTGAGCCAGCTCCATGTTCTGCAATAAAGTCTCCAGCTTGTGGTTCTGAAGGTTGATGTCTTGGAAGCACTGCTGCACACCTGTGTCGGTGTCTCCCAGACTGGATCGAACAACATCGACGACCTGTTTGAGCTGCTGGATCTCCCTACGAGCCTCTTTCAAAGCCAGCTGAGCCTCCACACGATGGCACTCTTCTTCTATCCAATCTTCCTGCATGCGAGACAGCTGAGTACGCAACTCATCGATCTCAGTGTCCCTGAAGAAGAAGTGGAAAAGAAATGAGAAAAAGAAGGCATCTTTCTTTCTCCTTATCTTTTTGTGTTTGTCGTGTTGTAAAATCCCAAAATGATGAAACATAATTCTCTTAATCTTGTTTTTTTAGGGTACGTTTACACAACTGACAACAACAAAAAGTACTAAAAACTGAAAATTTCTTGGGATGGAATCTGGGATGGAATCTAATGCTCTAACCAGTGGCAGCCGGTGACTTCTTTTTTCGAGGGTGTCGACGCTAAGTTCGTCACAACATGTATGTACCCCTTCATGTTTGTGGTTCGTAATTTCAAAATATGTGTTCTGCGCATCGAGTGATCCTATGTGCATTACGTGTCTTGTCAAAATAAGTGCCTGCTGCAGACGCATCTAAAGGGTTTATGTTAAAGAGATGATCGCTTTTGACAGATACTTGCATAATCTCATGCGTAATCAGAGTTTACTGTTAAGGGAGTGTCTTCCGAGTATTTTGTGAACGTGAGGATCGCTTTTATCATAAACATTTGACGTGTGTGAAGCAGGCACTTATTTTGACAAAACATGTGATGGTTCACATGACACTCCGTACGCATATTTTAAAATTTGCACTCCTCGGATGAGCAGTCACGAGCCGCCACTGGCTCTAACCATTAAGCAACAGGAACACTCATTTACAGACTATATCAATGCACTTGTATGAAAATAAAAGAAACAACAAATGGCAAACTGTCTAAATGCAAATATTTTTAGTTCTTTGCATTTCAAAGGCAGATCTGCATCTGTACTTGTTACAGACTGCAAATCATCAATCGAATGCAAATGTGCACAACATTGAGGAATTACTAATTTATTTAATTAACTGCTGCTGCACAAAGCAGATGCTTGAGATAAAACCAATTTCATCACAGCTGCACAGATCCTGGGCTCTAATGCATAATGCATTTTAAATCACCGTATTCCTTACCTGTCCTGCAGTCTGTCGATGGTCTCTTTGAGTTTTGCTCTCAGGTGTCTGATACACACCTCTTTCTGTTGCAGAGGGGTTAGGTATTGCTCTGGTGGAGGGGGTCGGATACCGTGGTTATCATTGCACGAGGTGTGTTTTAAGTGACGCCTGGTATGGGAAAGAACAAAATCAAATATGAATAAAGTGGTAAACATATGAGGAAGTAAGAGGAAAGCTATTCATGTCTTACCTATGGGTTGGGCTTCCATCACTGCCCTTGCATGACCCTGAATTGCTGCTGCTGCTGTGAGAGGCATTCCCATAGGGATCGCGGTTACTGACAGGTGCTGGACTCCGTCTAATAACAGAATCACAATGTCACCTTGTGTGGCCACTGAAAATGAAACAAGATGGCGTACAATATTTGAAAACAAACAGAAATGTACATTAAAATGAATTTAACATTATACCGAACATGCCGCCTTATGATACAAAATAACCAGCATGCCACTTTACTCAAAGTCAACTCTCTAGAGGAGAATTTATGAATACAAAAAATAAAAATATAGGCAAAACGACACCCAGGTCACGTGAAACTGAAAAAGAATGGACAACAAACTGCAAAACAACATAACATAATTTTTGACATGACAAAATACAATAAACCTATCATGGATTATTAATGAACAAAAGGTGCACTGTCATAAGAAAATGGTCAAGAAATGGTCCATAGCTGGGACAGTACCCTTTAAAATGGTCCTAATTTGTAGCTACAGATATGTATACATTTGATTCCATTATGCACCTCTGAGGTACTAATATGCGCTCTTTGGTACCAACATGTACCTTTGAGGTACTTATACGCGCTCTTTGGTACCAACATGTACCTCCGAGGTACTAACACACGCTCTTTGGTAACAACATGTACCCCTGAGGTATTTATACGCGCTCTTTGGTACCAACATGTACCTTTGAGGTACTTATACGCGCTCTTTGGTACCAACATGTACCTCTGCGGTACGAATATGCGCTCTTTGGTACCAACATGTACCTCTGAGGTACTTATACGTGCTCTTTGGTACCAACATGTACCTCTGCGGTACAAATATGCGCTCTTTGGTACCAACATGTACCTCTGAGGTACTTATATGTGCTCATTGGTACCAACATGTACCTCCGAGGTACGAATACGAGCTCTTTGGTACCAACATGTACCTCCGAGGTACTAACACATGCTCTTTGGTAACAACATTTACCTCCGAGGTACAAACACGCGCTCTTTGGTACCAACATGTACCTCCAAGGTACTAATACGTGCTCTTTGGTATCAACATGTACCTCCGAGGTACTAATACTCGCTCTTTGGTAACAACATGTACCCCTGAGGTATTTATACGCGCTCTTTGGTACCAACATGTACCTTTGAGGTACTTATACGCGCTCATTGGTACCAACATGTACCTCCGAGGTACGAATACGAGCTCTTTGGTACCAACATGTACCTCCGAGGTACAAACACGCGCTCTTTGGTACCAACATGTACCTCCAAGGTACTAATACGTGCTCTTTGGTAACAACATGTACCTCCGAGGTACTAACACGCGCTCTTTGGTAACAACATGTACCTCCGAGGTATGTATACGCGCTCTTTGGTACCAACATGTACCTCTGAGTTACTAATACGTGCTCTTTGGTACCAACATGTACCTCTGAGGTACTAAAATGCACTCTTTGGTACCAACATGTACCTCCGAGGTACTTATACGCGCTCTTTGGTACCAACATGTACCTCTGCGGTACGAATATGTGCTCTTTGGTACCAACATGTACCTCTGAGGTACTTATATGTGCTCATTGGTACCAACATGTACCTCCGAGGTACGAATACGAGCTCTTTGGTACCAACATGTACCTCCGAGGTACTAACACATGCTCTTTGGTACCAACATGTACCTCTGAGGTACGTATACATGCTCTTTGGTAACAACATTTACCTCCGAGGTACAAACACGCGCTCTTTGGTACCAACATGTACCTCTGAGGTACGTATACATGCTCTTTGGTACCAACATGTACATTCGAGGTACTAACACACGCTCTTTGGTACCAACATGTACCTCCGAGGTACTTATACGCACTCTTTGGTATCAACATGTACCTCCGAGGTACTAATACTTGCTCTTTGGTACCAACGTGTACCTCCGAGGTACTAATACATGCTCTTTGGTACCAACGTGTACCTCTGAGGTACTAATACGTGCTCTTTGGTACCAACGTGTACCTCCGAGGTACTAATACTCGCTTTTTGGTACCAACGTGTACCTCCGAGGTACAAACACGCGCTCTTTGGTACCAACGTGTACCTCCGAGGTACTAATACATGCTCTTTGGTACCAACTTGTACCTCCGAGGTACTAATACTCGCTCTTTGGTACCAACGTGTACCTCCGAGGTACTAATACATGCTCTTTGGTACCAACTTGTACCTCTCAGGTACTAATACGTGCTCTTTGGTACCAACGTGTACCTCCGAGGTACTAATACTCGCTTTTTGGTACCAACGTGTACCTCTGAGGTACTAATACATGCTCTTTGGTACCAACGTGTACCTCCGAGGTACTAATACGCGCTCTTTGGTACAAACATTTACCTCCGAGGTATGTATACACGCTCTTTGGTACCAACGTGTACCTCTGAGGTACAAAATGAATTCTTTAGATACAAAGGTGTACTTTTGAAAGGGTAACGACCCAGCAACTAGGACCACTTTTGGTATACAAGCCTAAATCAGCAGTGCTCAAGCCATTATAATGATTAAATAATCACTTTGCACACCACAGACATAAAACAATCAGGCTGCACATTTCAAGTATGGCACACACAAGCTTTCAACCCCTAATAAAACCTAATTTTATAAGGATGATGTGGTTAAAGAGCTTAGATCCATGCCACACAGAGAACATAAAAAGTAAAAGGGTGAATGGAAGAGAAAATAGAGAGCGAGAGAGATGACGAAACGCTGACCGACAGTGACGTTCCGGGGACTTTGGTGTCAGAAATCCTCTGCTCTGTCTCATAGAGACCATAATGCCTGACTCCATGGGTGTGTAGTCTAGCTCTATAAACCTGCAATAGTCAAAACTGACCCACAAACAAGAACATAGGGCATTACACAAACTTTATAATCTTTATAACACGGTGACCTGCACTTAACTACCATCTTACTTACAAATTGGTGGAATTTGAACACATTGATGAATTATGACCTGACACTGTGTAGATGTTGTAGATTATTAAACAGATTGTTTGATGGATTTATTGAGTAAGTACAAGACAAGAAAATATTCAATTTTATAACATTATATTTAATTTTGTTTGTCATGGGTTTTGTTTGCAAAATGTCATGGGTTTGATTCGCAGGGATCACAAATACTAATTAAATGTATAACTTTTAATTCACTGTAAGTCACTTTGGATAAAAGCATCTGCCAAATGCATAAATGTTAAAGGTGCATTCTGTAACTTTTAGAAGGATGTCTGGACAGAAATGCAATATGAACATAACTATATTATCAGTGGCATATAAAGACCTTACATAATGAACTGTATTGTTTCTATTACCTTATAATGAGCCGCTTTTATGTACACATACATTGCGGGTCCCTTACATGTAGGTCGCCATTCCGCACCGCCATGTTTCTACAGTAGCCCTAAATGGACAAACTGCTCTATAGAGCCTTTTTGTCACTACAATGTTTTAGAAGATGACGTGTTTGTCCTGTGGTGGCTACTGTAGCTTCTCTATGCATTTAAAAAAAGATGCTAAAATCTACACAGTGGACCTTTACAATGTTTTATGTAAGGGGATAAGTCCTAAATATAGCCTTCTACTGAACTGTTACATGCTGTGTTGTTCAGGGAACTACTGACCTCACATAGCCTTCACCATTTTAAACAATGAAACAAAGCAGCAGGCAATCACTTGTAATTTTAGTAACAATGATTCATAGCTGCGAAACTCATTGAGTAATAACTTTTTAATTTTCTCTCTTGGGAAAATTACATCCTGAGTTCAGAGTGAAAGCTTTTCCTTTCAGGTGGTGCACAGCACTGTAGCTTTAGGTGGTTGTTATAAGCAAGATGGATTACTTTAAAAGCTCAAATGCAGACAAATTGCTGGCTAATTAAAAATCTCATATCAAAGCAATATCAAAAGATTATCAATCATCCACAATAGGTACTCTAGTATAGACAAAGCCCCTGTTACTATAAAAGGTCCAAATGCATTGGTTAAGATGGCAAACGTATATCAAATTGCATTGTTAATATTCATTACTAGGCAAGACAGTGTGGCTCTAAATACAATTTTGTCTTTATTTAGCAGACCATTCAAGAAATTTCATTTACCACCTCATGCACTTCAACAGCTCATCAAATGATGAAAAATAGACCAAAACAGCACATTTAAAGTGTCAAGCAGCTGTCCACCAGAATCCCCATTGGTGGGCTGAACTGCCCAAACCATAAAAGCAGCCAAGTTTATGGTTAAGGTGAGAGCAAAGCAGAGGAATAGAAAGAAAAGTGAAATAGCTGAACATTAAAGCGTGCTCGTGGAGAGAGAAAATAAGAGGGGACTTTGCTATCAATACTGATAGCAAGGTTAAGAAGCAGCAGCAGAGGTGGTTGAACAGTCCAGGTCTATCCATCACGTGTCTAGTGAGATGGACTAAGTGAACATGATTCTATTTTATGCCATATGCAAAGTACATTTCATGTTATACACACTCACTGAAATTTAACAATACTGTATTTATTTTAGGTCTTACAGATTTAGAATTCAGTCAGGAGCTTTTCATTAAGAAATTCCCAAAACTTGACAGATCTTTTCTTTAGGTCTCTGTCAAAGACCTAAGATGGCCTGAGATGTATTCACTCAGGCCTCTCGGTTCTTGGACATAAGAAGCAGTTGTAGTGGATAATGATCTGGTTTAGATTGGGTCTGAGTGTGAATGTGTACTGTGGAAGTGCACTGTGCACTACATTCATGCCCTACAGACGATACTGAATCAGAGTCTCACACGGGGGACGCAGAAGGAGACGACACCATTTGTTGCAAGCGTTGCTTAGGCTGTAGGGCCTTCAGCAGGTTGAATCTGAGAAAACAGAGATGAGACAGAGGCACAGAGCTGGGCTCTACTGCATTATTACTGATACTACATGTCATTCCCATATGACTGTATAGGGTCATCTCCCTCAAATATGACTAGGAGTGTTTAATCAATTAAGTTTAGCGCCCCTACTGGCAGCAGACAATGCTGCAGAAACATTTTCCTAATTCATTATCTGTGTGATAATTGGGATTGCGTCAGTGCAAGTCAGTGATGCGCGGGTCAATGTATAAACAACTCGACCGACGTTTTCAAATAACCCCCCGCAACTCGGACCGCAAAAAAATAAATAATAAATACTGTACCTGACCCGCTCCCTGGCCCGCATTTTTTAATTGGCATCTTCATATCAAACGACCCAACCGACCGTGACCTGAATATCATTTAAAATATTTTTGGATGACTCCTAACCCGCAGGCACCTGCTCATTTTGGATCAACCCGCGCATTACTGGTGCAAGTCAAATTGGATAAGAGCCAAATTCCTGCCAAATTCTATTTATTCCAATAAATAAAAAAATTCTGAAATAAATATTGGTGAGTAATGGACTATGTAAAAAGTTCTTACACTGCATTTAAACAAACTTGCATTGTGATTGGTAGCAACAGTCAAAATGAAACTATCAGTATTTTTATGACAGCTAGAGGGCGCTTAACTTTAAAATGAAGAGCTCAGATGCAAAAGCTGCTAAACGGCATAAGATACTTGTACTTCAAATTCGTAAACCCAGCCTCAGGTTATTTAGAAATACCACTTTGCAGAGTTGTATAGTACTTAAGTATTTTTACTTTCTACATAAAAGTAAATTTTCAATTATTTGTATTTTATTAGTGTTTTTCTTTGGAAAACAAACATTCCAAAACATATTATCATAATTTTTACTCCACTACATTTCATAATTTTTAAGTTTTTGGTTTATATTTAATATTTAAGTACATTAAACATTTAGTAATTTTTTTGTACTTTTACGTAAGTAAAAACATTTTTCGTACTTTTACTCAAGAAAGTAAAAGTACACAATTTTTATGTAATTAGGCATTAAATCAATTTTAATATGCAATATATAATGAATACACAGTATGATTCTATGCTTTAGATTGTAGTGAACATTTTTTAGTAAAGAAAAGTACCTTTTTTCCCAAGACAAACACTCTAGCATATGCTTGGAAAATGTAACTAAAATACTTAAGTATTATACACCTCTGCCACTTTGTTGGCAAAATCCGTTGATTTTTCAGTCAAATTTCTCAAAAGTGCACAGAGAAAGAATATAAATCGACCGTGGATCACATTTAAACATGTGTGTCCCTTGTGAGTAGGACCTGAATTCATCACGAATGTGGAAGCCACATGGATCACAGCGCCACCTAATGTAATCCTCATCCTTTTTAACATTTTGAATTCTAACTAGGTTGCATATTTAGTGATTTTGCAACTCTTTACTATGTCTTGCATAAAGAAGTGGACTTGTTTTCAAAGTGGAGATTTTGGAAAAAAGTGCACTTAGAGGCTTTTGCAGAAAAATTTGTTAAATACCAATGAAACGACTAAAGTGACATTTGTGAAAACAAGCCATTTCAGTTACTGACTAATAACCTTTTTCATTACCATTAAAGTGAAAATACTGAACCAAAACATATGATTAAAAAAAACTTTTTTTCCAAAAAAACATGTGAGATGTCAGTAAACTATCCCTAAATGGTTTTGCTTGTGAACTTTTCAATGTAACTATAGGTTGTAAAAAACTGCTTGCATAAATGACCCGAGGTGGGGGGGATTTAAAAGAGAAGGACAGGCTCCTGTTGTAGTAAACACAGTAGTACTAATGTACTGCTAAAGTACTGGTCAGTCAATCTTTTGTGCAAACCATTACAGGGTATATCCTCCCTTTGGCCTAGTACGGTAAACTCTGACAGAAATAGGTCATTTTTTCAAGTTACCATTTCACCATATAATTGTGGTATTACATCTTATTCTGGAATTTTACATCTTTAGCAGTTTAACATCCCGGTAGAGTAATGTGCTTATAAAGCTTTTGAACTAACCATCCAAGCAGTTTTAAACAACCTGGCAGCTGTAGGGTGAAATAAATCAGCCGAGAGAGAAATTGAAAGAGCTAAACAGCTGAGGCAGTAATGATGAGAGCAGAAGAGAGACAGTGTTAGGAATTATCAAAGCACGTACGGCTTAAAAAGTCACTGAGTAGAAGATATGAGACACTGCCATGTTTAAGAAAGTTTAAGCATAATTCGAAACACAGCCCACTGGCACAGCTGACACTTTATATCAATACCACCAAAAAAGATGTGTCTTACTTGCGTGATCCAGAACCAGATCTTTTATGTGAAGGCGAAGACATGGAGTCAGTATCCGTCACCCTTTACACTTCTTCTTCTTTTCGGCTGGATCTCTCTCTCTCTTCTTCTGTCTCAACACAGCTTTAAAAGCTCAGCTGCAGCCAGCCTGAATACAGTACAAGGCAAATGGTATTCAGTACCACAACAGGATCTGACTGTGACTCTACTCATTTTCATAACTGCAGCGTCATATAAAGAAACATACCAAAGTTTTATATAAGAAGTAAGATTGGAATGGAACACAAAATGAGTAATGTTGAAAAATGTACCACTATTAAAAACTAATAAAAGTGAATGAGGATCCTGACTGGCCAGCTCCAACAAGACGTAAATGATGTCAGGCAAACACTCTAAATCTTATTTATTGAAAACAAATCACATCCTTTCTTACTTGGAAAGAGTAGCTGTCATACAAATATGAAATGATCTGAGAGTAAGTAAATCATTTTTTATTTGATGACACCTTTTTCATGGTTAAATTCCTTTTATAAAATGTTAGCACATATTCATGTGTGTGTGTGTGTTTGTGTGGCAGATCACGTAGTCAAATGAGAGCAGAAACGAAATATAAGAATCTGTCTGTCTAATCTAATTTATCTGACCTCTCCACACCGAGCAGATCTGGCAACAGCAATGTCCATTTAGCTGTAATATATTTAGCATTGTGCTGACACGGGCTGGATGGTCTCTGACTTCACGCTGGTCTGAAACCAAACAAGAAGCCATAAATAAAGTTCTTGAAGCGCAGCTCATCTAAACATGTGTTATGTTATATTATGAACTGTTACTGACCGAGCCAATGGGGCCAGTGCCCAGGGGCCCTTGACTACCATGAGCCCGGGGCTTCAAGGTTGCGCCATCCAGTTTGGTATAAAAATTCCAACAACAATGAAAACAAATGATTATTTATGTTTCATATATGGGTCCCATAGCATTTACAAGGCCTTTAAGACAAGGCTTTTCATCTTTAAGACATGTCTGGCCCTGTGAATACACTGTAAGCCATGGCAACATATGTGTTTTAATGTTACTTTAACTGATTAATAGGGCTGTCACAATGATTAAATAATCGTCTAATCGCAATTGTTTGACCTTATCAAGATGATTTCAGATCACCGCAATGATTGCATATCTCTCTAAAAAACACATGGGGGAGCTGCAGCGCCTGTATAAACGAGACCATACCTAAAGCCCGGGATACACTGCACGATTTTTGTCCTCTTATAAGATCATTACCTTATCACACTGTGCGACATGTATCATTTAATCTTGGGTACGAGAGGCATGTAGACTGTACGATGATGACACGAAAGCTTCGGCGGCAGCGTCACACGTTGCGCAACGTCACCAGCATGCGCTCGTGGTAAACAAATACCGGCGCGCAGGTCGTAGCAGCAAACACACTGTGCGGTGATCATGCCGAATTTCTGACACTGTCAGAAAACTATCGTAGGCTATCTTTGGACGCAAGACCGGGAAAACGGACGTCTTTGAACCTCTCTCACTGTACGACATAGGACTACCGATGGAGAGCCACGATCTCAGAAATCGCGACAATAGTTTCATGATGGCAATCTTTCGTCTGGGACAGCCAATAATCGTGCAGTGTATCCCGGGCTTAATGGCTCTTCTTGACTGACAGTGTACCAAGATACATTGCAAAGCCATTTAATACAATGGTAAAACATGCAGCATTTAAAGAAATGCTGCAAAACTTTGTATGAATTGCCAAGTAAAACATACCTTTCCAAAACAGCAACTTCAAATTTAGTATTTGAAAGATATATTCATTAAATAATTACTTTTAAATATGTGTTATGTGTATTAAAATTTACTGCCAGGTTAACCTTGCAAAAGATTTAATTTAAATAATCACAACAATGTGTGAAAATTATTTCATGAAGAAACAAAAAACAGCCCTACTAATTATTAGATCATATTTCAACTTCATTTTTTAAGTTATACAAGATTTAACTTGATGTTTTAAGTCAGTTTAAATGTAATGTATGTGGAAATGACAGTGAATGCCTCTAAACATCTTATTTATTTATTGCCAAGTATGTTTGCACACACAGGGAATTTATTTTGTGGAGAGAAAAAGATTCCAGTGCACAGATATAGAGAAATTTGCAAGTGTATAAAATGATTAAATGAAGTTAAAATCATGCCTGTAAGAAAGAAAGAAAGAAAGAAAGAAAGAAGAATGGAAAGACAGTTGGAAACACGCCCACCATCACTTTTTCCCTTTTGCCTAAATGTATTATTTTTAAATAAAACAAAAATTACATAGAAAGAGCATTAGAGTCTGTTTAAGCATGGTTACAACAAGATAGGCACTTTAAAATGCTGGTCTAATCAGATAATTTTTATCTAATTGTTTATAATAATTTTTATTATTAATTTATTTCGAATTTTCTCTTTTGAAAATGCAAAATTTTACAAGAAAATAGAGCTTATTCTGATCTTTAATGTTTGATCTTTTTCCTCTTTTGAACAACAAATATTACTAAAAATATTTCGTTATTAACAGAACAGATTACATACCCACGTTGTAAAACAAATAAATAAAAGCACCGTTTCCCTTAATTTGATAAATGTATACTGAATGCACTGTACATTTATGCATTTGGGTTTTATCCTTACCAACTTAGAGTGCGCTTAATATACAGCATACATTTATATCAGTATGCATATTTCCTGGGAATCAAATCCATAACCTCCTTTGCTGTTGTACCACATGAGCTACACAGGAAGGTTGCTTTGGATAACAGAGGGAAATGAGGAAATTAAAAAGGATTGCAACTGTGGGCATACTGGAAAGAGGGGATTAATGATCTAAATAATTAAACACAGGAATTGGCACAGCTCAGTATTTGCAGTGTGAAGCATATAGTGACACAAACAGAAAAGCGTGACATGCTCACGTTCAAACGCGGAAAAACGTGACTATTTCACGTTGGTCCATACGTGAAATAGTCACGTAATTGCGTGATATAGGGTTGGCTACCCCTTGTAACCCAAAATAAGCAACTCCATATTTCGTTGTTAGATTATAAGATGTTAAAATACTTTTCTCCTATCCCATCTTAGGACGAAGACTGTGGTAATGTACTTTAACGTTGCTCTGTTTGTATAAATATTCTAGTGTCATTGAGTTAATCAATGGTGACAGTTTGGGGTGGGATTATCTGTTCATTCAAACAATGCATGGTATATGAAAAGGGGTCCATTTAGTGGTCACTTGCCCTTTAGCTTCTCTTTAAACTGTTCTTGCTAAAAAAGCTGCATGGGTTTGGTTTGCCACCAGTGCACAAATCAGTGTCATGCTTCTTCAACAGCAGTGTCATCAGCCCTGGATTTACACTACAGATAAGCACATTTACAAGCAATTGTGAAGCTGAATGGGTTAACAGGGTAACATCCTTATCTTGTCTATGTTACAGTATCTTTCCGTGCCATAAACTGTTAAACTTCCATATGGACCTGAGAGCCTAAAATGTCTCAACTTCAAATTTACGCAATGAATTTAAAACTCATATTTCAATCAGTTTAATTAATAATTACCCTATGCTTACACGCACACGCGCGCACACACATGCCATTCTCGACAATCATCATACACTCATACCCGCTACTGTTTTATGTATCACTCCGCTGTCTCTTTTCTCATGCCACCATAAACAAAATAGGCCACGTCGCCAAAAAATTAAAATCAATATTTCGTGTCGAATTATTACCTCACGTGGTAGGTATGTAATAAACAGGACAATCTAACCGGCTGTTATCGCAAAATACACCATTCAGGGTGATACATCCATATCTAAAGAGGATCTAACTGTCAAGTTAAAACAACTGTAGTAACAAAAATGTGTAGCGTGCAGCATGCTGAGAGAACGTAAACGAGTTGCCATGGAGACAACCATACAGACACTTATCTTGAACGTGAGCTACAAGTGTTGTGATTGGCCTTCATTGCTCTTGTGTGTGTATGTGGTGAGACAGACGGCGTGATGACATTACACAACCAGGTCTGTTGTGCCATACTGAGAAAGAATTAGAGTGCAAGCACTATTTTACTATCTTGAAAATGGCGAACTTAATGGTTGGTTGTCACGGGTGATGCTCTTTCTAGTCCCTCAAAAATCCTATTTAAAGCATAATTATATCTGCAATACGTGAGTCCTTACGAGTATGCAAGGTCAAACTGCACCCTAGGCCGTACAACCCAAAGCACCCCTGTCACGACTCACAGAAGTGCTGAAGGGTTGGCTGAAACCAAACCAGACACTGCAGCAGTTTTGAGGGCTGGGGAACGAAAATCGTCTTCCCCTATTACAATTCAGTCCTGGATTCAAATAACATGAACGCGCAACGTAAGCACAACAAAATACACACGCATGCTCGCTGCAGGAAAACATCTGCTCTGCGCATACTAACCGAAACGCCAAAAACCGTCATGTATGCTGATGATCTTACATGAACACAAATAAAGTGCTAATGTAAGATACAGCTCAGTTACTTAAATATAGCATCGCGCGTCACAGTCCTTGGTGTGTCCTACACATGGGAAATCAAAGATACACCACCATTTCCACGTAACGTTGTCATGCAAAACATTTTTGCTCACCTGGTTGCCGCCTTCCGGCGAAATTCAGGATGCCTTCATGAGTGTTTTGTCAGGTTTAGCCTGGTACTCGTCCCCGTCAAGGACTCCGCCACAGCGGTGCACCGCTGCTCGGGAGCGCGAGTCGACGGGGCGGGTGATGATGATGCGAAGAGATTCTGCCGCGCGAGGGACGAGCGAGTGTTGAGATGAAACAGATGCGTAATATTGCGATGGTCGCCTTAAAGGGGACAGCAAAACTTTAAGTCAGTCAGAAAAGAGACGTTATGCTTTCTAGGAGGAATAGAAATGTTTGTGAAAATGGGAATGTTTAAGTGAATTATTGAGCTTTCTTTAAAAAAAAAAAACATAGAAAGACTGTTTGTACAAAATGAACAATTTCCTTTGTGGAAAACATCTGCATTTTATTTGACATTTTAGTGAACTTTTTTTTATTTACCTCCTTGCAGTGGTGCTACTGATCAAAGTGACTCATATCGTAACCAGCTATTTTAAATATACCAAGGGCAAATTTTACTTGCATAACATTTTAAAAGGACCTCTACAGTTTCTTCAAACCTTTCATTTAATATGGCGTCATATTTGCTTCAGACAGTATTCGAGGATTTGAGCAACAGAATAAATGTTTTTTTCGATAATAGAGGTTTCAGAACCACGGACAGCGCTCTTCATATCTCGTAGATTAAATAGGCTACTTACACTCCGATAGATGGCGCTACAGCTTTTGTTGTTGTTTTCAATTTGGCAAATCCCACAGGTTTATTTATGGTTGTACACCAAATGTAATTTCATAAATGTTGCATTCTTTTATTTTCTTTAATCTTGCACTTGTCCTCAGTATTGTAGACAAAAGAATGCACTGCATAAATAAATGCACCTCAGTAACTTCAGTTTAAATGTGAAAACACCCTACGTATTTATTTTTAGGATTTTGCAAATGGTGACTGGTGAGTTTGCGTAAGGAGGCGTATATGATAGAAGTCGAACAATAATACAGTCAATGAAGGATTTCCATCTCGTGCTTTAGCAAGAGAATAGCCTAAGTGTGTCCCAAATCGTACATGCACTTGCACTATATGTACTATTTTACAATTCTATACCAGTTTGGATATAAATAAATACATCATAAATACTATTGAGTAATGTTTTCACATTGAAAATTTCAACACGAAGTACATTTTAATGACAACTTGAATCCTTTGCACTACTGCCATCTTCTGGAGTTAAACGACTTCTACCACACAAAGCGTCATAACATTCATGCAATTAGTCCTGTTTTTAGAACGTATCTTAATTATTTTTTTACAGTACGTTGTACGTCCCACATGCGCAGTGGGAACCTCCAGTGACATGAACTGTGAAGCGTCTCAGAAGGATAGACGTCACTACTGAAGATGGAGTTTTGGAAACCAATTGTAGATGAAGGCATAGTGTGAGAGTCATTGGCAAAACGGTTAGCCTGTTGGAGCTTTATCCACAGGTTCTCTGACTTCACCCTCTTAAACATTTTTGCTGCAATCCTTTCTTTGTTATTGATTAATAAAACCTATCCTGGGATTGTACTGTAATACACAACTCTGACAAGCAGATGGCAGTAAACGACTGATACATGTTGTGTTTATCTGAATTAAAAGTGACAAACAGAAATCAAATGGCCAACAAGTGTTACATAGTTGTGAAGGAGTTATAATTCAATTACATATGTAAGGGCTCATTGTTTTACTAGTTGGTGAATCTGAAGTATTATTTAAGCTGAGGTAAAAATTGATGATGTGATTTATGTGTCTGTTAAACAGCTATATATTACAGTAATTATTCTTGTAGAATAAGTCTCTGAGTGTACATTACTAACTTTCACTTGATGGTTACATCAAGCTTTTTAAGCTTAAGATTTTAAGTACTGAACTTTTGTGTGAGTAGTAATTTACCTAAACATTTTGGGGCGGTTTCTCAGACAATGATTAGACTAGTCCTTGACTAAAATAAACGTAAGAGCTGTCCAAACTAAAAACATCTTGCACTGACATATCTTAAAATTCATCAGTGCCCTTTGTTTTGCCTGAAAATGCACAGAAGTAATGTTTTTAGTAAGGGATGTTTGTTAAGACTAGTTATATTTCCTAATTAAACTAAGGCCTAGTCATGGTTTAAGCTAATCCCTGTTTGGGAAACCACCCCTTTCTAAAATCAATGGTGAGATCAAGGCTAAAATGTTTTTTTCTTTTCTTAAAAACTTAAAGTCGGGGCTAAGGCTGAGCATTATATTGAGTTTTGGTAATATATGAAGAGTTTCGTTGCAAAACGAGATAAATCCATTTTTTAACATTTTTGTCAAAACATGTTTATTATTATGTTATCATGTTATTATTTTGTTTTATGGTGCTACTTAGCTGTATTTTCTAAGTTATAAAGGTTTAAATGTTTAAATCAAAACAAACCAAATGCAGTTGCATTGAAATTAATTGGAATGCACAACCAAAAAATGAGATTTCTGAACAATAAAAAAAAAAACGGTGGTTATCTCGTTTTGCAACGAAACTCTTCATATCTGTATTTTTTCCTAGAGGGATACGGGATGAGACAATATCATCTATATTGTTATGTTATGATATGACCTTCCTGCAACAGAAGCTCTACAAAATCATGCTGGAAATGAGGTCAAACATAAACTTTTCAACCATCCTACATGTTGTGCAGCTGTACAGTATTTGTCTAATATTGTCAAACAGTGAGAGTCTTTTGAATTTAATTTTACCATATACTGTTTTAATAAAGATAATGTGAATGTGACATATCATATGATATTTCACGCACAACCATTTCTAGGGTTTACAACAGCAGAAGATCTCACCGGGTACTCATCTCCACTACAAATAGGAAAAAGAGGCTACAATTTGCACAAGCTCACCAAAATTGGACATTTAAAGACTGGAAAAATGTTGCCTGATCTGATGAGTCTCGACATCTGTTGAGACATTCAGATGGTAGAGTCAGAATTTGGCGTAAACAGAATGAGAACATGGACCCATCATGCCTTGTTACCACTCTGCAGGCTGGTGGTATAATGGTGTGGGGGATGTTTTTTTTTACACACTTTAGGCCTCTTAGTGCCAATTAGGCATCATTTAAATGACACGGCCTACCTGAGTATTGTTTCTGACCATGTCCATCCCTTTATGACCACCATGTACACATCCTCTGATGGCTACTTCCAGCAGGATAATGCATCATGTCACAAAGCTCATATCATTATAAATTGGTTTCTTAAACATGACAATGAGTTCACTGTACTAAAATGGCCCCAACAGTCACCAGATCTCAACTCAATAGAGCATCTTTGGGATGTGGTGGAACGGGAGCTTCGTGCCCTGTCGTGCCCTATCAATATGGGCCAACATTTCTAAAGAATGCTTTCAGCACCTTGTTGAATCAATGCCACATAGATTAATGCAGTTCTGAAGGTGAAAGGGGGTCAAACATAGTATTAGTATGGTGTTCCTAATAATCCTTTAGGTGAGAGTATGATATATAGCTGATCCTGTTGTGAAAGTAGTCCCAGTCTCCCCTACATATTTATTATTTTAAAGGATATTAAAGACTACATGCTTCGCATGCTCCTCATTTTTCTGATTTGGACATATTGTACAGTAGTTTTAGTTTATAGTCAGAAAGCCTTGATGATGTTTGGGCCTAACAATTACCTTTAAATTTCCATTAACTGTGTATTAAAAAACTGGAATTTTAAATCGCAACAAAAGAATATAAATTCAGAGGGTCAGGGGGTTTGGCGTGCAGAGTTGGTAGTTGAAATTAATTTCAGATCAAAGGAAGAATGCCTAGTGTGACACGCTGTACTTCAGACAAATAAATAAATTTAATTCAAAGTTTGACATCTCTTCCTATTGATTTGTGAGTTCTGTCGTATTTTTGATAGCGGAGCAATGGATGAAAAAATAAACGGAATAGCAAAACAAAATGAATGTTGTCGCTGCTTTTGCACACAGCCAATCACACTTGGACATGACAGTAAATCAACTCCAACAATGTTAACTTTGTCTGTCTGGTTTAAACATTTTGAGTTACACTGATTTTTTGAGGCACCATTTAGATGTCACATTGCTGAAACTGTCAAAACAACATTTAAAGGGTCTATTTACCATTGATCTACTAAAGGAAAATGGACAAACCATTACGATTTCTGAATGGTTTAATTTTAAGGAAGTTTCAGAAAAAAAACTTAGTTTTTTCTGGCATCTGAAGAAGCACAAATGGTGATTCAAAGTTAAGTACTAACTATGAATTATGACAATTTGATGGATCCCATCTCTTGTTTTCTCAGACCACAAATGTCATTTTGTTATGGCAGTGAAATGTTTAGCGATCCAATTCTTTCTCTCCCACATTTTACCTCTTTACCTGTGTTTTTGCTATTCAGCAGATCTAATGCAGCCTAGGATATTATTGCTTGTTCAATTTCATGCCTGAAGGGAATAATGTGTGTTGATGTGATATGAGTTAAATGAATTTGCACACAATCTCTCTGTGTTTGTATAGAGTTATTGTCTATCCCATAATGCACCTGTCTGATGCACTTGTTTGATTCTATTGATGTATTGGCAACCCACAATGCTCACTGTTTCATCTGACCTGGGGCAGGTCAAACATTTCATAAAAGTGGGACCTGCATCATATGTTTAATATGTATATACTTTTGTATGCACTGGTAAAATTGATGTAGTTATGCAGCTGTTTGCCAGTAACTTACTAGATTTAAATTTATGTTATTTACTGGCAAGTTTGTTCAAAATTAAATGAACATTAAATATTAACAAGTCTTTGTCTTTACAGGTTAAAACTATAAAATAACAGCCTCATGCAAAGAATTCTGGGAAAGGAAGTGTTTTTTCCTTCAGATTTTGGTTCCCAGAATTCTTTGCGTGAGGTTGTTATTTTAGTGTTAATGTTGTTAATGTTAATGTTTTAGCTATTGATAATGAATCTACTTGAGTGATTCTCACGAAATCCAGACTCAAGGGGATCGCACACCGGCCGCGCAGCTCAGCGCCGCGCAGCGCCGCGCCGTTCTAAAAAAATGTAACACATTGTTTTCTATGAGTGTACGCACACCGGCGCCGCCAGGTGGCGCCTGTCCGCGCCATCCAGCTGTGACTCAGGAAGTTGTTCTAATCCCTGTCGCGCCACAGAGCGCCACTCACATAGTTTAACATTAAATAACATCATAAGTGTCCCACATCATTAACGATTAACATTGGCTGCTAACGTATATTTTACATTTTGAAGTAGACGCTATCTGACGAAGCTCGCGCTATTTAACGTCCACTTCCGGTTTACAATACCTCCGAGTTGTCCTAGGCGCGACGCGACGCGGCGCGATGCTGAGCTGCGCGGCCGGTGTGCGATCCCCTTTAGAAGGTGTCCATCATCAGATTTTTAAGAAGCCCTTAAAGGCAATTTTTTTCGCACATATAAGATTAAGGTCTGAACTTACTATAACCATTATTTTTAGAGGATTTAAAAAATATTTCCTATAGAATTATTTACATTTTCAAAAATTATCATTACCGCAAGATGATATAACATTAAATATATGCATTTACAAACTCATGTTTCGGTAATAAGAACTAAAAAGTTATCTAGGTACTTTGACAAACAAAACTTAAACTTTTATCTGTACATAAAAAATAAGAACTGCTTACCTGGTAGCCATCTTGAGTGTCACAGTCAATTATGTCCCTTTCAACTATTTTATTTTTTTGAAAATGTTAGTTCATTGAGGGCTTAAACAATGATTGAAAATTGTTGCGAAGGATAAGAAAATTGATCTTGGACACATTTATATTCCTTATTATTGTCACTACATTTACCAATGATCACCACATGTTTCTTTACTGTAAATGTTTATAGTATAACATGCACTGAAGCTTTTATTTTTACATTTTTTAATTATAAATATTTCCATTTCAAAGAACCCAAATCCAATCATGGACACGTTGCGGTAATGAAAATTTTCCACCTTAAATGTGGAAAAAACAACAAAATTGGTTTGTATGATGTCATTTTATCATGTGCAAAATAGTACGTGAAGAGTTTGTAACTGTCACCCACTTTATCTATTAGAAAATAGCAGGCTGAAATCTGATTTGCAATACAAAGTTACATAACTTGCATTTAAACATCTTTATAAAATGTTTGCACAAGGTCAGCTGTTGAATGCACTGCCAAACACAAAAAAAGTAATATATAGTAACACATAAATAAAAATTAACTAAAAAATAATCTGTATCCTTGAGGGACAGGCTGAAAAGCATTCCCACCAAGTTACAGATAGAAAAGCAGACTTAAAGAGCCACACAGATCCAAAATCGAAACTCACCTGTATTGCAGTGTGTCATGTAGCTGTCCATCAATGTAAACAATGTGCAAAGTAGTTGAACCAAGAAGTGCATGATTAATAAAGTTATTGGCTTCTAAAGTACACTCTAAAAAAAATCCGTAAAAAAACGGACAAAGTACTGTGTAAATATGAAGGAATTTTCCGAATTTATGTTTAACAGGCATTTATCTGTTTTTTTTAATAACATGTTGCATTATGGGTGCAATAACCCCTGCTGCAATCTTTCACTTTTGCCTCTCTATCACCATCTCTGTTTGAAACCTAAAATTACAACTTGACTACTGCAGAGTCATTTTCTAACATGGATGATGTTTAAAGGGATACTTCACCGATTTAGCATTCAGCTTTGTATCTGTAGAAACCCGGCAGTATTACTGAATGACCATGTTTCCCTCCCTCATTTCCCCCTGAGAGGAGAGATATCTGCATTTTGGTTCTGCAAAAAAGTCCTCCGATGATGTAATATGACGATTTTTGCATCATCGGAGGACTTTTTTGCAGAACCAAAATGCAGATATCTCTCCTCTCAGGGGGAAATGATGGAGGGAAACATGGTCATTCAGTAATACTGCCGGGTTTCTACAGATACAAAGCTGAATGCTAAATCGGTGAAGTATCCCTTTAACTTCTAAACAAATGCTGTCAGAACAAGATACAAGTGTAAACTATTCCAGCATCCACACATGTGATTTAGTAGACAAATCTTCTTTCTGACGTGACGTGTTAGTCAAATGGATATTTACCACAACATTTATCATATTAAATCTCCAGTTTGTGTTTGTTTTAGATTGATTTGAAGTCACCACTATGGTGATTAGTGTTCCCTTTAGTTAGGCTTTTGTCCCTTTACCTTCATAGAACTGATTCTGCTCTTTTAGCATTGCAACAGTGTTTTTGCTTGTAGCAATTACAACTTGTTTGTTGCTTGAGGAAGGAGAATTGTCCATGATGTCATAAGCTTGGTTGTTTTTATGTTATACGGCCTAACATTTATATATGAAATGATAAAATAAGATTAAAGAACTGAAATGTATAAGAGTGACACTCTATGCTGATCTAAAAACACACTGTATTGAATAAGATTGCTGTAAATTTGTCAGCTGTGGTTTTTGCTTCAGAGACATCAACACTTTGGATACAAATCTCAACAATGGTGAGAGTAAATGTTAAGAAAGTTTTCTGTCCTGGTACCCAGCATGCATTGCGGCATGAAGCTTTGTTGTTGATTGTCACCATTGTTGCGTTTCATAGGCGGATTGAAGTGTCCCTAAAGGTTACGGACAATGTTCTGTAAATCTACGGACAGTGTTCTATAAATCTACAGAATGTTCAGTTTTTGAATAAACGGAAATGTCTGTAAACATAACGGAAAAGGTGCCGGTAATTTTCTGCCAGGACATTATCCGTTTTTTTACGGATTCTTTTTTTAGAGTGTATGGAGTCGATTCTGAATCGCTGAAACGAGTCGTTATATGAATTGGATCTTCTGCCTGACTTTTTCCATGTCACACAAATGCTTCCACGTCACACGAGATACTAATCTCTGCCTACAGCCTTGCCTGCGGAGAAACAAAAACTATGACCTGCCCACACAGCTAGTGTGTAAACATTATATCACGCTGTGTTTTCGGTTTGTGTTGTTTTCACTACCAAAGGAGACTTTTCCAAGGAGGGATATACTAAACGTGTCTGGCTGTGAAGAATCAGTGGTTAAAATAAATTTTTAACGGAGGGATTTAGACGTCAGTACCCACTTTATTTGGAACAACATGTGTCTCCTAACCACAACTTGTGAGTATGATTATAGCTACATACTTGCTTAAATGAGTGTAAAATGTCTATAGTCATTTTTATTGCTTGGATTAATGATGAATAATATTGTTGGTTAAACTCTTAATATACTGTCAGAGAGTCACGTTAGCAAGCGGTTAATGTACTGCATGCTCACTTAGGGTTTTGCTATGACCCGGTTAGCTTACATAAATGCTTAAATGAGTGTAAAATGTTAGTGCCTATCGTCGTTTTTACTGCTTGGATTAATGAAGAATGATGTGTATTGATGTCGATAATGTCTTCTCAGTAAATCATGTTAGCACTAGGTCAATACATGTTGCACTATTGTTGGTCTGTGTGACTGATCTGTGGTCTGTGTGGAGACTGTGTCAGTTGACCAATCAGAGCAGAGTAGGCTACTGAAAGGTGGGGTTTAGGCAGACTGAGTCGTTGAACGGCTTCACACGAATCGTTTGGGAATCTCTGAGAAATAGGGTAATTATACATTTATATTTTGAGAAAATTACAGTGTTATTTGACCTTGCATGCATTTATAGTAAACCTGTTGTCCGGGACTTATAAACAGTGATAGGATGCTTAAAATTAGCATCTTACTGGCTCTTTAACTCTTTCCCCGCCAGCATTTTTTTTAAAAGTTGCCAGCCAGCTCTAGCAATTTTCATGATTTTCACAAAAGTTTAATGCCTTCCAGAAAATGTTCTTCTTTAAATATATAAAGAAACAATATATCAGATGAAAGAACAGACCCTCTGCTTTCAAACAAAAAACCCTGTTTCATCCTACATTCATTAGTTCTCTTGTAATAACCTCTCAAACATGGGTAGGTTTCTTCAAAAACACCCAATTTTGAGCAAAAAGCTGAGATAATTCCATTTTTGCGAAGGACTTTTGATAGAGATCAGATGCAGAGCGATCTTTAAAACATACACGTTTTCTCTTAATTGACGAGATATCTCGTCAATGGCGGTGAAAGAGTTAAGAAAGGAGTTATAAGCAGTAGTTAGGCAATCACTCAGTAAAAGTGGAAATACACAGCAGATCTTTAGGCTTCACTTTAACCGTTTGCATCAGATGGGAAGAAAAAGCCATGGAGAGACACTGGTGACGGTGTTCTTTGCTCTTTCATCGAGCTCAAGAGATGACAGGGGATTTTAGGAAATATCCTCTTTGATCACCCGCATAGACAGAGGACTTTTCTCTGTCTCTTTGGTTAATTGTGGCTGTCTGATATCGTCGTTCATTGTCTTGCCAGGTTGTTCAATGAAAAGATTAAAGAAAGGATTAAGACTTGGTGACATAAAGGAGACCGAAAGTTAAAGAGTGTTAACTCTGTCAGACAGGGCACAAAAAGCAAAGGGAGCGTATTAGTCAAAGTGTATTTATAGTGACAAAAAAGTCTATAAAAACCCTCAAAGAGTCATGATAATCACTTCCCTCTCTCGCCTCCATCTCATTTTGTTCTTCTTTTGATGTCAAGCCCTTTTTTTCATTATTTCTCATTCTGTTGCCACTTAAAAAAGGGAAGCAATCAGAGTCACAAAGAAAGAAAGGGGCATATCTGTAGGCGTTCTGAAGTTTTATAATTGAAATAATTTTGTGATGGGGCCTTATCACACTTTTGCTTGATTGGAACATTAGCTGATGTTCTTTCTTCAAATAACTTCTGATTAGGTGGTAAGTTTTGTGTGGGCTTTCCTTTGCTCTTTATATCTCTGTGTTGTGTCAAAATGCAAATTTTCATAGCGAATTCAATATGAAGAGTTCAGATGCAAAACCATTTCAGTGCATTTCTATGTTAATGAGCATTTTTTGTCAGGCTCGTAATTTCACTTTTATGCCAATGAAATAAGGCTATTAAAGCAATTGTTTAATTAAATGGACCAGAATACAAGAAAATGACATCTACTGCTGTAATTTTTTTTGTTTTGCTTCCGACACCCATGTTTTCATGAAGTCACTTTAATCATTAGCATTAGGTATTTAACAAATTTGACTCTCTTTCACTGCAAAACCCTCTAAGTGCATGCAAAAGTTTTTTTTTGCTAAAACTTCCACTTCTTTGGACAAGACATAGTAAACAACTGCAAAAATCACTATATATGCAACTAGAAACACTGCAAATTATGAAAGTCAGAAATCAGAAGGTAAAAATGAAGAAACTGAACCACACATTAGTGGGAGCTGTGATGCAAGTGGCTGCGACATTTGGGTTGTATTCATGTCAAAGTATAAATGTACAGTCAATTAACATTCATCTGCTGTAAAATCAATGTGGCAGAGGATTAAGCGTATTTGAAGTGAAAATATGGGTAAAATATGGACAAAGCACATGGTAAAATTAACCTAGACAACGTCCATATTTGACCCAAGCATGGGTTGAAACAACCCATAGATTAATTTAAACCCAACTGTTGGTTTTGTCCATATTGCAGCCAACCATGGGGTTTTTAAGGGCGTAAGCCTATAATATATTGAATGTCTGTTCTTTTAAACCTGCAATCTCAACCAGTGACATTTACTAATAGCATTTTAAAGCAACCTTTTGTAAAATTCAATAATGCAAATAATGACATCCCTTCAGAGTTCAACATCAAGGTTATTTATGTTTACTGCACTTAAAATTAGGTTTAAAAAAATCAACATTCGCTAGAAGCATTTTCAATAAATTGTCTAACATAAATATTGTTTTTATGTAAAAATTAAAACAAAACTTTTTCCATGGTCTCACTGCGATGCATATTATGTGATGAGACTATTTTAACCTCTTAAACCCTAAGGACCCAGTCCCGGGTACAAAATTTCGAATTTTGACTCAATATAAAATATTCTTTTAATCTTTAATGGTCCGTCATGGACCCCAGTAACACATATGAGATACTGTTTGAAAGCTTAGAGTCTCTACTTTCTGCAGATATGCATCACTTTGAGAAATCTTTTACTGTAAGAAAGTTATTTACACTTAATTTACACTATCACCCCCCCCCCCCATAATTTTGTATATGATTTAATATTCACATATTTCATATTTTTCAAATATGACAAACATGGGCAAGTCTTATATCAAATGAAAGCTCTCATTCTCAGGAATAAGGCTACAGCGTTGTTTTTGTTCTATTATCAACACATATCCAACAATCGTCGAATGAATAATAAGGTAAAAAATTGTCTTTTGTAAACATATGGGAAACTTGAGTGTGGACTGCCTCAGATAGCACATATAGCCACAAATGATACACCATCTTTTCTCTTAGGTCCTACTGTAAGAATTCACAGCATTTTCTTTGGTTGTGTGCATGAATAATCCCTTGCTATTTATTATGTGTGCAAAACAAAAAATTAATATTTATATGAAAAATGTATTTTCGCACCCTTCAGTAAAATGAGAATAACTTTTGAATGCAACATGCTAAAGAGTTCATTCTTTTTTTGGGTGTTTACTGTCTGCTGCTGGTAACAACCAGAACTGTTTGCAGTCTGCTAGAGCACACAGAACCAGAGTTATACACTATCAAAGGCAGTATTTACAACATAAAAAGAAAATTTGGTGTTTCATCGTATGAAAAACAACATAAATAACAATGTTTGTCACAAACAGCAGCTTTTTATGTAACTTCAAAGGGTTTTCTTTAAAATGATATAAAGAAATTGCATTTATTCCACTGTATGTGGTTATGGGAGCACTTCAAATATTTTTAGGTGGAAATTAAATACAAAAAGGGTATTATTCCTCACATCAGTTGGAGTAAAATAACTTTTGAATAGATTATGATAGAGAAAAAAATCCTTTTTCCTCTGTAAGCTGGCAATTGAAGGGAGCTGAGGCACTCAGGGCCAGAGTTATACACTTTCAAATAAAAACTTTAGAAAAAAAACATCAAATAGCGCCTATTTATTTTTGTGTTTATTAGAGGACTGACAACACATACAACCATGTTTAGCACTTTCAACAGTGTTTTATGTAATTTCAAAGGCTTTCCTGTAAAATGATACCAAACTTTTGTATGTTAACCTCTGCATGTGGGTATGGGAAGCTTTTGAAATTGGGTAGGCCAAATCCAGCCGAAAATCCCCAAAATAGCTTCAGGGTGGAAGAAGTTCTTTTATACTTTCTTAGCATCTTTGTCTGCCCTAAGGAAAAATGGATATCCTTCACATGTGAGGAAGTTTAAATCTTATTGCTTTGACCAAGGCCATTCACAGACTTTTTGAGGGGCATGTGCTGAAACTAAAAGGGCACCCCCCTTCCAAATAAATAGCACATAATAATTGTTTTAAAAGCTTTATATTTATTCACTGTTTACAGTATGACAGTTATTAGTGCTGGGCAAAGATTAATCGTGATTAATCGCATACAAAATTAAAAGGATTCTAGCATAATATACAAGTGTGTGCTGTGTGTAATTATTATGTACACACACACACACACACACACACACACACACACACACACACACACAGTCAGGCATACATGGTTTATGGGGACTTTCCATAGACGCAATGCATTTTATACTGTCCAAACTGTTATATTCTATTCCCCTACTCTACCCCTGTCCCTAACCCCAATGTCACAAAAACCTGTTGCCAGTCTTTAATCTATGAAAAACTACCATTTAGTATGTTTTTTTAGCGTTTCAGTTTATGAGGACACTTCCTGTGTCCTCATAAACCATGGTAATAGCATAGTTAACATGTAATTATACACTATTCATGTCCTCGTAAACCACATTTGCCAACCCCCACACACACACACACACACACACGTATGTATTTAAAAAATATTTACTATAAAGTATATAGATTTATTTATATTTGTCTTATCTTTAAAACTAACTACTTTACTATATTATTACAGACATTACACACACAAATAAAAAAGGTGTTTTAATTGGGACGATACTACTCTTCTTAATTCATAGACGAATATAGTGCTAATATAGAGTGTATACTGTCAGAAAAAGTGGTCAAAAATAGTCCCAAGCTGTCACTGGGGAAGTACCCTTAAAAAAGGTCCTCATTTGTACCATTTAGATAAAGATATGTATACATTTGGTACAAATATATACCTTTAAGGTACTAATATGCACTCTTTAGTACCAATTTATGCCTCTGAGGTACTATTTTAAACATTTTAGATACAATTGGTGTACTTTTTGAAGGGGTACCGCTCTGGTGACAGCGTACATTTTGTAATGATAATAGCTTCAGTACATGGATGATCAGAAATGTAGATGAATGTTATAACAGTTCATATATTAAGACTGTATTGCACTTCCTCTGCATTATAAAGAGCCATTTTGCTTGTCTGCGTCACAGTGATAGAGAGATAAACTCCAGTCTTACTAAAAGTTTTCTGCATCCTTGTATTACTAACGTAACCAACAGAATGGCAATTGAGTCAATACCTGATTTGCATAATTACATTAGTGAAACAACAGTGCTAAAGCAAAATAGACAGCACAAGCAAATTAATACTATTATCACCGTGCACAATTCATTTCAATTCTGAATTCCTCTCTTGAATGCACTGTAGTCCAGTGAGTGGTTTTTGGGGTTTGTTCAAAGAAGCTTTCATCCTGACATGTTAAGTGCAAATGGAGATGCAACTCAGGCACTTCCAATTGATCGGGTTCTGTTGTTGACCTGCAGTAAAGGGTCACTGCCCTGGCTAAAACAAGGCAAAGTTTGGGCTGTCAGTGAAAGTCTAATAGACGTCTAACCATAGCCCAAGAAATGTACTATATACGCTTAGAACATGTAAAAGAAATGAAAGCAAACACCTGTTGACACAAGGTGCAACAAGTGTAAACAGTTGTGCAAGACGAGATGAAAGTAAGCAAACATTGAATATTATCCAAATGTATAATGATCAGAAATGTAGTTGTTTTTTTTTTAAATAAGCCTTTTCAGGAGAAAGTGTACTGTATGTGGCTCTGTGTGATAGTGACTTATCAGAGTAAGCATTGATTAATGACAGGCTGTGACTTATCTGTTTTATCTCCATGCCACACACGTTGGCATTGTAATTCAACATGTCTCTTAAAAATAAATAATTGCACTACTCTTTGTTTCGATTAGGTTATAATTAGCAATACATGGGCTCATCCATCCTGTCACTATCAAACCCTGCAGTACCTGGAGAAAAAGCTTTTCATTAGCATTCTCATTTAATGTCATTGCTGTTCAGTCGCATTTGCTTGACTGGCACATGAAGCCACCACAGCTACAGTACAGAATCTCACCTGCTTTATTCGGTTTAAGGAACTATCAGAGCAAATGATCAAAGCCACAAATATTATGCCACTGATCACTCTTTATTTAACCAATTAATTGTCAACCCCCTCTTTTGAAAACCTCCAATAAAGTCATACCCAAACTAAAATTAGATGAAGCTTTTGCACTAAAAGCATAAGTTTGGTTTCATTTCAAAGCAGATGCTTGAAAGTTTATTGTAAAGACTGGATATTTAGTGTGATAATGAAACACTAGTTAAGAAAGGCTTAAAAATACATTTCTAATAACTTTACAAAATACATTTGATACATTTTTATGAAAAACTAATTGAAATTGTCCCTAAAAGAGTCTAGAAATGCACTGCAGCTAAAGGTCTGACCTTGTGTTTCAAATCTGAAGATATCTTTAAAACTCTGAATTTTATAAAAGGTTTTTAAAACTATGTCATGAGGTATTTTTTAAAGAAATCTCAGAAATGCTAACATTTATTTACTCACATCTTTGCATTGTATTCTTTGAATGTATTGTTCCATTATTTAGTGTGTCAAACTGACCCATTTAGTAAGAATGCACGTTAGCTTAGCTTAGCACACTATCAAACACAACAAATAGTGGGATTTCTTTTAGCTAGAAACTCACTTTATAACAAAAGTCGAGTGTTTTAAATAACCATATGTGAGCTGCTGTGGCTTTGGATCGTAAAATGAAACAATAATATAACGTTTTATTGTATTCTACAGTGCTAACCCTGCTGAAAAAAACAGCATCAAACCAGCATGGAAATTATGCTGGTTAGGGTGGCCATTCGTGCCAGTTCTGCCGGACACGTCCCGAACATGTTTTCGGGTACTTTCTCCGGAAGTCGCGTTGCTCGACCGCATACATCATCGAGGTTCTGACATTTCAGTTAAAATACACTGTTGCTTTTCTGAAATTAAACCTGAAATATTAAAACTTGATGACGTATGCGGTCGACCAACGCGATTTCCGGAGAACGAACCCGAAAACATGTTCGGGACGTGTCCGGTGGAACTGGCACGAATGGGCACCCTAATGCTGGTGTATGCTGGTTTAGCTGGTGGTCACCAGCATACCAGCACCAAAACACAACATATGCTGGTCTTGCTGGTATGACCAGCATGGGATGCTGGTGTGACCAGCTTGGGATGCTGATGCTAGTGCTGGTTTGGTGCTGGTTTAGCCGGTGCTGATGCTGGTTTTGTGCTGGTTTAGCTCGTGTTCACTAGCAAACCAGCACCAAAACAGGGAAATGCTATGTTTATAAGCATTGCATTATATATACTGTATTAGTTATTAAAATACCCGACATGACTGGAAGAACACAGATAGACCATATAATCCCAACTGAGTTTATTGTCTTCTTGTTTTATCCATCAAAACTTTTTTTTGTGCATGTTTTTAACAGCAGGGTGGCCTTTATACGGGTGTATGATGACACTGACCATAGACTGTAAAAAAAGATGGATGTAGTGTCCCTGACGTCACCCATAGGTTTCTGAAGATCGTTTTTGAAGCTTACAGTAGCCGTTGCCTGCCGCTGCCATTTTGGCCACGTGTCACCGCGCATCACTCACGGATATCCGAAAATGGGTTAAGAGGCAGGACATGGGTGAAGCTGAGTCAAGTGGCCACGCCATTACTGTAATTATGCAGAACTTTAAGGCTAAATATAATTTAAAACGGATGTGTTACAAAAAAATTTCACCCCCCTCACAGTTGTCATGAAATATTAGCTATACAGACCAAAAACACTTGTTGTACCAGGCTGTAAACATTTTTTTTCGGTAAGGTTTTTAACATGGAGGTCTATGGGAATGGAGCCAGCCTCTAGCGGCCAGTCGATGAATTGCAGTTTAAATCACTTCCGTGTTGGCTTCATCAAAGAGATCGGAAGGTTGGTGTCATATCTGGACTGTCTCTGCACGAGGGCGCCCCCAGGCTTCGCGTATGAATGAACAGACTGTTGGAAATGTCAGTAAAACAACATCAGTGGCTGAATAAATATTAATCCTCTCTTTAGACATTTGAAGTAAACATATAAAATCTATCAATATTTCTCCAAACATGCATGCCTTTGAGCCAAAAACCACGAGGGATATTGTTTTGTGGAGTGCTTTCTTGACGACCAGGCATTAGATTTTTCTCAATGAATGCGACTGGGGGTCATATGAACTCCTATTTTCCTTTTCATAACTCAAGTCGTGACAGAAATCAAAGCATTACTGTCACTATAAGATTTTCTAAATAAAATAAAGGTCAAATACAAATGCTGGAGCCTTAGACCTATCTAATGATGTATTGTTTGTTGTGTTGAAATAAGTAAACAATAACGATCAGCTACATTCGCTAGGATCGCCCACGATCTTTGTCCTGTAATTGGTTAAACTCCTTGTAGCTGACATAGACAAATTAAGTTTATTCAGTTAGCATGTTTGACAGTGTAAGACTGATGAGAATCAGATGACTCATTTTTCTATAAAATATTTTGATGTCATTATTATGAGTCAGACTTACATGCTTTTCCTGTAAATGTCATTTATTTCTCAAAGGTATGCTATGTTTTCATTTGAGTGACCTGCGGCCTTCCTGATTTTGTTTGATCTTTGCTGACCCTGGTAGAACAGTTGAATTAGAATTGAGGGATGTTTACAGTTAATGTGAATAGGCTTACCACCAGGTTAGGTGCTTCACCATTTTCCTCTTTAAAATCAGAGGGAAATGATTCGTGAATAAGTTGCAGTTTGAGGTAGGGTTAAGGTTATTAAATTATGTTAAACCAGAAGCATTTCTCAACCTTGATAAAATCAGACCTGAGCTGTTTGTTGAACATGCTGAGCCACGCGTAAGCATCATGTATATACGTTTCTGTCATGTTCTTTGAATACGTTTCTGCCCACTACCATCTCTAAATGCAGACAACCCAAAATAGCCCAGTATTCAGAAAATAAACCTATGTCATTTCCTTACCCTTTTTGGCAGTGAAAGGACTTATTTTTAAATCTGTAATTTCTGAGGGTAATTTGCAGTATGTATTAATGCAGCTCGGTCTGTGAATGCATTTTAAATGCCCCTGATATGTGGCTCTTTTCACAATGGGGTGTTTAGACAGAGCATGCATGAAGTACCTTTCTGCTCTATTCTCGCTCTCCCCAGCTTTCTGCACTTATGCTTTCGAAGGACCTTTTGAGACTTGCAATGCCATCATAAACATGCCATCTTCACCGGTGTGTTTATACGTGTACTTTTGTGGTCTAGGATGAAAACAGATGGAAGAAAGATACAACACAGTGAGGTTAGGAGGCTTCGGGTCTCGATTGCAATTTGATACTGATGGTGCTGCGGCCGGTAATTGGTATTTGTTTCCGAGGTGTATGAAACAACAGGGGATCGGCTGTATTTTCTTTCACTGATACTGGCTTTCAGTTGACCCTGGGGTAAAATGAGCTTTTGAACATTACATGTGTGCTAGCAATAAAACCTGCAGTGAATCAGTTCAAAATGTCCACTGCATATGGATTTTTTATATTTCAAGTCACACGGCTGATTATTTATAGAGCGAGCATATTATGTCCAGGTTTGTGTGTTTTCAAAGGTGAGATGTGTCATTTTTTAGAAGTTTAAATAATTATATGGACAAATGTACAGTAATTTCTACATGCTTTAAAACTGCTTGAATATGAATATGAAAATTAGTCTCCACCTCTACTCAATCGCACCATATTATATATATATATATATATATATATATTATGCAAATTAGTTCCCGCCTCCAACCTTGTGTAGGGGAGAACGGGGCACATCCTAATGCTTTTTGGTTTTGGCTCAATCATTCAAAAAATATTTGAGTTTGATTAATTATATTTTTACACAAGCAACACACAAATCTCTGCTACAAACGAACATTTGAAGTTTGTTTCTAGTACTTACCATTCTTGGACAATTACACCAAACGTGACAGAAGTACAAACTTACCCAATAGGTGGGGTTCATTGAAACAGGCAGGGGGTTAGTTGTAACACTTGCTAAAATTTAAGTTTGCAGGCAAATATTTCAATACTATTTTGTCTATATATTTGAAGTGGATATTGTTTAT
This sequence comes from Misgurnus anguillicaudatus, assembly GCF_027580225.2. Lineage (NCBI taxonomy): Eukaryota > Metazoa > Chordata > Actinopteri > Cypriniformes > Cobitidae > Misgurnus > Misgurnus anguillicaudatus. The sequence goes on along the minus strand of NC_073349.2, from coordinate 13,610,416 downwards.
ATATCCGTCTATAATAGACAGGTATCCACACTGTATTCAATCATCCAGCCCTTTTCTAGTTCAATTATAAATGGATACAAATGTCTAAATATGTGAGAAAAAGCAGCACAATTATGACAAAACATTTTTTATATGTGACCCAGTCTGTAATAACCATACTACAGTTTCAAAAATCTAATTCTGAGATAATGAGCATCAAAGTCTGATTTTAGCCATTCATTTCATTATGATTTCAATCTTTCACATGACCTTATTCAATCGATATTAAAGATATGAACAAAAATCAAATTGACAGGCACATTTATTTTGTTGACAGCCAACCATTATTCGTGTGTAGACTAATTAAAACAACGACAAGAATTACGCTAACGTTAGCGGTTTTCATATCATAAGTGCTGAGGGGTTAGTTGTAACCAACCCATTCTCACTCCCCAAGGCGTCAAGATCTGGGGCATGTTTAGACGCCTTCAGCGTCAGTATGAAGACGCAAAGGGTGCCCCTATGCGTCACTATATCGACGAAATGGGAACTCCGTTGCTTTCATGCTAATCCCTCAGTGTCGGATATAGACGAAAGGCAATCCCGGAAGTTGATGCCGTCACGTTATGCAACGATCGGCAGGATCATGCTGCTTCTGGACGGTAACTACTCAATTTTTGTTCCAAATTTTTACCATTGTCGCTTGAGGTTGGGGTTAGAACGACTTTCTGTTACATAAAATTACATCCTAACCCAAACCCAACTCTACCCCTAACCCCAAGCGACAATGGTTTAAAAATCAGAAGACAAAAAGTATAAACCAATACAGACATCCTAACCCAAACCCGAACTCTAACCCTAACCCCAAGCAACAATGGTTTAAAAATCAGAGGACAAAAAGTATAAACCAATACTTAAACTGACATCCAAACCCCAAGTCTAACCCCAAGCGACAATGGTTTAAAAATTGGAAAACAATTGAGTAGTTACCGTCCAGAAGCGGCATGATCCTGCCTATCGTCGCATAACATGACGGCATCACCTTCCGGGATTCCCTTTTGTCTATATCCGACGCTGAAGGATTAGCATGAAAGCAACGGAGTTCCCATTTCGTCGATATAATGACGCATAGGGGCACCCTTCGCGTCTTCATACTGACGCTGAAGGTGTTTGAACATGCTTCAGATTTTGACGCCTTCGGGAGTGAGAATTTGTTGGTTGTAACATAGTGTTACAATTAACCCCGCTGGGTCAAAATATTTTCAAGCCCACCAAAAAAGTTGCCCAAACACCCAACTTTTAGAAACCGGAAGAAAAAACATATGATGAAAATATTTACTTACATGCCACCAAAACACTTGTTCATCAATAACTCTCTGGAAAAACATTATACATTTCCAATAATTTGCAGACGATCATCTTTTGGCAGTGTGAAAAAATACCGGAAAAACAAAATGCTCAAACTTGTGCAACAATGTAAACAGTCCGTGTTGCAACTAACCCCACATTCGTTTTTGCCCCGCGCACCCCTACGAATCAATATATCGTCGCTGCCCGATGAAACTCATGTATGTCCAAAACGGTTACTTTTCAGGAAGTGAAAAAAACACCGTATATCAAAAGCAGTTGAATGTAGCGTTGTCATACTTGGTACGGCATATTTACATGTAACCATATTCTTGCCAGTGTAATGATATAATCCACATTTGACCAAAATTGAGTTTAAATGGACATGCGTGCATATTTTACAGTAACTGTGATCGATACGTGTTCTTCCGATCATTAATTAGAATGGTCAAGTCGCGTTTCGTATTGACAGATGAATACGCTCAGTTTATTAAATAGCCTACGTCTTAGTTAAATACGCTTACTTTATTTAATATTAATTATAAGTAGTGATGCACCGGTGTATCGGCCACCGATATTTATCGCCCGATTTTTGATGAATTTGAAACCATCGGCATATCGGCAATAGCACGAGACAGGCCGATACCGATTGTTTATTAATTAACTGCATAAAGAAATCCATTATATGTAAAAAATTAGTTAATGTTTTTAATAAAATAAATGCTGAATAGGAAAAACCACCTTTGAAGGTTGTCATGCTGTCTTATTATATTTGTTTTAATTTGTGCCTCTCTTATTATGTTGGTCAGTTGAATGTTAATTAGATCCAATCCATGTTCAGTAAAAATAATTTGATGCAGGAATAAACTAGCTAATAGACCAACTGTATAGTATTGTATACAAGCGTTTAATATCGGTATCGGCATCGGTATCGGCCAGAAGTTGTCTGTTTAAATCGGAATCGGTATCGGCCCAAAAAATCCTATCGGTGCATCCCTAATTATAAGTGTATTAAATGTCTCTTGCAAGCTATGAAGGGACAATGAATCAATACACTGACAAAGTCCCTGCAACACCAGCTCAACCGAACAATGCCAAAGCACCACAACGTAGAAAACAGCAGCGCGTTTAATAAATGATTACAATGAATTTCATTACATATGTACAAGAAAACACACCATCAGCATACAACGCAACATGTGTGACCCTGGACCACAAAACCAGTCTTAAGCATCGCTTGATTTTTCAGAACATTTTAACCAAATGCTTTCACAAAGTGGTGGGGAAATCCCCAGCGTATAACACCAATGCTAGACAGATACTTTGTTTGCACAGTCCTACCGTAATTAAGTAACTCATAGATGTTAGTCTGGCGTCCGGGGGAAACGTTTACCTCGAAGGAAAGTCTTTGTCATGTTTATTCGGCTATATCCAGTGCTGAGCTTCGATGAAACTTTACGAGACCGGCGAGATGCTTCACAGGCGGAAGATATGCGGCGTGATTGACAGCTTTGACACCAAACGGGTACGTGAAAATCAGATGACATGATTTCACAAGTTTTCATTGGCTATTTAGGTATGTGACGCATACTGTATATGGAAATGAACCTGGACATTCAATCTGTCGAAAAATCTCAAAATCGGCAAAATGAACATACGTGGGTTTCATCGGACAGCGACGATATGCTTATTTCTGAAATAAAGCAAAGTCATGTCATAACAGCAAAGTCATGTTTCGCATACATTAACTGTGCGTTTGGAGCACTAATTGTTTTTAGTGCTAATGTTAGCATGTTAGACTATTACACGCTGCACGTCAGTTCAGCTCGTGTGAGTTTAAATGTGATTATGTTATTAGTAACGTATGTGTGACGTAGCAAACAAAGGAAATTTCAAACAGTAGGGATGAGATGTCTCTGGAAAACTCAAATATTGCCTAGTCTTAAAGCATATTAAAAAAACTTGATTTTCACCACAGTGGAGTATGGTCTTAATACACTGTAAAACCTAAAAGTTAACTCAACTCAAACCATTTAAGTAAACCGGTTGCATTCGTTTTAAAACACATACATGAGTACTGTGAACTTAAACAAATTGAGTCATATGCAGTTATGCACTTATATTTAAGTTCACACTACTTAAATATAAGTGCATCATTGCACATGACTCAAGTGCACAGTACTTAAACTTATGTGTTTTAAGACTTAAATGGTCTAATGCAACCGGTTTACTTAAATGGTTTGAGTTAAGTTAACTGTTAGGTTTTACAGTGTATACGGCCATATAGCAGATGATAAATGGGAATATATCTTCACATGCCAAGTGTCAAATAAAGCCAAAGCACAAGTCTCTGCTGGAGAATTTCTGAAAGGAAAAATGACTGAACTGCTGTCATTTTCTTCGTAAACAGTAATTATATTTGGCACGCTGCAGCTTTAAGAATTATTGGAATTGTCCACAAGCTTTGTCAAAACGAGTGTATTCTGTGTCTCTGGAGGATAAGATAAATTTCCTGGATTCCTCTTTTAATACTCATCTTTAAATCATAAAACTCAACTCCATGACCTCTTGTTGTCTCTCACCTGACTTGATACTTACTAGCACCTCCATCTGCCATAACCTTATCCTTGAAATACAAAGTACCGTGTATGCTATTTTTCATTTTTTTATTGATACGAGTTTAACAAACAACTACTGGTAGATACCGATATTTGTCACTTGCGCATTTTAACATTTGTCATAAAATACATCACTGTTTTCATTATGCTTTAAAGCTGCAGTCTATAATTTTTCTTTTGAAAATGTTTTTGTGCTTAAATATTTAGTCAGAACAAACGTGGCAGATATATTATTGCTCAGATAACATTTATTCAATATATTGATAAATATTGGCGTGGTTTATACAATGGTGCATGGTGCAAATATACTGGTTAGGTTTTTTGGCTACTGATACTGTATCATAGATATGTTGAATTGTCCTCTATTATATTTTCTGGTTTTATGCTGATCCTATGTATGTTTTCTAATCCTATTCTCTAGTGTTGAACTTATATAGAGATAGCTGATTATGGCTTTAATAAATAGCTGCTCTTGTCTGGTGGGAGAGAGATGAAAATGATATATTTCAGCAGCTATTCAGCTGTGTATAGGAAAACAAATAAGTTGGCTTGAGAAAATATTAATGTAGGAGTGTCAAAACAACCAGTGTGAACAAAATCCTCCTCAGGCTGAGAGAGTCTCATCTCTACTCATATTTCTCCACCTTGCATGAGGGGAGTCTTCATTTTCATTTCCTCTTTCAGTTTTATCAGTTAAATACGCAGGTCTCTCTTTCTGGTATCTGTTTGGGATTACATTTAAACTCAGTCTTGGGTTTCTAATGGGTTTTCTCATTTTTTGATGAAATCATTTTTAAAATCATGTCAAAACAGATTTCACTACGGTGCTATAGCACTTACTGTAAAGGTGCCACAGAATGTAAAATTTTATTTACCTATAGATGAATAATAAGACATATATCATGCCTCAAACACAATTGTTTCCTGAGCAGAGCTCAACATTATTATTCATGACCCTTCCAAATAAGATAATAACATTTGATTCTGGAGACAAATCCTAAGATTGTAAATGGACATGTAAAACCATTTCCGGATCATTTTTGCAATTAATAAAGTCACATAGCTTTTATGTAGATATGAGAAAACAATTTATAATATGATGTCAATGCATTCTTTGGCACCTTTAAATGGGTCATGACATGTTTTTTTATTATGTTCCCTGAGATGTACTTATAATGTGATTGGAGATGGACAGGGATTTATACATGGTTGTTAACGTCAGGGGTCACATCAACCTTGCTTCTTGACTTTTCTGTCTCTTACCTTGCAAATGAGGAAGGCTGTGAAACTTGCAAAATGTATAAATGATACCAATACCTGTTATATATCAATAGATCAAGGCAAATTTGATTTTTAATATCTTTAAATTTCAATAATTTTTTCAGATTATAATTTGTTTTCTTAAGACCTGAGGCAACAAAATAGACATTTGCTATTTGCTTTTAATTTATTTTTAAAGATCAAAACTAATAAAAAGCATCAAATTGAAAGTAATGCTGCTAAAGATTACCATTGTTAAGTGTTCTGTTGAGGTAAATGGCTGTATCTCAGTGTCGTCATCTCTCACTTTGATATTGACAGGAAATAAACATCCTTATTGCCAGCTGTGGAAGTTTCTCACAACATGTTTTGCAGCAGGCGAACATTGCGAGGGCGTCAGATGAATTACCCGAATATAAAGCCCAACATGAATGCCCAGCCTAATCAGACATTTATTCTAAAGACATGTGCCAAACAGCTGCCAGATGTCTTCATGGATACATCGCATATTTCCTCTGTTCGGTTCACAATTGCCTTCTGCATCGTAAAATCCAACCCTTGTTTGGTGCTTGGTTTTTGTTTTAGTAACTACCACTCTGTTGCACTCACATGAGTCATTACTTCAGATCTTAATATGCCTCATTTTAACACAGGGAACCTCTTTTTTAGTGGCCTGAACACCATCAGTGTGATTGGAGATGGACAGTGGTTGTTAACATGTAAGGTTTCACAGGTCACGTCAACCTTGCTTCTTGACTTTTTAGTTTCTAACCTCAAAGATCAGGAAGGCTTGGCAGGTCATCTAATCTCTTTGGCTAAATTCAACAACTGGTTTTACTACAGCCTCATACACCAGATGCTTGACTGCAAAGCACAAATTGCTGCAGATTCTGCCATGGTTCTGGGTTGCCAAACAGCCTGGATATATTCTCAATTAATTGCATTGAAAGCCTAGTTCAATCCTTAAGGACTCCAGCTATCCCTATCACAGACTCTGCATCCCTAGCATCTGGCAAACAGTATTCAAGCGTCCAATTATGACTAGCAGACTGCGAAACAGCTTTTGTACTCACACCCTGCTATTTAACGTAGTAACAGTTACTGTAAGGTGTATGGACTGTTCACAATTAGTTTTATTCAGTGTTAATTTCAATGAAAAATCATTTTCAACAGATAATTTTAAGATTTAGTTGACTGAAAATATACTAATACTAAAACAAAAGTAGTGAAAAAACGCATCAGTCTGATACATAAAAATGCCTTGATCGTCAATGCAAATGACTAAAATATAAATAAAACTACATTGCATTTTAGTCAAAAGACTATGACTTAAGATAATCTAAAAGTTGTTTGTAAAATTAACCCTTTTTTTTGATTTCTTGTATTCAATGCCTGTTACATTTGTACATGCTACTATAACAGCAGGCTCACAAAAAATTTTAATACTGTATACACGGGGTGGTTACATTTGTCACATTGTTTGCTGTAGATGTCACTGAAAATACAAATGCAAAGAGAAAGATTATTTGAAGCCAAAACCGAGTTGGTCTTTATCCAAAGATCTCAGTGAAGGATAAATGCGACGTCCTCTTGAAGATAATAACTCCATTAGCGTGTTTACAGATTAGCCCTGCTGTACTCTTCTGGTCAAGTACTCTTAACACAATCACATTTGCCCTAATGATGCCGTCTTCACCCGTGAGAGGAAAAATACACAGCTTAACTGAGTCTCACTGTAATCATTCATTTACTATGAAGAGTTAATGCAGAGAAATAAAAACAAAGAGCACACAGGGTACTTTACATATAGATTAAACTTGCACTAAGATTTTTGATTGTAGTGTGTTATAGCCCTGACTTTGTACATAAGAGCACCATTCTTTTCCTGGTTTACATATCCTTCAGTGTATATGTTCATGTTTGCACACGGAAACGATCAAATCCCAAAACCAACAGTGTTTTATGCTGTGTACACACCGTAACAGAAATCACTTTTCTTGGACTGCAGTGAACGGCTGAGTTTAAGTCCTTCAGTTACTTCCACTGTACGGGTCTAACAATCTGTTTAGCTTAAACGAGGACCCATTTAAGTATTAAATGTACACATGAATGTGTAAAATAAAGCCTAAAACTCAGTATGAATACAGGATTCTTTGAAAACTCTCCTTCAGTGTCCCACAGATAGAATAACAAGTTTAATTGGAAAAAAGTCAGTCATTTTTTGTTATTTATTTATTTTATTTTTACTGATCTTTTCTGTGAACATATAACTTTGATATCTATAAAGGGGTGGTTTAATGGTATTTCAAGCATTCTGACTTATTAACACAGTTATAGAGTTGTTTCCTCATGCTAAACGTAGGCAAAGTGTCTAAAAAGCATTTGGGCGTGTTACAGAGGATTTCTGTACCTTTCGGAAAGTTTTTTTCAATTACAGTTCCAACTGACATTTCAGGGGTTTTCTATACGTCTCACTTCTTTATATGGGCACTTCCCCCGGAAAACCCCGCCCACCCGTCAATCAGCGGGAGACGCTAGCACTTGCAAACATCTTATCACGCGACACAACTTTGTTTAATTTCAAAAGTCAACAATGGCACAAAAGAAGAAGTGTGTTTTTGGATGTAAAGCCCGGGATACACTGCACGATAATTGGCTGTCCCAGACGAAAGATTGGCATCGTGAAACTATCGTCGCGATTTCTGTGATCGTGGCTCTCCATCGGTGGTCCTATGTCGTTCAGTGAGAGAGGTTCAAAGACGGCCGTTTTCCCGGTCTTGCGTCCAAAGATAGCCTATGACAGTTTTCTGGCAGTGTCAGAAATTCGGCATGATCACCGCACAGTGTGTTTGCTGCTACGACCTGCGCGCCGGTATTTGTTTACCACGAGCGCATGCTGGTGACGTTGCGCAACGTGTGACGCAGCCGCCGAAGCTTCCGTGTCATCATCATACAGTCTACATGCCTCTCGTACCCGAGTTTAAACGATACATGTCACACAGTGTGATAAGGTAATGATCTTATAAGAGGACAAAAATTGTGCAGTGTATTCCAGGTTTAAAGAGAAGAAAGTCAGTCTTATGAAAACAATGGATATAGTTTATTATCCAGGGTAGCAGCAGAGTTTTGCATGTGTGTTTGATGCGCTCGATTTTCCCAACCGGGTCACAAGTTGCATGCGGTAAGTAAGACTTTTGTGTTATGTTGGAAATAGACTCGTGCATATTAAATAAATGACACGAACATGTAGTGAATCATAAGTCTTTTGTATAGTGTTGCATGACTCGTACTTGCTCCACCCGCAGTAGTAACTCCTCCTCCTTCATTTTTTCGTACGTTATCGGAAAGATTTGGTAAAGCTAATCTTTCTTTTATAAATCTGATTAAACAAAAGACTCTTCGGAGATATAAAGGATATCATACTACTCTATAGATACTCCAGATTAACATCAGAAATGCAGAAACAGCGTGTGTTACGTGAGCTTTAAAGATGGAATATGTAAAATTCGCCACTAGATGGCGCCAAAACGGCAATATCAACAAATGACGTTGATTAATGACGCTCTGAAGCAGCGTGGAATTATGGGATTTAGAGTCTTTAACTCAACCGCTGATGGCCATTAACGCGAACGAGAAATCACGTTGACGGATAAGGTAATTAAGTCTTATAAATGTTGCGTTTGATGACATCGTTTTATTTCAATATAAAATCTTATATTTGATGTTCAAAACGAAATAGTTAGTCATAGATGTTACAGTATGAGTCCAAATTCGTGTGTTAACACAGCACAGAATTAAGTGTTCAAATTTACAATCTAAAATGATTTTTCACATAATGTATTGACAGTACAAATCTTATTGTGAGGTTATGATGTAAAATTATGATAGACTGTACAGTACCAAACTTTACTTTTTGCTGTACAATACTTGATGTGCATTATATCGTCCGCGGGCAGACGCAATGATTACAATCTACACACTAATCTTGTGATCGATATAATAGCATACGATTTTTAAAGAGTTACGAATCAAAACAACTCACCCGTCGCGTACAACACAAGCAAGATCAGCATCTCTGTCTAGTTAAATGATGTCGTGAAGCTCTCTCCACCCAGATAACAATATTGATCCTCATTCTTTTTCTCATCTTGTTCCAAACTCTTCTTGGGTCGTTTGGTTGGCCCGTACACTTACGGGAGCTGTCTTTGCTGACACAACCAGCGGCAGACGATAAAGAGTAATCATAGTCCATAAACAAGCGTGCAGCCCGAAAGGCGATAACGCATAGTTCCGCATTTCTACACGACACTGTTGTCATGTGCTTTTTACGACAGTAAAGGCGGTAACAAAGGATCACGTGGATATTAACGTCATTGAAAGGAGACTGCACTGCCCCGTGTCATGTTTTGAATGGCAATTTTCTCACGATTTACAAGTAGTTGAAAACATTACAGATATTGATACTAATCAGTTGGACAAAATATATAACACTGGCCTAGGGGTTTTTGGATATTTTACTGCAAATATCTTACAAATTGCACCTTTGACTGAATAAGGTCATGTCGAAAATTGAAATCAATGTGAAATCAATGATTGAAATTAAACTTGCATGCATTTTAATCTTGTAATTAGATACTTCATTAATTTTACAGACAAAGCCACGTTTGCTGCCGTACCATGGAAAATTGCACCGAAAACAGTCCCTCTGGTTACTTTCAATTGCAGGGGACAAGTTTTAAATAGGAAAAATATCTATTATTGAGCGTGATGCTAATGATCTAATCAGATTCAATGAATTGTGCTAAGCTATGCTATACAGCTAGACCCAGAGATCGGCTGAATGGATTCCAAAACAATAAAAATCAAATGATTATCCCTAGGAGAGCTGGAATAAGCATATTTTCAAAAAAAGGGGAGTGTCCCTTTAAGCAACAATGCAGAAAGCAATTCTTACATTTATTGGCATCTTAGTTACTGTTAATAAAGATTGATACAGTAGATACAGTAAATGTGTTTGTGTATTTGTATCTTATATATGTACAGTTTATAACATTTCTTTGTTGTCACATAGTGAAATAAATACATTTTATTTCCAGTATTATTGTCTATATAAATATTCATGTCTGCCGATCATCAAATCAGATTTGGTATTTAGGCCAAGGGTAGAGTTGAGTAGAGACAGGATTGCTTATTATGAAATTTGCTATTGTGATTATGCAGGCAGAAATTGACTGCAGTATGATGCAGAGGTGTGGACTCGAGTCATGTGACTTGGACTCGAGTCAGACTCGAGTCATGAATTTGATGACTTCAGACTCGACTTGACAAAATGTACAAAGACTTGCAACTCGACTTGGACTTGAACATCAATGACTCGTGACTTCACTTGGACTTGCGCCTTATGACTCGAGAAGACTTGCTACTTCACACGAAAACCTGGGAAAAAAAATTCAGACGGCCGCGCCGCTCTCAGTGTATCTGCATATGTGAAAAAATGTGCACAACCTGCATGCAGAGAGCACGCGCGCTGCCTGCACGACAGCCAATCACTGTAGCCCCACCTTTGTTTGGATGTTGGGACCGTACCAGCAGTACAGCTCAGCAGTGGTGTAGTCTACGTATACCCACTAGGAATTGTCAAGGATTTCCGTATATCCACTAAAAATAGCGCGAGGATGCGTAACAGCATGGTTTTGTGACATTTCAAACTTTTACTCATAATTTAGATGTGAAGCACTGACCATTAGCATGCTACTTGCTACTTTAGCGGGTTGAAATGCATATACATATTAGGCTATATATTTGGTGTGTTTGACTTCATGTCGGACTGCGCGCGCGATCCGATAGGCATATTAAGTGACTGGGGAGCAGACCGATGTGGCGCCACAGGCGAGTGACAGCAAAGTACCGCGAGAGTGATTCCAGTTATCACATGGAGAAATCTGCTTTGAATCACTCTCGCGGTACTTTGACATCACCAAGAGGTCTGCTTAGCGCCAAATGACGTCAAACCTGCAGTGTAGCTGCTCACGCGACACTGTAAACAAACAATCCATTTGAAGTGAACGAGTGCTGCAACATAAAATCCGGAGAGTTAACAACGCACATGTGAGTAAACAACATTTAAATCATCAGTCAGTTTATTACTTTATCTGGAGGTAAGGCTCCAAATGCAATAAAATAAACCCGTGATTATATCCTGATGGTTTTTAGCTGCCTTCAGCAAGTTTGCTTGTGCTTCATAGTGTTAAACTTTCCTTCTCTGTGTTAATTTATATATCTAACTGTTACGTTCAAGATGTATATGATCTTAAACTTCTGTTGGTTTGGGTGTCTAATATTAGGCAATATGATAATCTTGTAACAATAATTAAGTAAAAGCCTATTTTCATTTTTAGACAATGCTTGTATTATATGCAAATAAGCTTTTTATATCAACTATGCAAATTAGAGTTAATTCATGGTCATCTTAAATGTGTATTAAATAAAAACATTTACACCATTAAATTACACATGGTAATGTTATCAATAGTTGTCAGATAATAGCTATTGAAAGAGTGGATTTTTTTCTCCTTCAATGCACGTGTTAGCCACGGTTTGAAGATTGTAAACAGTTTATTTAATTTTAATTAACAGTTGAGTAGCTTTTGGCCCTGAGTTAGATGTTAATCAACACTAAACTAATCTAAAAATCAGTCCAGTTTCCCCAGCTGTAAATGCCATTGACTGTTAAAGGAACACGCCCAGATTTTGGGAATTTAGCTTATTCACCATGTCCCCCAGAGTTAGATAAGTCCATACATACCTTTCTCATCTCCGTGCGGGCTGTAACTCTGTCTGATGCATCCCCCGCTGGCTTATCTTGGCACGGAGGCTGGAGGTGAATGGGTCCAGCTGGCATGCTGCTCCCAATGAGTGACAAAGTGGCGCGATCATTTTCCTATTTATGTGTTTGATTTGTGTGGTCACATCGTGTACAAATGGCGGGGTCATATGGGACACAGCGATCTTTTGGCGGTGTGCATTCTGGGAGCTATATTCTCAGAAGACGAAGCACTACTACATGGGCAGAGTGATTTTCACAACTCTGACCGAACTCTCTGCTCTTCACCAGTGCTTTGCCTTCTGAGAATATAGTTCCCAGTATGTATACTGTTAAAAGATGGCTGTGTCTCATATGATCTTGTTATTTGTACACGGTGTGACTATACAAATCACAACACATAAATAGGAAAATGTTCGTGTTGTTTTGTCGCTTTTTGGGAGCAGTGTGCTGGCTGGGGCTATTCGCTTCCGGTCTTTGTGCTGAGCTGGGCTGGCGGTGGCTGCGTTAGACAGAGTTACAGCACGCACGGAGATGAGAAAGGTATGTATGGACTTATCTAACTCTGGGGGATATGGTGAATAAGCTAAATTCCCAAAATCTGGGCGTGTTCCTTTAAAGTCTTTTTTTTTCTTATAATAAACTGACATGTTCATACACATTCAGTTTATGTGTTTATGAGTAAACTTTCAGAATGCTGTCAGTTACATGAATATCTATACTGTATGCATCTGTGAGTGTGGTGGTGCATATGGGGTGTCGCGCTGGGACGAGTGAGCATAAGGGTCAAAGGGAAAACAAAAATCTAGACTACACCACTGCAGCTAAGTCACTACATTGACATGGCAGAAGGACAGTATGCCCTTTTGTTCTGGGCACTGAACAGTAAGGGGCGGTTTCCCGGACAGGGATTAGACTAGTCCTAGACTTAAACACTTTTAAGAGCTCTCCAAACTGAAAACAACTTGCACTGACATATCTTAAAATACATCAATACCCTTTGTTTTACCTCAAAATGCACACAAGTAATGTTTTTAGTAAGGCATGTTTGTTAAAACTAGTTATATTTCCTAATTTAACTAAGGCTTAGTCCTGGATTAAGCTAATCCTGGTCCGGGAAACCGCCCCATAGACCCCTTCCTTCACTCTTTCAAGTAGCCATCCGAGTCTTGGCAGTGCCTGCTTCTAGTTCTCCAGTGGAGCGAGTTTTCAGCCATGGTGGCATCATTCTGCGTCCCTATAGAGACAGAGCGCCGTTATGCAAATTTGAAAACCACGCCCACCGGGGGGGAAATCAATCCAACCGTCTCCATTGAGTTTGTATTGCGAGAAGCCGCCTCCTTGTCATTTCTGGCTTATAACAAAAAACTGAATAATGCCTAAAAGCTGCTGTGTGACAATATGTACAGCTAACAATCCAAAGAACCCAGAAATAAGTTTTTATAAGCTGTCGAGCCGTAAAACCCAGCCTTTAAGGAGAATAAAGTGGGTCGCCGACTGCGTTTCCCCCTAGTGGACGCAGTTCTGCTAGTAGAGGTGCTGTGGGGGGTTGCCTGTGTCCATTTTTGTGACTTTAGTCGTTCGTTTTTTGGGGTCGACAGCTTATAAAAACTTATTTACAGATTAAACTTAAAAACAGAATAATACCTAAAAGCTGCTGTGTGACAAGGTGTACATCTAACACGCCAAAAAAATAAATAAATAATTTTTTATAAGCTGTCGACTTCAAAAAACGAGCGTTTAGACACAGAAATGGAAACAGGCAACTTTTCATAGTACTCATATTAGTAAAACTGCGTCCAATAGGGGGAAACGTAATCGGCGATCCACTTTATTCTCCTTAAAGACTGGGTTTTACGGCTCGACAGCTTATAAAAACTTATTTCTGGGTTCTTTGGCTTGTTAGCTGTACATATTGTCACAAAGCAGCTTTTAGGCATTATTCAGTTTTTTGTTATAAGCCAGAAATGACAAGGAGGCGGCCTTTTGCAATACAAAGTCAATGGAGACTGTTGGATTGCTTTCCCCCCCGGTGGGCGTGGTTTTCAGGTTGTGACGCGCTGCGCTCTGTCTCTATCGCGCACAAATGACTGACAGACTTTTGGCCAATTTGATATTTTGCAAATGCAATGCAGTATAGGGGCCTCCCTCCACCTGTACACAGCACGCATTTTATTTCTGTGGTAAGAGGACTTGAAATGACTCGAAAGTAAAATGGTAGGACTTTGGACTCGACTTGAGACTTGTTGGCTTTGACTTGTGACTCGACTCAGGACTTGCCTCGTCTTTGACTCGACTTGACTCGGGACTTGAAAGCAAAGACTTGAGACTTACTTGTGACTTGCATAACAATGACTTTGTCCCACCTCTGGTATGATGAGAGATAAATGAGTAACTGAATTCAATAACAAATCTGCAAAAGGAAATTTTTCTGTAAAAAGAAAAGTATGTATTCTGCTTTAACACACACACACACGCACGCACGCGGACACACTGCAGCTTTACTCCTCGTCACAACACTAATGTTAGTTTCCATTTTAGGCTCTGCGTATTGATTCTAGCTTACTCATGCACTTGGTTAAAGCAAGGATTTTTTCAGATCCAATTAGAGGACTGACCTTAACATGATACTCTGGTGGAACACTGTTATGGATGAGCATTACTCAGGAATATGCTTTACAGTAATTAGGCACATTCATCAATCTAAAGGCTCTACACTGCAAAACAAATCTACATTGTATTGTTTAATATGAAAGAATGTCCCGTATTTATTTATTACAGCTGTATTTTACACCTGTATTGTAGACTGTGCTGCATTGCATTGTGTTTTAGGATTAACAGAAATGTCCATAAAATAAATAGATAATTGAAAGTGGAGTTGTTTTGCTGTAAGCTTGAATCCGAAGAACAGTGTGATTCCTTAATGTCTTGATTGTCCAGCAAGCAATTTTGCATTTAAAAGACATCTAATAGCCAAAACTATGAAGTGGTTTAAAAAAAGAAAAGAAAATCAAGTTGCTTGAATGGCCCAGTGAGAGAACTGAAAATCAAAGTTCATAAAAGAGGCCCAAGGAACCTTCAATATTTAAAGACCATTTGTGTGGAAGAATGGTCCAGAATCACTCCTGAGCAATGCAGACGACCAGTCTCTCCATACAAGAGGCATCTAAAAGCTGTAATCACCAACAAAGGCTTTTCTACAAAGTAATAAAGGGACACAAGGCAGTTATTACCGGACGAATGAAGACTCTCTCGCCCGCCCCTACCGTTTGTAGGAAGAATACCCCACTTGCAAGTTCGCTGTATCCGACCTGATGTCCTTCAGTCTCGCAAAGTCTCAAATATTGGCAGGTGAGCGAAACACGGCTAGCGATTGTTGCAAATGGCAGAGCCCGGGAAGAAGCAACGAAAACCCTTGACTGAAGATTCCAAGAAAAGAAAAAGAGCTTCAGACCTAATATATTAGGGTGACCATACGTGCCATTCTTCCCGGACGCGGGTTTCGGATGCGTCTTCCGGAAGTCATATTTGTCGACCGCATACGTCATAGAGGATTATTATTATTATTATAGAAAAGCAACAGTTACATTTTAAGGTAAGAATGAAACTACGATTGCATGTCTTATGTTTTTAACGGAATGGCGTATGCTGTCCAGACACTAGGGGGAGCTCGTAGAGAAATAATACTCGGACTTGCCTGGTATTCCTTTAAATAAAGTGTGTTCAATACTTATTCCCTGTGTCATTTCACTTTATTTATTATGACTCAACTTGTATACTTAAATGTTCTGATTTCTTTGTATGAATTCAATATTTGGCTTGATAGCTACATCTGGTGGACATTTTGTGTCAATAGCCCACTTAGAAATCTCCTTACTGATCAAAATGCTCATGTGTTAAATACTTATTTTCCCCGCTGTAAATAAAACCACCTTGTACTCACAGTAGACTTACTTGGTGGAATATTAAACATCTTGCAAGTTATTTTGGCAAAAATGACATGTTACCAAAGTTTATTTTGGCCAGAAGTGGGTTAGTCATAGCCGTAGTATATATAAAGTCTGTAGTATGTATAAAGTCTGTAGTTATTGTAGGCCTGTATGTACAACTAAATGCAAAAAATAATCAAAACTGGACAAAATTGTTATCAGTTGCTCAATTCTTTCTCTGTGTAGTCTATCAGCATTTTATTATAGACGATGTGTCACAGTCACAGTGCTGTGAAGCTTTGAAGGGAACATGCATTCATTTGTATGAATGCATTCCTTATTTATATTCTTTTGGAGACAAAGGATTTACGATGTCTTTTCTGAAAATTATTGCTCTCTTAAACACTGTTCTTTCTTTTTATTGGAGCTTTAAACACTCATAAATCAACATACAGTGCTCTTTTCTTCAAAGACAAAAAATAACACATTTTCCTGCTACTCATACAACAGCTGGATAGAGAAAACATCTTGTCCTTTTCTGTTCAACGTTGGAACGTTATGATGAAATGGTTATGTTATAGCTTTCCTTATGTTGTTGTTATGGATTAATGTCGTACACACATATGAATAAACACAATAGAAAAAATAGGAGGACCTTAAGCAGTAAAGCATTATGATAAGGCTATGTCATTTCCCTGCCCTGGCAGCTCTCACTGTGACCTCACTATTAACCTCCTTAATGAGCCATAATTCACATTACACTGCTATAGATGACTGAACATTATCAAGTTGAGCACACATTCAAGTCTATTCAATTCATAGAGCATCTCTTTGTCCATATCGCTTTAATGGCAGTCATTATTTTTTCACATTCTTTTTGTTCCTTTTCACGAAGAATAAACTAAATGCATAGTGACCACAGACTGACAAGCTCCAAAAAGCTTTATACAACTTGTTCAGTACATTTTACTCTATTTATCTCTCTTTAACTTTAAATTATTCTGCTCTTAGTGGCTTCATGCAATTCATGTCTATTGTTTCTAAAATTGAAAATGTCACTTTCGAGTGGTGGGCCTGCCTGTGCAAATGTCACTTCGTGTTTGTCAGTAACCCCCTGAATTCGGATGATGCTGAAAAATTGCAACAGCGGGCCACAAGTGTACCAGTGATCTGTTACTAATCCTAGTTATTTTAATCAAAGAGTTGTTTGGGTGCATTGAAACGGATGCATAATCAGTGCAGAGGTAACAAATGTGCAAACAAGATGTGAGACTGTGCTGCTTATTGCATTATGAAACAGATGACTGTGATGATTACTAAATACTTCAGACAATGAGACAAACTATATAAATGTAGCATATAGTTCAGTGCTTCAGAAGATAGAATTTTTTGTTATTTGCATAATTACTATACTTGATCAAGAAAGGATGAAATTAGACAATTATTAGATTGTAGGTTCAGTCATCAGGTCAATGTTTCATGCACCGTTCATTAACCCGATTATGATGTTGGATGATGACATTAATGATTTAAAAAGAAAAATTCATATGGGATAAGACTAGAAAATCATTTTCTTTATCATAGCATGGATGGTTTGTGTAAAAATATTAAGTATGTGAGTCGGCGCTGTTGTATTGCAATGCAGGTGAGGAGCTAAGAACATATTGATCTGAATGATTGCTTCCTTGCATCTTTCGTGTATCCTGCAAGGAAGAGATGCGTGAACACATACACAAATACATACATACACAAACAGACACAATAAACTGGCCAACATGTGCAATGCAAAGACTTATTTACACATTACTTGCAGCAATAACGGCATCAGATAGTTTCAAGCACTGTCTGTTGGAAACTTGCGTACACATGGGTTTCCCCAAGGGATTTGATATATTCGCTTGCCTTTTTGTCACTTTTCATTTCTTATGTCATTTTTTCATTTTCTTTTTCGTTTTTTTCTTATTTTATCTTTGGGGATTCCAGTTGTGGAGAGTTTGCAGTCAGCCATCAAAATCCTAAGGGAATTGAGGCTCAGGAAGAGATTGTGCTTTAAAGTTCGAAAAGCACATGTCCAAAATACCAAGATTTTTTTTAAAGTTACCTTTTCTGAAGCTATAATACAGTGGCCCTGAAGTGCAAACCACAACAACAAATTACTAAACAACAACAAATTAAAAAACACCACAACAAATTAAAAAACATTGCAACAAATTAAAACACAACTACAAATTAAAAAAAACACTACAACAAATTAAAAACACAACTACAAATTAAAAAACACTACAACAAAATAAAAACCATAACAAAATAAAAAACACAACAGCAAGTTAAAAAAAACACTACAACAAAATAAAAAACACTATAACAAAATAAAAAACAACTACAAAATAAAAAACACTACAACAAATTAAAAAACACAACTACAAATTAAAAAACACAACAACAAATTAAAAACACAACTACAAATTAAAAAACACAACTACATTAACCTACCGGAAGAGGTAGGTACCAGAGAGCAACATGAGACATCGCTGATTGGACGACACTGCAGTTCGGCTTTTGAACCGGAAGTTATTCTTCCTGTAGCGCATTTTTTCAAACATGAATGTTACAGATGACCCAAATGTAGCAGCTGCTGGGGCTGGCTAAAGGTACGGTCTGGAAACCGCTAACGATAGTAGTAAGCTAACGTTACATCCACAAGCAACATAAGCATTACACTATTCTTATTAACTTACTCGAAGGTTGTTGGGTGTCTCCGATGGTAGATATTTCTTTAAGCCTTTTGCCACAGCCGCTGCAAAAGTTCGGGGATGGCATTTTGTTGTAGTGTTTTTTAATTTGTTGTAGTGTTTTTTTAACTTGCTGTTGTGTTTTTTATTTTGTTATGGTTTTTTATTTTGTTGTAGTGTTTTTTAATTTGTAGTTGTGTTTTTAATTTGTTGTAGTGTTTTTTTAACTTGCTGTTGTGTTTTTTACTTTGTTATGGTTTTTTATTTTGTTGTAGTGTTTTTTAATTTGTTGCAGTGTTTTTTAACTTGCTGTTGTGTTTTTTATTTTGTTATGGTTTTTATTTTGTTGTAGTGTTTTTTAATTTGTAGTTGTGTTTTTAATTTGTTGTAGTGTTTTTTAATTTGTAATTGTGTTTTTTAATTTGCTGTAGTGTTTTTTTTAACTTGCTGTTCTGTTTTTTATTTTGTATTTGTTTTTTAATTTGCTGTAGTGGTTTTTAATTTGCTGTAGTGTTTTTTTAATTTGTTGTTGTTTTCAGTGTTGTAATAAGTAAAAATACTTCGTTACTGTACTTAAGTAGAAATTTCACGTATCTGTACTTTACTTCGCTATTTAAATTTATGTCAACTTTCACTTTTACTCCACTACATTTTCTAGATAAAATGTATACTTTTACTCCAATATATTTCCACTAAGCATATTCGTTACTCGTTACTACAAAATAAAATCAAGAAATGTGTGCGACCTCAAAAAAGGAGGTTTTGGCGAATCAGTGCTTCTAGATTGATTTACGCATGCTCCGCACACTCTATTTCACGCACACTCTATTTTAGCGTAGTGTTGCCAAAGGATGAGGAAGCACAACTGTAACTGCAATGAAAGCACCTACTGGAGGACCTCCCGTTATCGTAATCGACCACCCCGACAATGAACAGGGTGAGAAAGCTAACGTTATACATCTGTGGCCGTATTTGTAAGAAATGTTTTTGTACATTGGAATTAAAGATTCCCGATTAACGAATAAAGTGCCTCTTATGCCTACAGAAAATCACTTACATTTTGTCATTTAAAAACTCCCCGTCCAACCTGAAGAATCACATCAAGGTACTTTAAAATAATAGTTATTACGTAAAGCCACAATGTCAATGTGATTAAACATTAGTTATCATAAGCCGTATTAGATAATTATCTGTCTAATGTGATGGCCAGGCGCACATGTTTAATAAACGTCAACGTTAACGTTGCACCGCTGATTTTCCATGGATTTATTTGATTCACAGAGAACTCTCAACTGAAACATGCTTAACTGTTTATGGTAACATATAGCATAAATGCCGGCCGAATATTCCCTCCGGTAGGCTAATGTTAGATTGAGAAATATTTTTTTTAAAAACTGCTAGTTAATCAGTGGCAGGTTATAAAGAAAGTGTTAAGGACTGTATTCACATCTTCAAAAGCATCATACGTTTTGTCAAACTTGAGATTTCCTTTTATGTTAATTAACTCAAAACTCAGTGGCTATAGGATAATGTTGTGCTAATGTTATACATTGTGAATGTACGCTTGCATTGTTGATCAAAGTCACAGTGCTTTCATTGCCACACAACGAGTTGGCATTCTTTTTCTTGGTAGAGCAGCTAACTTAAAGGGATACTCCACTTTTTTCAAAAATATGCTCATGTTTTGAAAGAAATAAGTTATTATTTATTTTTCATTTTTACCTGAAGTTCATACAAAAGTGAAATTTCTGCTTTTTTATTTGATGTCAGCTCTAGAAATATGCTGTTTGCTCTTTGAACTTCAGAGAATTGTGCCTGAAAAGTGCTGGAAAAGACAGATTTTTATTTGATGATTGAGATAAAGAAGATAATGGGAACCCTGAATATGCTTTACTATAAGAAAGCCACAATAAAGTTCACAATCAAATTTCTAACCACTTGCTTTAAAAAAAAAACTTTTTACTTTTACTTCAAATACTTAAGTACATTAAATATCAGAAAATTACTTTTGATACTTAAGTACAGTATATATCAGATACTTTAAGACTTTTACTTGAGTAATATTTTAAAAGACAACTTTCAGTCTTTTTCTAGTACAATACTTGTACTTTTACTCAAGTATTGCTTTCTAGTACTTTATACAACACTGGTTGTTTTTTAATTTGTTGCAGTGTTTTTTAATTTGTTGTGGTGTTTTTTAATTTGTTGTTGTTGTTTAGTAATTTATTTATTGTTTGCACTTCAGGGCCACCGTACTACGGCGCAGAAAAAGTATTTCAAGTTCATTATACACAATCCTATCCCAGAGGGTTGTCACATTTATTTTAAACAAATGCCTGTTTGTTTTAGTATCTAAAACACAGACTGTGTAAAGGATAGACAACGCGTCTCCATAGACCTCCACTGTAAAAAAGAAAGCCAAAATATCTCAAAAATGTTCCTGATTTAAAGTAAAAATAAGTATTGTAACATCATTAAATAAACCTTCATTATACATAATTCTTGTTTTATGCCATTTCATCGTGTTTACTTGTTTGCCCATAGGCTAAGACGAAAACCTTGTGAGAGCTTGCCCCCCCAATTTATTTGCAAACATCAGACATAAAACCAGATTATCATTTGCCATCTGAAAACTCATTAAAGCATTTGCAATTTGCATGGTTATTGCAAATCTCTCCAGCCTCCGTCTATAGAGAAGCTCATTTCCACCCTTGGCTTCATGAAGATTAAAAAGTCACAAATTCATTGCCCTTATGGAATGCATAATTAAGCACATATGCAAAAGTAAAGCAATGATGATGGTTTTCTATCTAAACACAGACGGGGATCTACTAAGAGCTGTGAACAATTGGCTACTATTTTGAATCGACTCACTCCAGCGTTCTTGGGATGTATTTTCAGATAGTTTCTATTTTTTCCAATTATGGCATTGTGGGAGGGTCATTACTGTAATGAAAATATTCTGTAAATGCGCCAGTAGAAACGATGATAAAACTTTATGAACACAAAGAGGGAAAGAGATTTAAAAAGATTGAGGAGTGTGTACTGCAATGTTAAAAACAGTTCATTGACAGAAAATGTGTTTTGAATGTGAGAAATATTTGGTTGTAACCACAGTGTCTATCGGCCATCTGTTTAGTTCTTCTTATGAGGAATATTAAATTATGTGATGTTTCAATAATGAACTCTTTAAAAAACTCTGTCTGATTTTAGGGCTTCACGAAATTGGAAAACTTGCTAAATGTTACGATATGTGATACAATAATGCATTAAAGGACAAGTGTGTAGATTTCAGATTTCAACTGCTCAGTCTACAGCTCAGCCCTCCCTTTTAAAATGTCTAGAGAATCTACGGTAGCCACCACAGGACAAACATGTCACCATCTTATGTCACATAGTGACAAAACACTCTCTTTAGAGCAGTTTGTCCATTTAGGGCTACTGTAGAAACATGGTGGTGCAAAATGGCGACCTTCATGTCAGGGGACCCGCGGTGTATGTAGATAAAAACAACTCATTCTAAGGTAAGAAAAACTTTTACGATTATTTTGTTAGGCCTTTATACACCACTGATATTATAGTTATGTACATTATATTGCATTTCTGTCAAAAGATCATTCTCTTTTTACACAATGCACCTTTAAGTTGGTCAAATCAATTTAAAAATAATAATAAAATATATTTAAAAACTAAAAATTATATTATATTATATTATATTATATTATATTATATTATATTATATTATATTATATTATATTATATTATATTATATTTAACATCATACATGTTTCACATTCTTATTGGAAAAAGAAAATTTTCTTTTCCTCTTTAGCCCTCTCTGACTTCTTTGTCTTTCAAATCTTTACTGAATACATAATTTCTTAATTTGTATAAACCGCACAATAAATGTTGACATGGCTATATTTATTATCAAATTTGATTATATTAGCATATTTAAGCAATATCGCTCGAGTAGGAGTGTGATATAGCTCTATATCATCACGGCTGTGATAAGCCAGAGGCACGAGGCCGCAGGCCAAGTGCCGGAGGCAATCACAGCCGTGATGATATAGAGCTATATCACACGACTCCGAGAGCGATATTGCTTTTATACAACAGTTCGACGGCACACGTTTGAAAAACGAAAACAACAACGGAGTTATTTTAAAAGCCTCTTTGTTTGAGAACTACTTCTTCCGCCACGGATTTGAGGGCGGCCAGAATGACAGGTAAAACTTTCGGCTGCTTTGAAGCTCATAACAACTCAATGGACGGAAAAGCCGTTTCTTTATATTACCGTTTCTTGGTCACAAAGTGTAGTTTTAAGATTAGTTCAGTCGAGAATGTATCTGTATTATATTTAAATCTGCAGTCGATTAGTAAAGATAGCGCCTGTTTAAACGTTTACTTAGTGAGATTCGGTACGAATGAGAACCAAAGCATGAGCGGACATCAGTGTTCACTCGCCCCGCTGACCACCGCCCTCTCTGGGCTACATCTCTGACAGAGATACCCTGGCTCTCATGTTGGCCTTGTTTGTTTATGATGGTCAAAATGAGATCAAATCAGCAGTATTTGGTGTCATGATCAAACTGGTACTTGTTTTTTTATTCATATTTAGTGTCTTTTGTGTTGTTATTGTTTTGGCGCGAGGTAAAAGTTAATAAAACTATACTTGTGTAACGTTACTATTGCTTTCTCATTTATTCTTAACGCGATACGAGCACTCGATTATTATTATTAAACTTTGTTCTTGTCAGTACTATACAAAACTGTTTTTTTATAAGTGTCAGAGAGATGTTTTTTGCATGCTGCTTATAAATATATCAGTGGCGATATCTCATAACATGTTTTAATAGTCACGTCACGATAAAGTAAATGATCAATGTCCACATTTAAAAGCTGCGGGGCTTACCTGCAGTTCCACGGTGTTTTCGCGTTCTGATAAAAGATATAGCTCCAGAAAAAAACGAGTGTTTATATGCCTCTTTCCAAGTGTTAATCGTCCACACGATGTGACAAGACATTTCTCCCATTAACTTTAACGTAACATACAAGAGCGCTGATCTTTGACGGAATAATAACTTTTCTGATTGGGGATTCACAGACTGATTTATGAGCTAGTAAACTAATAAGACACACGGAGAGTGATTCAAACAGCGCGTCTGTGTTTTTCCATTCAGAGATGAGCCTGCTTAGGACCTCCATTCACTAGGTGGCGGAATAATACGAAAGGTGAAGCGGTTACAGTGCCGTTATCAGCACAATATCGTATAGCTCTTAGCCAATCAGATTCGAGAACCAGAAAGAACTGTTGTATAATTATAATTAGCATATTAATATTTCAAATACTTTTGATGGATTTTTGGATTTAAATATTTAAAGTCTGTGCCTGGGACAATAATAACATCATAATAGCTACGCGACTGACTTCAGCTTCCATAATGTGGAAACAAGAAAGTCATTTAATTTTTAAACTGGGTTCAGAGAAGCATCCCTGAATCCTCTCATCATGTGAACAGTGAAATAATCGGTTTAGTGAGATGGGCATTTGGGTTATCATTAAAGGTTATGGGGATGCCCCCAGCTTGTAGAACAGAATCTCTGAGGTAATTGAAGAGACCAATTATATCTGATTGTTTTTCAATGATGCTATAGTTTTTAGGATTCAAGACCTAAGGAATCACATCAGTCACGGTCAACAGGCAACCTCTTGACAAAGCACTACCCGAGGACAGTCTGATAAGGTCAATCACATCAGCCATTCAAGTGTTTGTGGTTGTGCTGTGAATTGTAATACATTTTAATTGATTGCAAATGATTTATGATTTCTGTGTCTATAATGCATCAGCCCTTTTTGTTAAATTGAAGTTTATATAGACAGAAATTGAATTAGTAATACACATGGGAAGGTTTATCATCCTTTTAAAATGTTGCATTGTTTTAACCCATGGTTGGGTAAATATACATAACCAATCGTTGGGGTATAAATAAAACTATTCTGGGTTGTTTCAGCGCAAATTCTGGAAGGTTTCAACCCATGGTTGGGTAACAATACCCCAGCATACACTGTCAGAAAAAATGGTCAACCTGGACCCAAGCTGTCACTGGGGCAGTACCAGAGACTAAAGTCACATGACTGCAGTGACGCGGATGACGTGTTATCCTCAAACATGTTTGAATTTTTTTTTTCAAACTTACAGCATGCCTCTCCCTCAGACTGTAAACGAAGCCCGGGTGCACAAATAAACAAACAAAAAAAAAAAACACAGCTGGGGCGCACCAGATAACACGTCATCCGCGTCACTGCAGTCACGTGACTTTAGTCTCGCGCATGCGCTTCACAACAGACGTGGAAAAGAAGACAATGCTGAATACATTCATAATTATTGTTATTTTTGGACCAAATGTATTTCCAATGCTTCAACACATTCTAACTGACCCACTGATGTCACATGGACTACTTTGATAATGTTTTTATTACCTTTCTGGACATGGACAGTATTCCGTTGGACTAAACATAAAACATCTTAAACTGTGTTTCTGAAGATGAACGGAGGTCTTACGAGTTTGTAACGACATGAGGGTGAGTCATTAATGACATTATTTTCATTTTTGGGTGAGCTATACCTTTAACAAATACAACCTTATTGTAAAGTGTTACTAAATTAAGTGAGTCAACAAATGTTCATTTTTCAATTTCAGTCATTTTATTCTGTTCTTAACAAAACATATACTCATACATTAGCTATCAAGATTTTACAAATATATTAGTATATGCTAAAATTAACATGAACTAAAATTAATAAATGTTAGTACATGTTAGCTAAAGCATTAACTAATACAAACTAACAAATACAACCTTATTGTAAAGTGTTACTATTAATCTTTTAAGTGATGCTTAAAAAGCTGAATTTCAGTCTTTAGTCAATAATAACAAAAACATCAACATATAGCGCATAAATACTCTTTAAATCCAACGAAAATATTAACATATATAATCTTTATTTTCTGAATGAAACATCACAACAGTTAACATCAAATGTAAACATCAACATAGGAATGAAATTAAGCAGATTTGATCAACACTGATACAGGAGGATTCATGACACTATATGAGAATAAAGGCTTTATAGGCATGTATATTGTAAATCAGTGGTGGCCGGTGACTTCTCTTTCAAGGGGCGCAAATTCAAAATATGTGACTGGAGTGTGGTGTGTGGCTCGTCATGCCAAAATATGTGGTCGGTGTGTCATGTGGGCTTTACTGTACTGTACTGTACTGTAGTCTATTATACTGTAATGTTAAAGTGTGGGAAATTTTTTAACTACTGTTGGTTTTAATGCTGTTACAAAGTGTCTCTTTGGGATTTAAAGCTTTATTACATAAAATGTCTATTTTTTCTGCATTAACACACTCCTATATCTTTTAAAGCCATTTCTTTATAATTTAAAGAGAGTTGTTTGAAGAAACATGTAGTATTAACTTACAGCATGTATAGAAAATATATAAATTCACATTATAAACTTTTCATACTGTTACATTGGCCATACACTTGAAAAAAAGTTTATTTTCAACACAGATTTGGGTCAAACCCAAGGGACAAACTCAGTCATTGAGTTAAATAAACCCAGAAAATGTGTTTATATGTGACCCTGGACCACAAAACCAGTCATAAGTAGCATGTGTATACAGTGGCGGCCGGTGACTTCTTTATTCGACGGCACACGATGCGAAGTTCGTCACAACATGTAGCCGGTCATGCGTGTGGTTCGTAATTTCAAAATATGTGTTCTGCGTGTCGAGTGATCCTGTGTGCATAATGTGTCTTGTCAAAATAAGTGCCTGTTGCAGACGCGTCTAAAGGGCCAGATACTTGTATAGTCTCATGCGTAATCAGAGTTTACTGTTAAGGGAGTGTCTTGCATGTATTTTGTGAATGTGAGCGTCTCTTTCATCAGGCACTCATTTTGACAAAACACGCGATGCACATGGTCCACACGACACAACAAACACACACCTTGAAAACACAAGCAACACACATGACACTCCGAACACATACTGTGAATTTGTGCCCCTCGGAAGAGCAGTCACCAGCCGCCACTGTGTGTATATTTGTAGCAACAATACATTGTATCAAAATTATTGTTTTTTTAAGCCAAAAATCATTAAAATATTAAGTAAAGATCATATTCCTTGAAGATATTTTGTAAATGCCCTACTGTAAATAAGTAAAAAAATTATCATTAGTAATATGTGTTGCTAAGGACTTCATTTGCAGTGTTAGGGAAAGTTACTTTTAAACGTAATGCATTACAATATTAAGTTACTCCCCAAAAAAGTAACTAATTGCGTTACTTAGTTACTTTTCATGGAAACTAATACTTACATTACTTTTAAGTTACTTTTGCGTTAGTTTTTGTTACTACGCTGAGGCTTGATCTCTTTCAGGCCTTGCAGGTGTGTTTTATGACTTTTATGAAGTTCTGCATTCAGAAATTGCATATTTCCATCGCAAAAATGTCAAGCTCTGTCCTGCCATCTCCCTTTCTGACTTAAACTGTTCCCACACAGGTTCGCACGCATAGAGTGCATAATTCTACATGACTACGTTCAGTTTAATTTAATACATTATTATTATTTTAAATAGAATTAATTAATTTGAAAAGTAACTCGCATTACTTTTTTTAAAAAAGTAACTCAAATATTAATGTGTACATTTAAAAAGTAATGCGTTACTGTACCCGTTACATTAGAAAAGTAATATTATTACGTAATGCAAGTTACTTGTAATGCATTACCCCCAACACTGCTCATTTGGACAACTTTAAAGGCGATTTTCTCAATATTTAGATTTTTCGCACCTTCAGATTCCAGATTTTCAAATAGTCATATCTCGGCCAAATATTGTCCTATCCTATCAGACCATACATCAGTGGTAAGCTTGTTTATTCATTACATTCAATTTGGTTTTATGGTCCAGATTCACATATTTCACCCAACAGTGGATTAAAATAACT
This sequence comes from Misgurnus anguillicaudatus, assembly GCF_027580225.2. NCBI lineage: Eukaryota > Metazoa > Chordata > Actinopteri > Cypriniformes > Cobitidae > Misgurnus > Misgurnus anguillicaudatus. Next base: position 13,582,707 of record NC_073349.2, on the reverse strand, counting down.
AACTAAAATAACTCAGCATAGGTTAAGTTACAACCCAATGGGTTGGGTTAATCCCTTTTTGACATAAAAATACCCTGCATTTTTTAGAGATACTGCACAACAATTACATTAAAATTTTGCAGCAAAATGTAATTACAATGGGTAATGACTGCTACCATGTCATACATGTTTGAGATTTCAAGGTTTTGAGCAAAACATTTTCAAAAATAAACAAGCTAAAAATGGTTATAAATATTCTGCTCCCCCCTGAGAGCCATCAAACAAACACTATAACCTTCCTAACCGTTTTGGTCTTGTCTACAACCTCGGGTCTACAACCTCAGCCGGTGATTTTTTATATAGCCCTCTTTATCTCTAACCGTGTAGTTCTGGCCAGCATACCACAGCATGTTCCCTTTTTAACATTGAGTATAGTTCACCACACAGCTCCTCTTAAGTGCTCAGCATCCTCCCCACTGTGAACATCCACCATGTTTTCCGAAGTTCCCCACACATAGCATTTCGTGTGGATCTGAACAAAAGCTGTTTTTATCAGACCTTATCTAATAAGTTCTTCACATTGCACCCTGAAGCAGACCGCCTCCTGATCTTCGGCATCCTTACCATTAAAAGCGCAATAAAACAGTGCTAACTTAAGAGTTTTACATTTTTCTTTGGCTTTCCATTTGTATTACCAAATTCCATTACCCACATCTTGCCACCGATCCTCAGTCATGTTCTCACCCTCTCATCTGTCTCAAGATGCATCTTTGATCTGAGTTTTGATGTGAAGCTAAGCTATCTCATGCCCATAAGATCTGCCCACTATTTCTCAGAGACAAGTGCTCTCCCATACTGTGTGCTGGCTTTTAATTTTCCTCAGCTGCTTGTATTCAGCCATTATAATCTAAAGTCTCTCTCTCTCTCTCTCTCTCTCTCTCTCTCTCTCTCTGCAAATTGCAGACCAGTGCTTTGTTTAAATAAAGCTATTATAACCGGCAAATTAATTATGCCCATCCTTCCCGTTGCTAAGGCGACAGAATGGTGATGGACAACATCTCGATGTGTTGCAAGCAAGAGTCACTTGTTTCACAATGTAGTGCCTCCACTTTAAATGTGCTAGTGATAAAACTAAATACTCTACGTGCTCATATTCACAGTTGGTACATTACATTTAGGCATTAGCAGATGCTTTTATCCAGAGCCACTTACGAGAATGAGGAAAACAATGAAGCGATTCATCTTAAAGAGGCAACGAGGAGTGCTTTACAAATTAGTTCGATATAGAGACTGTATATACATAACAGCGACGCTTTATTCTCAAGAATAAATCAACTGTTTCTATTCTGGTTAACTTGGAAATTATGTAATCTTTCATTCTATCCCTTTCAAGCCAGGCTTTGAAATGGTTCACGGAACGGAAACGAAAACCAGAAACTTTTAATGCTTTGCAAGGAACTGAAACGAAACCAGAAACCTTAAAAAATATATATATTCCGGAACAGAATCATTTATTTAAAATAATGGTAACCGGTTAATACCGTTATTTTTTTTCCGTTCTTTGACAAGATTTCTGCGCAATACTCGGTGAAGTTCACTTACAGTCGTCGTTGACTTATCGGAGAAATGAGAAGCTTGCCACCAGCAAGTAGCCTACTCAAGTCCAAGTCTATGATGCTCAATCATAAGAGGTAAATATTATAGGCTACCAAGTATCTCAAAATGTTTGTTTTTTACTAATTAGTGGTAACGGATCGCAGTTGATCCGTGATCCATACAGATCGTGACCCACAGTTCCGCTCTCATGCGATTTGCGGATTAATACGCAAATTTAAATAGGATGAAAGTTAATCATTTGCATGTGTTTCAAAGGCTTGCAAATGTTAACACTTAAGTGATTTTAAACAATTTAACTGCAAAAAGGTGCTAAAGTGAGCCGCTTTCTGTACGCACATGTGGTTGAATGTGTCCGGTCCAACTCCAATCAAACGTGATTATCCCTATGCCCTTCAAAGATCAGAACTCTTGATGTATAAACTTTAGAAAGAGTTGCGCTACTGTGTCTCATAATATAGTCCATTAAAATACATTTGGTGAATAAAGCACTGAAAAACAACGTAATTTTCACTTTATGTGGAGCGACTGTTTATACTGCATATTCTTCCCGGAGTGCCGTTTGGCATTCGTCCTCCGTCTATGTGTGTGCGTGTGTTTAAGTGCACTCAACAAATGTAGGCACGTCAGAATGACAGTTATGCTGCTTACATAATGTAGCCTTTTAATGTTTGATGACAAGATAGAGACTAATATGTAGACTAATAATTTAAGTTTAATGATCAGCCTACTTATTTGTATGTCCCACAGCTGACATGGAACGTTATTAACTGGTTCGGGAACGTCAATTTTAGGGTTGAACAAAAAACAGGAAACGTTAAAATACTGTTTCTTTTCGGAACGAACCAATTGGGGAAAAAATCTGGTTCAAAACCCTGCTTACAACCCTTAAATCCGTTTAGCTCTGCACTCATGACTGGTTATCGTTATGATCAGTACACAAACATTGTAAATTATTTAGATTACAGCAGGATGGAAACAATATAAGAAGTAAGAGTTAGGTACAACATCGACATCAACTCCATCCTCCAGAGGTCGCATTTGTCAGTCGCAAACGTCATCAAGGAATCAAAGTGAGAACGAAACTGTAGTGATGTGTCGCATAAAGATAAATGGCCACCCTGGTCACATGCTATCAAATGCGAGCTCCGGAGACGCAGTCTTCCAAATAAAAGTTAGGGCTGGGCGATATTGACCAAAACTCATATCTCTGTAATTTTGGGATGAATGTCGATATACAATTCGTATCTCGGTATTTTCTACATTTTCAACTGTTTACATGCAAGTTAAAGCGTCATGAGATGTTATACTGTAACATTAAATTCAAAGACATGGTTTCCATACCCGTTAAAAAATATATAGCTGCACAACATGCGATCTGGTTGGAAAGTAACATCGCAAAGAAGAAGGATCATATAAGACCATACTGATATATACTGTATTGCCTCATCCCTTATCTCGCTGGGAAAAATACAGATATATATCCAAAACTCGATATGCCGCCCAGCCCTAGTCTGAGTAAGTGACTCAAAAAAGTTGTGTGTCAAGAGCAACAGGTGGATGATCAGATCTTCAACCAACCAAAGCTCACCACTACAACTTACACTGATCTAGAATCAATCAGTTGAGCCTGTAACATTTTACAGACAATTTCATACATTGAGTGAGAAACAATGTGGGCATTCTTAATATTTACACCATTTCAGCAGTTCACTTCTCTTTTTATGATACCACTTTGGCACGCAAACACAGTAAGCGTCTCTTGCACTACATTCACAATCTCCATGTGGTGATGCATCAGCACAAACATAACAACTCCTGTAATAAGTCCATCTGAACGTATTCTTCGCCTCAGCGGTCCCATTGGCTTTGCTGAATAAAATGGACGAAGTGATAAGATAGCTGAATCAGTAAATGGTCTCTTTGATAACATTGGAGGAGAACGTCTGGTTACTGCAGATGCTGATGGAGTGTCTGGTCAGGACCGGCTTCTGCTTTTTATGACGGCACGGCAGCAGGAAGCAGCGGAGCGTGGAAAAAAAAATTTGCCGGTAGTTGGATGAGACAAGGTTGTAGAGGATGGGGTTTATGGCCGAGCTGACGTAGAAGAGCACGTTGGTGACCATGTAGAAGTAGTGGTAGAAATCAAACAGTGCACTGTAGGAGAAAAACACGATAGAGAAAATGAAGAATTGGTGATGCCTAGAATATGTTAGTAGCAATATTATGTAAAAAATTTTCACTTTTCATGGATAAGGTGTACACTGGTGTAATACAGTATCAAATATGACCTGTTTACTTTAATATTATCTTAATTTAATGTAATCTTTTGTGGGTACAAATAACCTGATGACGATATTTGATCAAGCTTTTTATTCTTTACACAAAGTACAAGCACAAATACAGACACACTTCACCAATTATTGTAGGCGACTCATTTTTAGCCCACGTCCACTTTATCTTGACCCTCAAATGGATTTCACTCTTTCCCAATTTTTACAAACGTGAAATCAACAGAAATGTACAACTGTAACAAAAACATTTGAAATGGAAAGACTTTTTTTTAGTAAAGTGTATAAATCAGTACATTAAGTTTTATGTGCAATTTGTGCATTGTTTCCCCACCCCTTTTATGTTTTGTTGGTTTAAAAAGTCTTGCCTGTAAATTTTTGTTGTTGTTTTAACTTAAAAACACTTAGTTCTTTAAATTGAAACAACAAATCTTTTATACAGTGTTGGTTGAATAAGTGTTTCAGGGATTTTGCATAGTGATTTAATACATTTGAAATTATTTAAATGAAAGGCAATCTCTGAGCGATCGTGTAGCACTTGAGCTCATGTCTTTATATCAAACTCGAAAAAGCAAATTGGATTTTGACTACACTGATAATTCATAATTCACTGCCTCTGTCATCTTTGATAACGTCAGGATTATGATATCAGACACATGCACAGAATCCGTATGAACCTGTCTGTCTCTATATTAGCTCAAATTGGCCATTAAATGCCACCCCATAACCCAGATTCAATAAGACTCTAATGGGTGGGCCAAGCATAGACATACATCATCATGCAATATAGGCATATAAATACGAGTCAAAGCTGAACACAAACACTGTCAGCAAAAAGGTAGCTGTCACTGGGATGGTACCCTTTTTCCATGTTTAAGTGCTATAATTGGGTCCACAGTCCTTTTATCAATTTAGAAAATGTGAATAAGATCAACCGAACCCAGTAAGTAACTTAGTTTTAGTAAACCATTCTCTGCAAGCATGTGAAAAAATAGGACATTGAAATTAGGCTCCCCTTGTGATGTCAGAAGGGGATAATACCGCCCCTTAACCTGCACTATCCTACCACGACACTGCCATTTAGTGCAGATATCAACTCATTTGAATTCTAAAGGACACACCCAAAACGGCACACACCTACAAAGTAACAATTTTAACATGCTATAATAAGTTATTTATATCGTATTTTGAGCTAAAACTTCACATATGTACTCTGGGGACACCAAAGATTTATTTGACATCTTAAAAAAGTCTTGTGAAGTGTCCACTTTAAAAAGGTCCAAATATGTAACATTGCAGTGCCAATATGCATCCCCAACTTCTATACCTTTATTTCTAAAGTGCAGGTGTGCTAAAGATATCTTGTTAGTGTTTTTTAAACAAAGAAACACTAAAAAACATTCTAAGATTTGAATATTTGCAGTCAGGGATGTAAAAACGCGCACCCTGACATACAGAAATTATGCAAGCCGAATGGATAAGAGCTTGCTGTTTTCAAAAAGACGTGCCATTTTTGCAATATGCATCATATTCTTTATGAACAGATGTTTGCCATGCCATCCAAGGCTATAGATTTAAAATATATAGACACATGCCCACACATCTGCATATTCGTCTCTTCATCTCTTCAGAATAAGCACCATCATTTTTTACAGGACCCAGCTGAGTAGACAAGACAGAAAGATAAATATCAAACACTATCATGTTTCTAGGAGGGAAATGGATTTAATCATCTGCCAGGAGATTTTGGCTCTGATGATTTATGAGTCACCTAAAGCGATTGATGCCATGCTGCTTTGATATTTCTTGTAGTTTCCCTATTGTATGCGTTCTCTTTAACATTATTTCAAAGAATGTATTTTCTGGTTAATTAATTCATTTCCAGCATTTCATGGCAGGGAGTGTTAAAGGGATATTATAATTTCAGACCTCAAAAGAAACCTCTTGACTTAATTTTCTGTTGTGATCTAAGACCCTACGCTAGTTTAACATCAATTAACATTAAAGTATCAGATTGATACTTGTATGAGAAATAATTATTAAAGGGATTATGTCATCATTTACTCACCCTTGAACATGTTCATTTCTTTGTTCTGCTGAACACAAAGGAAGATATTTGTAATGAGGCACAAAACTGAAGCACCACGGATTTCCACAAGAATACTATGGAAGTCAATGGTGCTCAAAAAAGGTTTGGTTACAAACATTGCTCAAAATATCTTCCTTTTAGTAGTAGACCCCAAACATATTAAATAATGTAAATCTCAACATAACATGACATGCTTACTTAAAATCCTGGAGTCTTTCATCTTAAAGATCTTGTAAGTGTGAATAATGACTGTAATTAATTGATTGTCCACTGAAGATTTTAATTTTCCCCCTATGGCAACATTAGTGATGAGCTTTGTATGAAGAGGAACTAAACAGCACCTAATTTGAGATAAACCATCAAGCTTACTAACGTATTTCTCACCCTTTTCTATAACCGTGATTCACAGCTGAATGACTGAATGAATCTGTAAATTTATACCTTAAGAACTGAGTGTTATTTTTACATCAAATGCTGTAAATGCTGTTAACTGAATGCTATACTAGTGAATAAATTATTTGGCAGTGCTGAGGTTAAATGATTGGCTGCTATGATAGGCAACGTCTCTTGTGTAGTTGTCTACTGCAATGTACTGTCTGATTTTTCTTATGAATAAAAAAATCCTAACTTTATTCAATAAAACTGTCAAGGCTGTTTATAACCATACTGTTGCATTTTTAAAGCGACCATGTTGATTCATGTTGACAACTGTTTTCTAATGTTCAATATACACTCACCTAAAGGATTATTAGGAACACCACACTAATACTGTGTTTGACCCCCTTTCACCTTCAGAACTGCCTTAATTCTACGTGGCATTGATTTGACAAGGTGCTGAAAGCATTCTTTAGAAATGTTGGCCCATATTGATAGGATAGCATCTTGCAGTAGATGGAGATTTGTGGGATACACATCCAGGGCATGAAGCTCCTGTTCCACCACGTCCCAAAGATGCTCTATTGTGTTGAGATCTGTGAGGGCCATTTTAGTACAGTGAACTCATTGTCATGTTCAAGAAACCAATTTGAAATGATTCGAGCTTTGTGACATGGTGCATTATCCTGCTGGAAGTAACCATCAGAGGATGGGTACATGGTGGTCATAAAGGGATGGACATGGTCAGAAACAATGCTTAGGTAGGCCGTGGCATTTAAACGATGCCCAATTGGCACTAAGGGGCCTAAACTGTGCCAAGAAAACATCCCCCACACCATTAAACTACCACCAGTGATAACAAGGCATGATGAATCCATGTTCTCATTCTGTTTACGGCAAATTCTGACTCTACCATCTGAATGTCTCAACAGAAATCAGACCAGGCAACATTTTTTTCCAGTTATCAACTGTCCAATTTTGGTGAGCTTGTGCAAATTGCAGCCTCTTTTTCCTATTTGTAGTGGAGATGAGTGGTACCCGGTGGAGTCTTCTGCTGTTGTAGCCCATCCGCCTAAAGGTTGTGCGTGTTGTGGCTTTACAAATGCTTTGCTGCATACCTCGGTTGTAACGAATGGTTATTTCAGTCAAAGTTGCTCTTCTATCAGCTTAAATCCGTCGACCCATTCTCCTCTGAGCTCTAGCATCAACAATGCATTTTCACCCACGGGACTGGATGTTTTTCCCTTTTTACACCATTCTTTGTAAACCCTAGAAATGGTTGTGCGTGATAATCCCAGTAACTGAGCAGATTGTGAAATACCCAGACTGGCCCGTCTGGCCCCAACAACCATGCCACGCTCAAAATTGCTTAAATCACCTTTCTTTCCCATTCTGACATTCAGTTTGGAGTTCAGGAGATTGTCTTGACCAGGACCAGGACTAATTGGTTGATTAGATATTTGCATTAATGAGAAATTGAACAGGTGTTCCTAATAATCCTTTAGGTGAGTGTAGGTTAATACCAACATATCTCTTCATCAAAAGCCTAAGGCCACATCTCATTTTTCTTGTGATCATTCTCTTATTTTTCACTCAGGTTCACTCATCTAAAGATCATCAAAAGTATCCACTGGCATAAGGTTTTCACTGCTAAACTGTGTAGGAATTACAGGGGACCTATTATGCTTAATCCCCTTTTACAAGGTGTTTGGACATAAATGTGCATTGGCAGTGTGTGAACATAACAACCCTACAATGAAACAAATCCACAATTTCCTTATTTCATAATTCCCATAAACCAAAGCAGTCTCATTAGACATGCTGTTTTGATTCTTTTGTTAATGTGACATCATAAAAACAAAGCCACGCCCCAGGCCACTGAATGTACAGGTACTGTATACATACTATTAATTATTTCATTGTTTATCAGTAATGCTATTGCTCATACTTTAGTATTTGTGGTTTATTTATCAAAGGCTAAAGCCATCCATTGTTTGTTTCATGCCTTCAGTTTGTTGAGCAGAGCTTTAGGTTTTATATCTGGTGGATGATAAAGAAAATCCCCTAGAATTAAATTGTCCTGAAAAGGACTTGAGCCATTTCTAAGGACGAGAATATCAGAGACTCAGTGGGCTCTGCTTTAAAAATTGTCCACCTGGAAACCACCCACGACACCCTAGCAACTGAGTACCAACACGTTTCAAAACCTCTTAGAAACCACAAAGCACAGGCTAAAGGTGTACTTAAGCCTACCTAACCTTACCCGAGTATGTTTGACCCCCCAAAGTCCATTTGATTCGTTTTATCGCTCTGTACTGTATATCTCGTCAATTAAGAGAGAAACATTTCTCTGCCAATGACGCTTCCCTGAGTTTTTACGTTAATCTAAAATTACGCAATTATCCACTAGTTTATTTATAAATATCCACCTACACTGTAAAAAAATCCGTAGAAATTGCAGCTGAGTTGCCGGTAATTTACCGTAGATTTAAATTTATGTTATTTACTGGCAACATTTTGTTCAAAGTTAAATGAACATTTAACATTTAGAAGTCTTTGTCTTTACAGAGTAAAACTAAAAAACAGCATCAAGCAAAACATTCTGGGAAACAAAATCTGAAGCAAAAAACAGAAAAAGGTTGATGATGATTTCTGGTTCCCAGAATGCTTTGCATGAGGCTGTTATTGTATAGTTTTATTCTGTAAAGATAAAGACTTGTTAAAATTTTAAATTTATTTAACTTTGAACAAACTCTTGCCAGTAAATAACATAAATGTAAATCTACGGTAAATTACCGGCAACCCAGCTGCAATAACATTGAAATTTTTACGGACTTTTTTTACAGTGTAGTGGATAATAAAACTAATACAATTTATAAAAAAAAACTAAAGCATCAGTTAATTTTACAACATTGTGAACTCCGTGTATGTTTTGATCTTCGTTCTGAATCTGATCTCTATCAAAAGTCCTTTGCAAAAATGCAATTATTTCAGCTTTTTGCTCAAAATTTGGTCTTTTTGAAGAAACCTTCCCATATTTAAAAGTTTATAAAAAGAAAACAAATGAAGATAGGATGAAACCGATATGGATTTTTCAGTGTCGATGCCGCTGCTGATTTTTGTCTCATCAGCCTTAGCCGATGAACACGGCGAACACGGCAGCCACTTATCGGCCGATGCCGATACACATAAAACTCGCAAATATCGGCCCGATATATCTAGTGCAAACCGTTTATCATTAAATAACCATGAGAGAGATTTCAAAGCAAATACAGAGCAGTCTTCTCTAGAATCGTTCGCATGTTACTTTACGCCAACCTGTCTGCGCAGAGTAACATGAAGTAAGCCACACACCTTATCTTACAGTATAATTACAATGATTTCTATTGAGTGTGCATACACTGTAATAAAACATTTGTCGAATCAACTTAAAAAGTAAGTAAGCTGGTTGCTTCAAATTTTTGAGTTAATTAAACTTTAAAAATTAGTTAAAGGATTAGTAAATTTTCTTAAAAAAAAATCCAGATAATTTACTCACCACCAATTTTAAACTGCATTAAAACTGTTAAGTATTGGGGTCCATTAAAGTCCATTAAAATGGAGAAAAATCCTGGAATGTTTTTCTCAAAAAACATAATTTCTTCTTGACTGAACAAAAAAAGACATCAACATTTTGGATAACATGGTGATGAGTAAATTATCTGGATTTTTTTTTAAGAAAATGAACTAATCCTTTAACTCAAAAAACTTGTGTAAAACTTGTGTAAAAAGGTTGTAAACTAATATTTTTAAGTTGAATAAACTCAAAAATGTAAGGCAACCAGCTAACTTACAGTTCTTTTATAAGTTGAACCAACTTTTTTCCAATGCATCATCTGATTTTCTTCAAAACAAGTAAGCACACTGTAAGTGCAGCATGAAGTTTAAAACAACTTGGTTTTGCAAGTCAATTTAACATACTATTTGAAGTTTTGACCTGTGAATAGTTGGCATCACAAAACTAGTTGAATTTGTTTAACTTAATTTGTTAAGTTTGATTTTGAATGGAAGTTCATTACAGTCAAAATGAAAGAGCATTCGCGCTCTGTCCCTAAGCTCTATTCTTCAAAAGTTACAAACAAAGGTACAGATGACTGAAACCATGACCTAAACCTCACGTGGCAGTTGCACCAGCTGAATTATAGCTGCATATGAAACATGTCTTCGCAGACATGCATATATTACAGAGCAGATAATGCGCTGTGTCTGCACAGATAGGGCTCATCTGAATGAAATGCAACGGTCCAAGCAAACAATACAGTAAATAGCCTATACAATTGTTTGCGATGTCCTCTTGGCAAGGTGAACAGCATCAGCAGAAATGTATGATTCACAAACGAGTAATGACTTATTTGAACAGATACATTTGAAAGAATAAAAAAGTCAAATAGCATACATTATTCAAATTATTGACAAAATTATTAAGTAAAAATCCAATCAAATTGTAAACAAATCATAAGAGAATATTATAGTCAAAAAAGTAATAATAGTTGAATTGTTTCATTTAATATGTGATGTGAGATTATGACTGTGTACTTAAACTACAATCAAATACAACAAAACATTATAAAAATGCATAGGTTTTAGGTATAGTTTTCACATAAGCCGCTATTATATTTCTAAACAATGCCTAATTAATGCATAGATATTTTAAAAAAGTGAATTCATTTTATATTTATGTCATGTTGATCTTTTAGTGAACTTGGATTAGAAGAACCTTAGTTTTTTTTTTAACCCTAATGGGTTGTTGGGGCCATTTTTAGCCATTTTTGTTTTTATGTCTTAATTTGGCCACAACTTTCTCTGTATTTCAGCAAATACATTTTTTTTTGGTGACAAATCTTATATTTACACATATTTTAAGAAAATGCTTTTAAATTTTTCAAAAACTTAACAATATAGACGGTTTCAGCAGTAACAACATAAACAAGCAGCTGTCGCGGTCCGCACGTAACTTCCGGTAAACTCCGCTAAAGGCGGGCGTACACGGTGCGATTTTTGCTGTCGTAGGAGCTCGCATGCGATTTTTTTTCTCGGGAGCAAATCGTTCATGCTCGTATGGTCGCGGCTCGCACCGTGTAAGAGGAATTACGAGCCGAGCCGAGCAGGTTACGAGCACCTTACGACCTCCCGATAATTTTTAAACATGTCAAAAAACTTCGGGAGCTGTCGGTATAAATTCGTAGTGTTGGTGCGGGTGAACGAGACGATCTGGCAAAGCACTTGAAGTTGACCAATCAAAATGTACAAAACACACAAGAAGGAAGACAAATGCGGCATTGCTACCTAAAATCTGGACGACAACTCTATAGCTGGCTATGTTTCGCGCACACACACACTCCGGTGACCGGACATCATGACAAATATGACAGGTCCTATCAGTGACGACCTCTTGATCAGCTTATTTGACCGAAAAACCTGTCATACGTGTTTTTGTGATGTCCGGTCACAGCTTTGGATGTGTGCGGAAAGAGAGAGTGTAGATTAAGCTATAAGGGCTACCACAATGCATAAAACGAGGGCTACTTTTTGATATTAAAACTTTTTTGTTTTACTTTGAAATACTGTTGATTTTTCTTTACTTGTTAATATGTTTTATCATTATTTACAATCTAAACATAAAATAAGCCAACTAAAATATGTAATAAATGAATATAAAAAATATACGACTCCGTGCAGAGACCACTGGTTTAAATAGTACAGGATGGACAATGAATGTCGCAATTTTTGCGTAATCCAAGCTGTGCCAAAGTCGCTGTAGTACAGTTTCATAAATGAATGGATATTAAAAGGGCTGTCGCGACAGAGAATAAAAAACAACGGAATGTCCATGTTTAATAGGCTATAAGATATGCATTTATTGTTTTACACTTTATACAGGTATAATAAATGCAAAATAAATTGTCAACGAACAAGAGACTACATTAAACATGATGATCATACGCGGAGACGACGTTTTCCACATTATTATAGAGCTTTTGCTTTAACAAGTGAGCTTAAAGGTTTTTGTTCAGTATTTTTTTTTTACATATTTTCGACCAAAGGAACACGAGATATAGCCCAATGTAAGTTGTTATAGTAGCCTTAGCTTGTTCTGAAATTATGAGAATATTTAAATTATTAAAAATGTAGGCTATCTCTGAAACTTTATTTAAATAATGATTAATTTGTTTTCATACTATATTTGTATTGATATGTATTAATTTACCTACTGAGAAAATGCCATATATTAATATGCAATGCCTTCTGTATGACATTTTGTACAGTTACAGGAGCACAAATGTTGCGGGCTCACTTTTACTTCAAGACACCGCATTGACCGAGGTTCCGTATACATTTGCACTAGACAATGCAAACAAGCCTAGACAATGTGCTTTATATTAAATTAAATGATTTTCGTTTTACAAATAAATATTTAGCTGTAGATGTATTGTCTTAATAATTTAATCATAAAGGGAAAGACGTGTTAGCTTACCTTGCATTTTATCTCATTGCTCCTCATTCTGCATTTACAAATAAATAAATAGGCCCACTGAATTTGTTTTTTAAACGGTCATATTTATAAAAAGCTATATATATTATATATATGTAACATTAATAATAGCAATACAGATATTTACAATCATGATATATTAAGACGGTAAAACCGCATATGCGCTAGCAAGAAAAACCACAGCCAGAGAAATTCCTTCACCGCAACAGCTATAGACCTATATTGCAATTTCGGAATGCATAAACAGAAATACAAAAGAACAGAAATTCCAGGCTGTTTTCTGCACTTAAGCCAATATCTTTGCCGTATTCTTCTTGGGTTTTTTTGTACATTCTGCCACTCACAGCTGCGAAAATGCTTACGTCAGAATTCGTCAAGTCGTACAGTAAAATCTTGTCGTGTGTGACTGCGTCCGAATTATTTTCGCATAAACTCACTCGTGTCGTGTGCGAGAGCTCACGACGTTCCGACCATCAGAATTCGCAACGTGTACGCCCAGCTTAAGAATAAATAACAACAAAGTTCTTTAAACGTAGTTTATTTATGTAACAAGCAAAAAACAACACATCGATTACCTAGGAAACCAAAATCTTTGTTATTTTCGACGAGGCATTTGTTCAAGAGATAAGTTTAGCAACTAGTCAGACCATTAAAGAAACGAAACCGGAAGTAAAGTTTGGATCCAGACGTGTATCACGTGCGTCCGATGAAACCGTGTATACTGTGGGCAAATTTACTACCCTTTCGTGTTGTTCGTGACAAAAAAATTCCACTAAATTAAAACGGCTGTAAAAATGCATCAGATGAATATTTTTTCCATTTTTTTTCATAAATCTGCCAATCACCCCCAGCACTGATCAAACCTACCAAATGCTTAAAAAATTTCAATGATTTTAACTCCCCAACTGCCAAGTTCACAAGCGGTGCCACTGACCCGATGAAAGCACACAAAATGACCAATTCTCAATACAAAGAGTGATTGTGTAATGGACCTTCCCCCACCCTTTGCACAGTCCGGGGCATGTCAAAGATTAGTAAAAACATTGGCTTTGATGCATTTTTAGTTTTTGTGCAGCATCAGATTTTATTTTTTTTCTCCCTTATAGTTGTTTGTGGCTTTTTTGCCCCATTGACTTCCATTATAACAACATTTTTTGATTGCAAAGCCATGCCATCACACAATCACGCAATCTTGACCGTTGGCGGTTTTTCCTTTTGCTACATTTTTTCATTTTTACTGTTGATCACCATGTGGCTGAAAGCTCATCTTTTTTGCACAGGCCTACTAAAGAGTTAATGGTGCCAGATGGTGAGTAACAGTAGAAATAACAATTTTTTCCTCTTTGCAAAAGGACCACCAACAATCACCACCAACAATCAAGAATGAATGATTATATGATGTCATGGCTTTGCAATCAAAAAATGTCATTAAAATGGAAGTCAATGGGGCAAAAACAGTAAATGAGGAAGGAAAAATAAAAACTGATGCTGCACAAAAACCAAAAATGCACCAAAGCCAATGCCCCCACCAATCTCCGGCATCCCAAAGACTGCGAAAAAGGCGAAAAAAATCCAGTCCACAATCACTTTTTTTATTGAAAATCGTTCAACCTGTGCTCTTCCCCAAATCACTACACCACCCATGAACCTGGCAACCAAAGAGCCAAAACCATGGAAACTTTGTACAGTACGGAGGTTGATCAACAGATTTATGAAAAAAAATTAATCTGATAAATTTTTACAGCGGTTTAATTTAGTGGCCTTAAACAACCCGAAAGGGCAGTGAATTGGAACAACCCACAAGGGTAAACCAAATGTTCTTCAAACTTATAAAAAATTGTTTATGAAAAAAGAGAAATTTTACTGCAGTGATGTAGTTGTACTTATGCTATAAGTTGAATAGTAAAAAAAATCGAACCATGAATCAGTCAAATGTTCTGAAAAGATAACGATTTAATTTTCATGAAATTGTTGCAGCAAGTGTTGGGCAAACACCATTCGGCAATTTTGTTAAACAATGTAACAGCACAGTTCATAAAACTCTTCCCTTTTGGCTGTGGTAACGTGTGCATTTTAAGAGAGGATCCAAATCCACATCACATTGCCTTTTCTGGACATTTGACTTTTAATGAGGTGATCTGACCACTGATTTGCCCATAAAAATGTCCCATCACTCTTTAGCACATGCTTGAATAACCCAGCCATGGCAACTGCAGTGTAAATCAGCGTGCGGTCGACCACTGATGTAAATTCCACCACATTCCAAACTGTCATGTACTGTATGTTGTGCTGCTTCATATGAATGATAAGCTGAGAGTCGGAGGATATGGCGCAGATTTATTGATCCTCTCCACAGAAGAAAACCCCACCACTAGGTTTATCATGATTCATGGGCACTGCTGTTAATGTGTGTAAGGAAAATCTGAACAATGTCTGTTCAGAACAAAGTATTAATTTATCGAGCTACAGTATAGTGTGTGGTGAGCTGGCTGCTAGCTGTAACCGTCATCTTTTGCTACTCTGTTTGTTATTTATACGAATCTCCTTGACCTCAGATAATGATGAGGTTAGATAAAACTAAACTAAAAGGAAAAGAAAGGGAACTGAATATTTATATTCAGTGGTTGAATGTAAATGTTTTAGGGGCAGCTGGTGGCCAAAGTCAGACCAACAACCACCAGCTGCCCCGTCTAATCTACTTATTCGTATACAGTATACATTATGTTTTAATCTACAAGAATTGTAAAAAAAATCTTACCTATTATATTATATTATATTATATTATATTATATTATATTATATTATATTATATTATATTATATTATATTATATTATATTATATTATATCAGCTATGTCTGGTTCTCTCCCAAGGGTTTTTTCCCATCCTAGGACTTTTTGCCCACAGGTTTTTTTTTCAACCCGTGGGGATTTTGCTGACATTGGCTTAACTTAGCACCCTCTTACGTCCGTTACATTTTTACTACACTCGCTAGTATGGTTAATCTTAACCGCTGTATTGCTGCTTATGTTTTATGATTTTTCTGTGTTTTTTTCCTGCATCTATTAATGTAAAGCTGCTTTGAAACAATTAAACAATTGTGAAAAGCACAATATAAAGACATTTAAATTGAATTTAATCTACTTATAAACTGCGTCACAAGATACTCAATGAATCCAAACAGAAGCTGGCTAACAGAAACAAAACTTTACATCTACAGCATTAATTAATCCCAGTTCTGTAAATTTCACCATTTACTAATACATTTTTTAAATCATTGCTGATAAAATATTTTGCTCATAGTAAGATCATGTTAAGTATGCATTTGAAGAGTTTCGTTGCAAAACGAGATAAATCCATTTTTTAACATTTTTGTCAAAACATGTTTATATTTATGTTATCATGTTATTATTTTGTTTTATGGTGCTACTTAGCTGTATTTTTTAAGTTATGAAGGTTTAAATCAAAACAAACCAACTGCAGTTGCATTGATATTAATTGGAATGCACATCTAAAAAATGAGATTTCTGAACAATTTAAAAAAACGGATTTATCTCGTTTTGCAACGAAACTCTTCATTTGCTAATGTTAACAAATACAACCTTATTCTAAAGTGTTACCGAAAATGTAGTAAATGACTTCTAACACGGATGTAAAAACTGAGATATATCCCATGGCATGACAACGTTAGCACTGCCACCTTGTAGGTGTGAGCAAAAATGTGTCGTTTTGGGTGTGTCCTTTAAATGCAAATGAGCGGATGAAGTGCAAACACTGATCACAATGATGGTGGTTTGATGCAATTCAAACTCAATTGTGCTGTCAATTATTTTTTCTCTTTCTCTCTGCACTAAATGGCAGTGCTGTGGTTGGATAGTGCAGATTAGGGGGCGTTATTATTATAATAAGAGCTCCTTATGACATCATAAGGAGGGCCACATTTCAATGACCTAATTTTTGCTCACACCTACAAAGTGGCAATGCCAATATTCTCATGCCATGGCCCCTTTAATGTGATGTGTGTTTAATAGTTAAGTGACACTCACTGTGTCCATTCAGTGACATAGCAGTACATCAATCTTCTGGCATGGTACGGTAACCAGCAGACCACAAAAGCAATGACCACAGCACCTGCAGAGAGTAAAACAACCAAGAAAACAGTAAGTAACATTTACATCCCTGTGTGGTGATTTATGACTAGTCTTTTGAGGAGCCCCGCTGGTGGCTTTAGCACATGATGATTTATAATTTGCTTTCTAATTGACTTTAACTGGTTGTACATGAGCCATTGATATTTCTCTGATCTCATCTCATGGCTTTCTTTCTGTTCGTCTTCTTTCAAGTTTATCCATCTCTCCAGGTGTGATCTGTGTCAAGCTGGTATTACCTCACTAATCTTTGTTGTTCTCTCTGTATGAGGCTCTTGACTGCTAGCACAAGGCTCAATCATCTCCGGCAGTATACTTTGCTTTCAAATTGCTTCACGTCCTATAGCTTCATTCTATAGCAGCAACATACGGAGTAAAAAATATTGTTTTGTTCATACATGCTCAAACCCATTAGTAGAAATGTCAGGAAAATGTAATTTGGAGCCGGTTTTTGTTTTGCTCTATTTGCTGTTTCATGCTGTAATCATTTGCATTTGAATCCAAAGTGGCTTGCAGTACATTCAAGCAGTACATTTATAGTATGTGTGTTTACTGGGAACGCACATTTTAAGCTTTGCATTATTATTATAATATCATATATTCATATATTAATATTATTATATTATCATAATGAAATGGTGCAGTCTTACTTATTAGACTGTAGCAAAATGGTAAAACCTTGAGAATACGGCAACTTCCATTTCTGTTGTATATGCATATTGTCGACAGTATACACATTTTCTGAACATATGGAATACCCAGATGGTCTTTTACAACGGAAATGTACTTCATACAAAAGAGCTTTCGATGTGGAAACGCAAAACACAATATAGTGTCATGTGCCAACAATGTGATAAAGAGTAGGCAGTATAAAGTGTGTATGCAATAGGTAGGCCAGCCTTACATTTTCAACAAACATTCATTATAATATGTCTGTTTGCATATCTGTGTATGAATTTGGATTTCTAACATGTTGTTTTGTATGTTTATGTAAATTTTTAAAAAGCGAGTTCTTGGTACTTAGATTAGATTTAAATGTATGCAATAGGTATGCAATTACTCCACTACATCTGCATATCACAAGCAAAACACGTCACACATACTATTTTTATTATTAAGTCGTTTATTTACAAAAATCATGTAGATGTTGAATAGTAGTTATTTACTACTATATAGTGCTTCAATATTATGTGACTGACTCTTTGTGTGTAAATTCAGGGGGAGTGAAAAGCCTTTTTCAAATGTTTAGGAAACACTGTCTTAGATAACAGCGAGCATAGATTAATTTTCTTCTGTTGTGTCTCAGTTTCAGAGCCAAGGCAGATAAATTGCCTAAGCAAGTTGATTTTCTTCTGGATCAAACTAAGCACCCATTTGTTACAGTGATTGTGATTTAAATGGCTGAGGCTTGTGAATGAATTCCCATTTGAAATGTCTGCAAAAATAGTTATTTAACAGCAGCTTAGGATTGTATGAATTAAAGATATCACTGACAGTCCATCTTTTTGATCTGCTCGTCTTGAATGATTAAATCTAGCACTAAGGGGTTTCCTAGTTCACCACATGAATTCTTATTTCCCTATACGAGGAAAGAGCCAATTAAAAGATAAAGTCCACACGAAAATTAAAAATAAATATATGTCCCTTGAAGAGCCATTAATTATCCACTTTTTGGGTATTATTGCTTCTGGTTTGTGCCTTTTAAATCGTCTACAAAGTACGTAGTCTTCAAAAACTTGTGTCCTTTTTTCACATCCATAACGAATGCATGTTTCCATCATCTTAAATAGAAAACTTGTAAATAGACAGATATTTTTCTTATGTCTGGCCTCTATCATTAAAGGTTTAGGAAAATATAAACAGTAATAAATGCATTCTCTGAAAATTAAATTTTAAGTTTTGACTGCAAATGTCACATCCTTAACCTCCTAAGACCTGCTGTGTCCACATAAGTGGACATCACATTTTTTGTTGTTTGCACCATAATACTTAATTCTGTGTAACTGGAAATTATTATATTTATTGGTTCTTCCTAACCCCAAATAGCTGAAAGAAATCTGAAAAAAAAGCTTGGGTCTTAGGAAGTTAATGCTGGAATTGCTCAGAAGCATGTAAATACAGAACAGTAAAATAAACAATCACTGTAAAAAAATTGCTGTAATTATGCAGCTGGTTGCCAGTAACTTACTTTAGAAGATAAAGACTGAAAATGTTTCATGTTCATTTAACTTTGAACAAACTGTTGCCAGTAAATAACATAAATGTAAAATCTAAAGTAAGTTACTGGCATCTAGTTGCCAGTAATACTGTAATTTTTTACAGATTTTTTTTAACAGTGAAGACAAACCAGCTTTTTACTCACCACCATGTCATCCAAAATGTTGATATCTTTCTTTGTTCAGTCGAGAAGAAATTATGTTTTTTAAAGGAAAATATTCCAGGATTTTTTTTATTTTAATGAACACCAACATTTAACCGTTTTAATACAGTTTTAACGGAGTTTCAAAGGACTCTAAATGATCCCAAACGAGGCATAAGGGTCTTATCTAGCGAAAAAAATGTCATTTTGACAAGAAAAATAAAAATATGCACTTTTAAACCACAACTTCTCGTCTATCTCTGGTCCTGTGATGCCCCAGCGCAACCTCGCGCAATTGCGTAATGCCGTGGAAAGGTCACAGGTTACATATATGAAACGCACATTTGCAGACCATTTTAAAGAATAAACTGACACAAAGACATTAATTAGTATCATTCGACATACAACAACGTTGGAACGGTCCTCTTTCTCCACACTTGTAAACACTAGGTCGCAGTTTCCATACGTCATCCGTGACCTCTTGACATGATGTCGTATAGCGTGAGGTTACGGACTGGAGCACCACGGACTGGAGATAGATGAGAAGTTGTGGTTTAAAAGTGCATATTTTTTATTTTTCTTGTCAAAAATGACAATTGTTTCACTAGATAAGACCCTTATGCCTCGTTTGACATTGTTTAGAGTCCGCTGAAAGTGCAATTTTAAACTGCATTAAAACTGTCCATTAAAATGAGAAAAATCCTGGAATGTTTTCCTCAAAAAACATAATTTTTTCTCAACTGAACAAAGAAAGACATCAATATTTTGGATGACATGGTGGTGAGTAAATTATCTGAATTTTTTTAAGAAAATGGACTAATCCTTTAAACATTTTTCAGTGCGCCGGTGGACAAAATGTTTTTTTAAAAGCACGTGGCTTCCATTGGAAAAAATTAAACACATATCGTAAATGCCTTAGTGTATACAACCCCTAAATTATAAGATCATTTTCATATTGGCAGTGCCGGGCAGTAGCTTCACTACAAGTAGCTAAGCTAGTAGTTTAACTACATTTTTCAGTAGCTTGGCGGTAGCTTAGCTGCTTTCTGAATCAAATAGCTTTCAGTAGCTAAGCTCTTTTCTTTGACCAAGTAGTGCGGTAGCTTCCACAAAAGCTACAATTTTCCAAAAATTTCTGAAGTCGTCCTGGATTTGAGAATAAGCGTGTCATTTGAATCGACACAGGACGTCGTTTGTTCCGTATCTTCGAGTTGTGCAGCCTTCATTCATACAAAACATTACCACTCGCATTCGGTGAAGACTCGTGCTCTACCTCTGACTGGGTTATTTCACCAAGCCAAGCTAATATAAAAACATGTAATAAATATTACAATTGAAACTATTAATAGAATGTGCTTTGGCGGGCACCTCACAGATTCTGTGCAGGCTACCTGCTGCCTGCGGGCCCACGTTGGAGACCCTTGTGTTAAGATATGTCAGGACCAGGGGCCTCATGTATAAAACTGTGCGTGGGATTCTTACTAAAACTCTACGTACGCACAAAAGCCAAAAATGGCATACACCAAAAATTATGAAGACTTATAAAACAAAGCAATGTTCCCTTTATAAATCACAGATCACATGCAAGTGTGTGTACATGAATCATCCTAATATCCCACCCTGCAAGCCCATTCTCCCATCAAGTTTGTTTTTTTTTATAAATCACAACCTTTGCGTGGGAACTGGCGTACGCACGTTTCTAGCCCTGTTTTGTGCGTACGCATGCTTTATACATGAGGCCCCAGGTGTTTTTGAATAAAGACAGCTCAAACATTTATTCTGGGAGTAGGATAAGTCCAGCAAACAGCCCCAAAATGTGAAGTACCTAGGCCTACACTATGCTTGTATTGCCTATAATTACCAAAATGATAAATTGAAACTGAATAAATAATTACAGTACATAATAAAAACTGGTTAAAAATAAAAAAGTAGCTTGGATGTAGCAAGCTACTATTGATGTAGCTTAGCTTGCTACATTTCCCAGGGGGGTAGCTTCAGTGTAGTGAAGCTTCATTTAATGTGAAGTAACTGGTAGCTTAGCTCACTACATTTTCCAAGTAGCTTGCCCAGCACTGCATATTGGGATGAATTACTCTTTTTATGTTTACTTAGAAACCTCCACCCTATATAAATTGTTATTTGTTGGGCATTTAACATTATATGTTGTAAATATGTATCATGTTTTGTTGCAATGTAATGTTAAACTGTTTACAAAACTATTGGCATTTCTGCAAGTACTCGCATTTTTTTTACCGTCACTCCAAATGATATTGCTTTGATAAATATAGTTTACTCTCATTCCACATGTCAACATCCCTATATCGTATCCCTAATGGAGCGGCAAACTATATCTGAATGTTAATATGTAAGGGCAGGATTACTACAGCTTTTGCTGAATTTGTCTGAAATTCAATCAAGAATTCGCATTGGTCTGATTATCTTCCAAACGAGAGTCTGAATCCTCATTCAGACTCTCATTTGAAAACTAATCAGACAAATGTGAATTCTGAATATCTGGCCTGTGTATATGGGTATGTGCCTGCCTAGACATCAATAGTCAGTCAGCCTTCTTTTATTCTGAAAGCCTGGCAGACACTCTTTCCTCATAGCTTTTGTATTAAGAAATATCAATACAAATCAGTGATAAGTCTCACTGAAAACGGATTATGCCTCTTTATGGCAATAGATCAACAAAACAAAGACTGGCTTAGACAGCATTGTCAACATCACAAATGGGTGCTGTGTACAGCGTACAAACATTCACGTCTGTTCAAACACATTTACTGGCTACACACACACACACATGGTGAATAAAGCAAATAATAAGCTTGTCCATTTCATTGCTTTGTGTCTCTCTCTGTTGATTTCTTCTGATACATAAACACATTTAGAAATGACAAAAATCTTGCCTGGTGCCATTCTCTGATAAGACATAATTACCTTTATTATTTTAGTTAGTGAATATGGTAATTACACACTACTTTCAATATGTCCATTGTTTTTCCCCGCACTATAGTGCCTTTTATTTAAGGGTAACTCTTATTAAGCAGATTAAGACTCATTATGTAACTTGAATAATTCATGGACACTTGTCTAAGCATATTGGTGGAGTGATTTTAATATTTTGCATGTTTGAAGCAATTATTAGCATCTGAAAGAGACCAGATGTCCATCCCCCAACAATCATTTTCTCTTTTCTTGTTCAAGGACAGATCAACACTTCCTGTAGTTCCTGCACCGGGTTCAGACGAGCAGCCAGTCAGACTTTCCACTCTCTATTTCTCAAATGTGAATTCATCCGTGTCTTTTGCTTGGCTCTGAACAGCATACTGTATAAGCACATGTGAATCAACAATTATTCTACACTAAAAACTTTGAAAGGTTCCATATACAAAAGGGTTCTTCCCAGCGATGCTATGAAAGAATGATTTTTAGTTCCTAGAGGAACTCTCTTTAAAATAAAATTGTTGCACAGTGCCATAAAGAACCTTTAACCCTATAATACCATTTGTATAATATTTGATACACGAGATTCTGAGACCTCTACATCATCAGCCTGATTAATACTTCCCTGAAATGTAGTGCGCTTTAAGATGTTAATTCCAAAATGGCTATCTTATGTTTCTGGCTAGATGAGATACAGCTACGACCTAAATCTCACAAGATTTTGGGCTTATGGTTAAGTTTGGGGGTAGGATTAGGATGAAAACCGCAGTTCAGGCTAGATGGGATACAGCTACGGACTAAATCTTACAAGATGCTGGGTTTAGAGTTAGGTTTGGGGGGTAGTATTAAAGGACAAGTTCGGTATTTTACACTTAAAGCCCTGTTTTCAGATTGTTTATGATGAAATAGAACGGTCTTGACTCAAATTTGGACATAAGATGCTGGCCCGAGAATTTTGGAGTGTTTGTTGTATCAGCCCCCACCTCTACAATGGCTGCATGTGCACTGAACCAATTCTTCCTAATAGTGATGCACCGAAATGAAAATTCTTGGCCGAAACCGAAAACCGAAAAAAGGAAACCAAGGCCGAAAAACTAAAACCGAAACACCGAAATAAATTATTATGCCAATTATTAGTACAATTGCATTTATGGCTATCACTGTGTACTAACTTTACTAGGAGTGTGTGACGGATTAAAAAAAACCTCTTGTCCTTTAAGATGTAAACAGTGGTTCTGGCTAGATGAGATATAGCCTAAATCTTGCAAGATGTTGGGTTTAGAGTTAGGTTTGCGGGTAGGATTAAGATGTAAACAGTGGTTCTGGCTAGATGGGATACAGCTACGGCCTAAATCTCACAAGATGTTGGGTTTAGAGTTAGGTTTGGGGTAGTATTAAGATGTAATTAGTGGTTCTGGCTAGATGGGATACAGCTACGGCCTAAATCTCACAAGATGTTGAGTTAAGGGTTAGGATTGAAAGTAGGATTAGGATGAAAACCGCAGTTCAGGCTACATGGGATACAGCTACGGCCTAAAACTCACAAGATGTTGGATTTAGGGTTAAGTCTGGGGGTAGTATTAAGATGTAAACAGCGATTATGGCTAGATGGGATACAGCTATGGCCTAAATCTCAGAAAATGTTGGGTTTAGGGTTAGATTTGGAGGTAGGATTAAGATAACTGCAATTGAGGCTAGATGGGATACAGCTACGGTCTAAATCTCGCAAGATGTTGGGTTTAGGGTTATGTTTTGGGGTAGTATTATAATTTCCATACCAAATCAATTCCCATAGACCTCCATGTTAAAATGCCCAACTTTAGAGCAGAAAAAAATATGTTTACAGCCTGATACAAAAATAGTTTTTGGTCTGTAAATCTAATCTTGCCCTTAATGACAACTGTGAGGGGGGTGAATTTTTTTGTAACTCATCCGTTTCATTAGCCTGGGTGCCAGCCGATCTTAGCCCCGCCCACCACTATTTGAAAATCGGGGAAGATCGGTCTGGGGATTCACCGTTGAGGAGCTACTATGCGAATACCAAAACCGGCCGACGAATCAAATTGTGAGGGCGGGCTTTATACGATGATGGACAGATGATCATGAACAGTAACGTATCAACCACGTCACCAAAGAGCGCGTGTGTTCAATCTGTTTACAATGAAATGGCTGCCGCTGGTGAATTCAGATGTGTGCACTGTAAAAAAAATTTGCAGCTGGGTTGCCGGTAACTTACCGTAGATTTAAATTTATGTTATTTACTGGCAACATTTTGTTCAAAGTTAAATGAACATTAAACATTATGGGCCCTATTTTAACAATCTAAGCGCATTGTCTAAAGCGCAAAGCGCAACGTCTAAATGGGCGTGTCCGAACCCACTTTTGCTAATTTAACGACGGGAAAAATGGTTTGTGCGCCGAGCGCATGGTCGGAAAGGGTTGGTCCTATTGTAATGAGAGTATTTTGGGCGTAACGTGCAGTAAACCAATGAGAGTCTCAGCTTTCATCCCCTTTAAAAGCAAGTTGCGCTGGCGCTATGTCTAATCCCTATTTAGATGACGAACTTTGTAAACTGAAAAACTAAGCGGAGGAAGAAGATCTCCAGTTTAAGATTAATGTTAAATAATTGTGTTGTTTTTCACTTGTATTGAAATTGTTATTTTTTTATTAAAACCTTTAAAACCCGTTTTCTTTTAGTCATGGAAGTAAAAAGCAGGCTTGTAATTGCTTTAAATGTATGGCTATCTAATATCATCAAAAATTATTTACAAGTATGTAAGATAAGGTTTGTTCTCTAAAAATACTTTATTTGTAACAAACAGGAGATAAAGAAGTTTTTTTTAAGCATTACTTAAAATGTTTCTCATCTCACCATATCCGCAGGTACAGAGTCATCATATACACTAAACCCTTGAGGTAGCATTAAAAAAAAACATTTAAAAACAGATGCATTTGTTTAAAGCAAAGCATTTATTTACTTACCAGGCTGCAGGTGAAGCAGCTCTTTGCGCCTTCTAACGTCTCATAATTAGTCCTCATTTATGTCCAAGAGACTCAATAATAATCTTTTACATTCAATCCGTTAATCTTTCATATTTAAAAGGATTTTTGTGCTGCTGCGCATTCATGTACTTTGTGATAAGCAAACAAGCGTTGTCTTCCCGTTTATAGGCGCATATTACTAATGCGCTTTTTAAATAACATAAAACACATTGCGCCATTGACTTTAGACTTTAGACCAGGTTTTTGTTGGTCAATGGCGTAGTCTATTTTAGTTGCCTCAAAATAGCAACGCGCCAACAATGCGCCTGAACACGCCTCGTTTTCAGACCAGAACGCCCATGGGCGCAAAGGGGGCGCAAATGCATTTGCTATTTAAACAACGCGGCGCTAAACGTGAAAATTAGGGTGGAAACTAGGGAAAGACACTTGCGTCGCGCATTGCGCTGCATTGCGCCGGGTGTAAGATAGAGCCCTATAAGTCTTTGTCTTTACAGAATAAAACTAGAAAAACAGCATCAAGCAAAACATTCTGGGAAACAAAATCTGAAGCAAAAAAACAGAAAAAGGTTGATGATGATTTCTGGTTCCCAGAATGCTTTGCATGAGGCTGTTATTGTATAGTTTTATTCTGTAAAGATAAAGACTTGTTATAATTTAACTTTGAACAAACTCTTGCCAGTAAATAACATAAATTTAAATCTACGGTAAATTACCGGCAACCCAGCTGCAATAACATTGTAATTTCTACAGAATTTTTTTACAGTGTGGATTCTGACATTGAGTCTGTTCTAAAAGATATCGACAGAGCATTGATTTAAAAAGCGGAACAGAGAAACGCGATCAAGGCATTTGTTTATGTTTAGCGGTCGTTGCCAGATTCTTTTCGGAAGCCTGGAATCGTGACTGCTGAATAAGTGGAGGGACATGCTAGGCTCCGATATTTTTCAAGCCAACGTATAATGGGTAGCTATCGTCGTGGATGAAGTTCACCTAACGTACAAATGGTAAGAGATAGTCTTACTGTATGACTTAGTAAATACTTAATGTTGTGATATAAATGAAATGTTGTAAACATAGTAGGTGTTGATGTACCTTCGCTAACTCAGACTTAGTATATGTTAGTATCATTGTAGCGAAATTACTAGCAGTTCGGTCAGGCTGCTAAAGACGCCATTTCAACATAAGTCACACACTCCGTTGCTCTGATTGGTCGTATGTCTATCCAATTGAGTGCAGAGGCATTTTTCGGTTGAGACACGCCTCATAATTTTAGCTCAATGGAGCGGTATTATACTCAAATTCTGACTAGAATTGAGTATGACAACGTCAGGCTACCGTTTCATATTAAGCCTTTGAATTCTGCGTAATCCAGGGCGTAGCCATTTGAGTGACAGTTGAACAGCCACTGCTGTCACTAGAGTCGAGCTAGGCGGGAGTGGTTTCAGCAAGCAGCCACCTCAGCTTCACCCATGTCCCACCTCTTTACCCATTTTCTGTCACGGTTAGTCCGTGTCATGTTTTGTGACTGTTCTGATTCTTATCACCTGGACACTTACTCATTGATTGCCTGTCTTGTTTCACCTGTTGTCAATTAGTGTGTGTGTGTGTGTGTGTGTGTGTGTGTGTGTGTGTGTATATACCCTTGTCTTCGCCATACTCTCTGCCGGTTCATTGTCTCTGATTCTTTGTGTGTACCTGTTCTCAGTTTTAGTGTTCCTGTGTTTACTTACCTGACGTTGTTTATTTCTCGTGTTTTGTTTCTTGTCTATTTTTATTAAATGTTATTTATTCAACCAGAACTTTGCACTTGCGTCCTCACTCCTGATTCCAGTTTCCCGGTCGTGACATTTTCTGATATCCGCAAATGATGCGTGGTGACATGCGGCCAAGATGGTGACGGCAGGCACGTCTACTATTGGCCTCAAAAACAATCTTCAGAAACCTATGGGTGACGTCATGGACACTACGTCTATATTTTTTTTACAGTCTATCTCCTAACCACACCCGTAGCTCCCAATTTTTTAGCAGAAAAATCTTTTCCAATTTTCACAAAATCAGGGTAATAATGACTTTTATTGATACAAATATTTCAATATGAATATTTATTGCATTGAAGCGACATATAACTAGCCTACTCAATATTTTTTGCCATATTTTATAGTAAAATTATGTTGAAAATGCAAGTATAAAATATGATATAGCAGATATATTAATATTTATCTGTAATACTAATCAGGTGATTTATCTGTAAATTCCCCAATTATCATTGTAATTAATTTTTTGAAATGTTCTGTGAATTTTAAAGGTTCTTTATAAAACCACACAGCCAGAGAGAGACCATTTTAGGAACCTTTATTTTAAGTCTGTTTATAAAAAAAAAAATCCTGTTCTCGCATTAATTGTTTTCCCACTGAATGCAGACCTCTGCATAAATTTACAAAATGAGTCTAATCGTTTTAATGGTTTCATGGCCCCAAAAACCCACAAATTAGTGCCATATACAATTGCTCTTATTCTCTCTCCAAACCACTGAGCTCTTTGCCTGCCTGCCCATTACCAGAACTATTGATATGAACTTTTGTAGTTGTCTTTCTAAGTGCCTGTTTTGGATCCAGTTTCGGAATGAAAGCTTCTGAACTTTCACAGCACTTCATATAAATTCAAATTCAGTTGATGTAGAAGTAAGGGGAGCCAACATTAGATAAATTAGGAAGAATGGATGAAAAGCACTGCCAACACGTTTTGACCCTGTCCAAACCAGCCGGGCAAAATAGGATGTCCTCTGCAGATATGCCGTAATTAGAGTCTGTCAATCTGCGAATTGCTGGCTCTCACATCAACTATGGATCACCTCACCCGCTCTCAGTAAAAGTGCTGTCACGCTAACAGATTACATGTTTTGGTCGCAGCTTCTTAGGAAACTCTACTGGACTGTAGAGACTCATACACTGCAGAGACAGTAAAATAACAAACAAATTGGCAATATCACTCTGTCTCCTCTCCATTAAGCTGGTGTGTGGTGGGCGTTCTGGCGCAATATGGCTGCTGTCGCAACATCCAGGTGGATGCTGCACATTGGTGGTGGTTGAGAAGAATCCCCCTTTCATACTGTATGTAAAGCGCATTGAGTGATGCAGAAAAGCACTATATAAATGTAACAAATTATTATCATTATTATAAATGTTTGCACATAGTTCAGTTGTGAAGGAACGTGCATTTTAAGCTCCATTGCATGCTGGGAATAAATCAAGATGATCACAATAGAAAAGCTGGGTCATTCTACGAAAAAAGTGGAAATGCTTGTCCCTTGCTTTTGCAGACCCCTTAATCATTTAATTTGACCCAATAATCCCATAATGATATATATTTAATAAATCTAGACTGTCCTTAAAATGATGAGACAGTTTATTTATTTAATAAATTTTTTTCCTTTTTTAAAACATTTTTTTAAATGTCTGGTCCCGAAAATTGCCCTGTCCCTTTGATCATACATGGAAGTTGAACTATGTACTTATTATTTAAAACCATGTTTTTTATAAAACAAATCTAATTTACATTTAATTTAACCCTGTATGAATGAACTACAACACTGAAATGGTAAAAATACACTATTAATGCTATTAAAGAAGTTTTGGGTATATTCATTTAAGCAAATTTCCATCACCCGAATTCCACCTTTTCTGTAGAATGAACCTGCTACAGTAATACTTACAGTATAAATTATTATCAGAAAATTGTGTCAGATTAACACAGAGACAGATGTTATACAGTATCATCATATCAGAAATCAATCTTTTTTTGAAGATTTTGGAATATAATGAAGAACACTGATCAACGGGTTTAAGATAGTATTTAAAGCTGGTGTGATATTAGTCAGACATCTTTATTTCTATGCTACTACACTTTAAAGCCCCCCTAACCTAAAAATTGCACTTTTGTGTTTGCAGAAACATCCTGTCCATTGTACAAAATCCATTGTGTAATCTCCTTCATTAGAATATCATCAAAAAGTTTATTTATTTTACTAATTCCATTCAAAAAGTGAAATGTATATTATATTCATTCATTACACACAGACTGATATATTTCAAATGTTTATTTCTTTTAATTTTGATGATTAAAACTGACAACTAAGGAAAATCCCAAAAATGGCCTTTCAGTCTAGTTCTGTAGGCTACACAATCATGGGGAGGACTGCCGACTTAACAGTTGTTCAAAGACAACCATTTACGCCTTGCACAAGGAGGCCAAGACACAAAAGGTCATTGCAAAAGAGGCTGGCTGTTCACAGAGCTCTGTGTACAAGTACATTAATACAGAGGCGAAGAGAAGGAAAAGATGTGGTAAAAAACATCAACTATGGATCACCTCAACCGTTCTCAGTAAAAGTGACCAATTCAAAGAAAGGATTTTTAGAAATCTTGGCCAACTGAAAAGTATGAACTTGAAAAGTATTGCACTCAATACTTAGTTGGGGCTCCTTTTGCCTGAATTACTACAGCAATGTGGTGTGGCATGGAGTCGCTCAGTCTGTGGCACTGCTCAAATGTTATGAGAGCCCAGGTTGCTCTGATAGTTGCCTTCAGCTCTTCTGCATTGTTGGGTCTGGCATATCGCATCTTCCTCTTCACAATACCCCATAGATTTTTTTAGGTCAGGTGAGTTTGCTGGCCAATTAGGAACAGGGATACCATGGTCCTTAAACCAGGTACTGGTAGCTTTGGCACTGTGTGCAGGTGCCAAGTCCTGTTGGAAAATGAAATCTGCATCTCCATAAAGTTGGTCAGCAGCAGGTAGCATGAAGTGCTCTAAAACTTACTGGCATACGGCTGCGTTGACCTTGGACCTCAGAAAACACAGTGGACCAACACCAGCAGATGACATGGCACCTCAAACCATCACTGACTGTAGAAACTTTACACTGAACCTCTAGCAATGTGGATTGTGTGCCTCTCCTCGTTTCCTCCAGACTCTGGGACCCTGATTTCCAAAAGGAAATGCAAAATTGACTTTCATCAGAGAAAATAACTTTGAACCACTCAGCAGCAGACCAGAAGCGCTCCCAATTACTTGTACACTTTTTCCTACCACATCTTTTCCTTCCCTTTGCCTCTTTATTAATGTGCTTGGACACAGAGCTCTGTGAACAGCCAGTCTTTTTTGCAATGATCTTTTGTGTCTTGCCCTTCTTGTGCAAGGTGTCAATGGTCATCTTTTGGACAACTGTCAAGTCAGCAGTCTTCCCCATGATTGTGTAACCTACAGAACTAGAATGAGAGACCATTTAAAGGCCTTTGCAGGTGTTTTGAGTTAATTAGCTGGTGTGGCACCAGGTGTCTTCAATATTGAACCTTTTCACAATATTCTAATTTTCTGAAATACTGAATTTGGGATTTTCCTTAGTTGTCAGTTATTGATGATATTCTAATTATATGACCAGCACCTGTAAACCGCAACAGTCACACAAAACAGGTTGTTTGGGATCCCCAATGTGATGTCACATTGATTACTTCCCACTCATGTCCGCTCACATGAAGGCATATTTCAATCTTCTGCCACAGACACATGTTTAAATGTAGTCCAAAGCACATGTGTAAGCGCTCTACTTCCTACTTTGCATACAGGGAGGGGAACGGAAGCTTTCTTTGCATTTAAAGAAACACACACCAAACCAGCGCATTTTTCATTGCAGCCACAAATGGCCATGTTTAACATCATATAATGAAAGATCTGTGGTGTAGTTTGAGCTGAAACTTTAAACACCCATTCTGGGGATACCAGAGACGGTTTTTATTTATTTTATTTTTATCGCTGAAAACACCTTTAATAGAGACTGCAGTCACAACAAACCAGCCTTCCCTGAACTCCATGTCCATCTGAACTGCTCCTCTAATGGACAAAATACACGCTTCCTGTTATTACAAATCCAGTGTAGCTTAAATGGCTTTATAAATGAGGATTAAATTAAACAGTAATGGCAGTGCATAGTTATAGCTCTGGCCGCTAAAAGCTTGTTGTGGTTAGTTAAGGTCCTCTACATCACAAAACAAAAGGGCGCGAGATCAAGAGGATGGATTCTTAGAAAACACTGCAGGGAATCTACTATGAGTTGTGTATATCATACAGACTTCCAGGTATTCATTAACAAATATGTTTATTGGAAGACCCCTTATGCGGTAAACATGTTTGTGGATTAGTTTGCCAGTGTACTTTCAGTTAGACTTAATTAAAAGAGTTAATTGTAACATTTATCTGCTTAGGGTCTTTATTGAGTTAAGCCAGGTAATGTGGTCCTTATTAACGTTTTGTTTATCGATCAGTATATTCACTGGAGATCTGCTGAATGGTAATCATAGGGGTTATGCACATACAAGCCATGACTTTTTTGGGGTGTTGGGTACAATTTCGTATGTAATGTCAGTTTGACAAGGAATAGCCCACCCCCCAAAAATGAAAGGCATATAATTCACCCCAATGCAATCCTAGGTGTCTGATGTCATTTCTTTAGCCAAACATAATCAGAGTTATATTAAAATTATGGCTCTTTCCAGACTTGTAATGCATTGAATTGTTACAAAGCTCCAAAAAGTGCATTTGTTCATTATTAAAGTAATCCATACGACTCCAGGGGGTTAATAAATGTCTTTATAAGTGAGATGATACATTTGACAATATAACATTGGATCTTGCTTATAGTGAATAATCATCATGGCCATGCTTGCAGTGCATCCATTCAAGCAGCTATTTTAGTCAAGTGCAAGACCAATTCCTATTTACTTGAATGAGAAAAAGATCAATATCTTTAAAATCGCTTGCTAAGTTCACAATATATGTTAACAACATATTTCTGATTAACAATTAAACCTGACTTCAACAGGTTGCTTCAGCTAGTGCACATGCACAAAGGTTGTACTAAACCTTACAACACTCAGTACAGAGCCCTTCCCAATGATTTTAAATCTGTGATAATTGGCTCTTTTTACTTGACGGCAAGACTTTGTTCGCTAGAGCAGCCATACTGAGTGTTGCACTTTTCCCCATTAATAGTAATAGCACAGCAACATCTTGTATTAAATATAATTAAAGCCTATAGAGCCTGACATGCAATGTTAGACTATATGCGTTTGATCATATGCACAGAGTTATTTGCATGTTAATATTATTAAACTGGAAATGCACTCACGTAACACCATGACTCCATGACGCAGTGACTGGGCACGGTTGGGCTCGACTGCGACACTAAGCATGGTAGGGTTACCTCCGATGATACAGATGCGATTGTCCTGGGCACTCTCCCGAAACATGCGCAGCAGCTGACTGGCGATGACTCCATTTAATGCTGAGATCAATGCCATGGGAACCACAAAAGACAAAAAGGCATTTACCTTGAGAGGAGAAAAGGGAAGGGGTCAGAGAAAAGAGAACAGACAGATAAAGGATTTTAATTTGTTTTCAGGTTTGAATTGAACATAATTGCTTAAAAGAGGAAAATAAAATATTTAGAGGCACAATTACAGGACACCTGACAATGTCAGTAGCAACAGTTTTGAAAAGAAACATAAATGCTTAAAAACCAGAAATAATTAGAGATCATTTCTTTTTACAAAAAAGTAAAGTAAAAACGCAGACACAAAGATAGAAAGACCCTCTATTACATCTGAAAGTTCACTGTAAGAGTCATTATCATTTCAAAAGAACTGAACTATTCATCTAAAACCACCACATAGCCAGAATGATCAGGAAATCAAAATACTGCTAAAATACTTTTTAGAATTTTTGGCTGCCATTAAAGGTCCCGATTTTCCTGTTTTTTCAAAGCTTTGATTGTGTTTACGATGTGCAATATAACACATGTTCATGTTTTGTGGGTAAAAAATACAGTATTTTTCAAACAATTTCTGCTTGTACACCAAAGGACCATTTTGTAGTTCAAGCATTTTAATCTCATCCATTCTGACCGCATGAAAACAAAGACTGAGCCAATACTGCTCTGCACCAGAAGAACATAATGTTGATCATTGTAAATAGTTTTTAGCAAATGACTGGATTTAAAGCATCCAGCACTTTTTCATCTTCAGAGAGCAACATTATAAAACAATCTGCATGAAGTATGGGTCATTTCCATCACATTAAAACCCACTGGAGAGAAAGATGATAACAGTACTGTTATTTAATGAAGCAGGTCAGATGAGTCAAATCTGCATGTCTTTAAGGCAATATTATCTTTTGTTACTACAGAAAGTTTGAGTCAAAGTGATTAAAACCGACAGTAGTAAATGTGTTCGAGCTGCAGTCACTGTGCTTCATGCTGTTTGGTGTAAATTAACATCGCAGATCTAAATAGAAAGCAATATATGCATAAGTTGCCTATTACATCCTTTTTGCCTATTGTGTTTGTTGAATTATTATAGCACACAGCTTACCAGAATACTCTTTTCATTCGGATCGGTCAACTGTGGCATTCTGTGGTCAAATATCTAAACTTGACATTTATTAGACATTCATAAGCCAGTTTATTGTATTGTGGTGAGCTTTATGTTGCTTATAGATCTGTTTTGCTTTTCTTCACATTATTAAATACCCCTTCAACTCAAATCAATATTTCACATCAATTGATTTATTTGGTTGTTGCTGGTTGCATAACTCGTCATTGGTACCTTTTTCCTATAAAACAAATATGAAGAGTTCAGATGCACAAGCCGCTTACACCACCATCAAAAATAAGATTATGGTATTAACCGAATGCAATCATCCCATATTATACGTCTTTCAAATACTGTACTTTTGCTTTAAATCCGCTTAAAGGGATAGTTCGGCCAAAAATGATATTAAACCCATGATTTACTCACCCCCAAGCCGTCTGAGATGCATATGTCCATCATTTTTCATGACATTTTCAGTTATTTTAGAAAACGTCCTAGATCTTTCAGTTGTTAAAATGTAGTAGTGTATGCATTTTTCGTAGTGATGTATGACAAATGCGGAGGTACAGACCAGCAGCAGAGAAACCTTCGTAAACTGCGTACACTCTCATCTTGAATGTGGACGCGACTAAGATGGCGGTGTTGCCAGAAGCTAGTAATTTTCGTTTATAAAGTTTTAAATATGGATATTTCTCTGACAACACCGGATTACCCTCAGAATGCCTTTGTTTATCCCCCTAAAGTCATTTGGATTTTTTTGTGAATGATGGATGCACATTTTTTGGACTTGAAGGAGGTGTCCCCCTGTAACTTTAAATTTTAACAAATTAAAGACCTAGGACATTTTCTAAAATAACCGAAAATCTGTTAGTCTGAAAAATTATGGACATATGCAACTCGGACGGCTTGGGGGTGAGTGAATCGTGAGTTTAATATCATTTTTGTCAGAACTATCCCTTTAATCCCGGCCTCAGGCCATTCAGAAATAACACTTTGTTGGCATTAAGCGTCATGACAATTTTTCAGCAAGCTCTTAAAATGCACGAAAGATGAATGTTAAACGACCATGGATCACATTCAAACTTGGGTCCCTTGTGAGTCCTCAGACCTGAATAAAATACAAATGTGGCAGCATAACACCGCCCCCTATTGTGTGGTTCACTTTCCTTATTTTTACCTTTTGAATTCTGACTTTCATCATTTGCAGTGTTTCTTTAAAGATTTTACAATGGTTTACTATTTATTATTAAGTGGAGATTTTGCCAAAAATGCCCTTGCGTGCACTTAGAGGGTTTTGCAGCAAAAGATAGCCAAATTATTTAAATACCAATGAAATGACTAAAGTGACATTTGTGTAAATAATGCATTTCAATTACTGATACTGATAATAACCTTTTTATTGCCATTACAGCAAAATGACTGAACCCAAACATAAAAGCAGGATAAAAAACTTAGAGGGTTTTACATCCTAAGTCTTTAAAGGTGCAGTGTGTAAATTTGAGTGGCATCTAGTGGTGAGGTTGCAAATTGCATCCAATGGCTCAGTAAACTGCTCACCCATCGCTTTTAAAACGGATAGAGAAGCTACAGTAGCCACCACCAGACAAACATGTCATCTTCGGAGACATCTTCGTAAAAAAAGTTTGTCCGTTAAGGGCTTCTGTAGAAACATGGCGGCACAAAATGGCAGCTTCCATTTAAGGGGACCCTCTGTATGTAGATAAAAACGTCTAATTTTAAGGTAATAAAAGGTTCATTATGAAAGGTTTTTATACACCCCTGATTATATAGTTTTTGTATATTATTTTGCATTTCTGTCAAGAGATCCTTCTAAAAATTAACGCACTGCACCTTTAAGTACTGTATATACAGTAAAGTAACCATTATGTTTCAGCGTCTCTCCTGATTGTATGGTTTTATTGTAATAGCACTCTTCTATCAATCTGGCAAGGACATCAAGTTCATTCCCTCCGTTTTTATTTTAAAGGCAGCACTGATGGAATGTGATGCCTGTGAATACCACAGCCCTCAAAGACCTCATCTCCATGGGAACCACAGAGGCCATTTGAAAGTAACTCTCTGTGATTGGTCGTGCCACCTTATTTAAAAGCCAGTTGGATTTTTTGACAATTCATCTGAATTCAGTTCTAGCAATACTGAGAGTTTAGTTTAATTAAGGTTTATCGATGCATTGTGCGAACTCATCTGTTTAATACATTGATAATGGTATAATTTTCGTTTTGTTATGTTTTAATAAAATGATCTCTCATTGATTTGTGTTGTCATAGCTGCTCTGTATATAAGTACAGTCAATTCCTGACAATGTCCAGGAAAATTACATTCCTGTATTATTTCTAAATCAAAGGTAAGTATTTACTTGGGCAGCAGGGCGCTCATACACTCGTATAACCAAACAAATCACACAGCAAATCAAATTCTATTCGAGTGTCTGCTTGTCAAGGATCTTGTTCTCTGGCTCAGTGGATTATCCACACCCTGACTCAAGATAAAACAAAGTGAAAACAGTGCTGAAAAAGCAGTGATACTGAATGATCATGGATGAATGCCAAACTCATTGTTGGCGTTTCGTGTGTATGATCCTAAAAGAAAATGAAGAGCTTGATGTGTCACTTCATCTTAAAGTTGATGATTTTGACTATGTTATATATGCTTCTACGGAAAAGATGAAATGTTTCAGTTGTGGGGAAATAGGACATTTAATTCGCGCTTGTCCGGGTAAAGACAAAGAGAACACCAACTCGCTTGCTGTTGTTAATATTGGCGAAGTAGTGCAGGCTGGACCGTCAAACGTTAATCCACCTGTAGCGGATGAAAGTGTACCGGAGGAAAGAGCAGTTGGAAACCTGCGCGTGAAAGACAGTGCTTGATTCGGATAAGTGAGAGCGTAACTAATGAAAGTGGTCCGAATACTGAAGCCCCCAAAACTCACTCGCGCGTATTTGGTGTTAATACAGATATGGTGAATAATGATAGTGACTTCACTGTTTCACAGTGGAATAACCTTGAAATGGTGACAAGGACGGAACAAAAGTTCCATCTAAAAGGAAAAAATCTGGCGATTCACAAAATGTCAGAGGTAAAAAAGCGGATGTAGAGGATGTGTTTTTAATGAAGATGAAATGGAAGAAGAAGCCAACATCTCAGGTGTCTTGAATATCAGAGAGCTGAGTGATGCACTTAAAGGTATGGAGTCTGGAAAAGCTCCGGGAATCGACGGCTTGCCAGTGGACTTTTATAAGTCGTTCTGGACTGAATTGAGTAATGATTTGCTGGAGGTGTTGAACGAAAGTGTGGCAGAAAGACAGCTACCTTTAATTTGCCTTAGAGCTGTATTAACCCTCCTACCTAAGAAAGGCGACCTGACTGACATCAAGTGTTGGCGACCAGTTTCATTACTCTGCAGTGACTATAAATTGCTCTCTAAGACATTGGCCAATACGTTGGCTGGGGTGCTGGAGTGTGTTATTCATCCTGACCAGACCTAATGTGTCCCGGGTAGATCAATATTTGACAATATTTCACTGGTTCGCAATGTTTTTGAGGTCTCCAAGATGCTACATTTAAAGTGTGGGCTAATATCACTGGATCAAGAGAAGCTTTTGAACATGTTGAACATCGTTATTTGTGGAGAATATTGAAAGCTTTTGTTTTTTGTAAAAAGTTTATTGACTACATTAAAGTTCTCTATGGTGATGTTCAAAGTATACTTAAGGTAAACGGTGGTTTATGTGCTCCTTTTAGAGTTCACAGAGGTGTTAGGCAGGGGTGTCCATTGTCTGGCAAGAAGAAGATTTGTATGCCAGTTGCTGAATTTTGTTTTGGGACAGGCAAAAATGGCTGTTTATATAAGCAGGAAAAAGAAGATTGAATATAATTCAATTCAGGATGTAGCTGTAGTATTTTCAAATATGGTGCAGTCAAGAATTCTGATTGATTTTAATTATTATAAACATGTGAATGATCTTATTACTTTTGAAGGGATTTGGTGCTATAATGAGGCTTTGTGTTCACTAATTGATGGCGATTTGTTATTTATGTATTAAGTGTGAAGGGTTTCTATTCTTGTATATGCTAATTTAACTGTTTAAGTTAACTGTTTTAATTGTGATTTCTATTTGTATTAACGTCTGTTAAAATTCAATTCTCAATCTTATTGTGTTCAATTAATATGAGATCATCTGAGTAAAATTCATTAGTGAAGTCAATTTATCTACTCAGCACAGCACTTTGAACTCTATAGCAAATGCCTTTTTAAATGAATAAAAGATGAGGTGCTGTTACTTTTTGTTTTTAACATGAGCACACTTCTGAGACACCTGGGGATTCAAGTACACTAACAAAAAATAGACAGATGGAGCGAGAGAGAGAGAGAGAGAGAGAGAGAGAGAGAGAGAGAGAGAGAGAGAGAGAGAGAGAGAGAGAGAGAGAGAGGGGGGGGGGGGGGGGGGTCTTACGTCTTACAAAATGGTAGATAAGCAGACTAATGATGCAACAGCAGTGCATGATAAGATCGTTGTATCACTGTAATAGTTTGGTGATGTGTAACTGAATTCTATGCGGAGTGCACACATTTGTTCATGTTAAGCATTGAGTTTTTTCATTTGAGCAATTAATGATCATTTAAAGCGGTAATGATTGTAATAAGCTGAATCTGGTCGTTGGCATGTAACTGGAACCAATGAAAGTGTGATCCTACCATACCAGCAAAATTGAAATATCTGTTGATTTTAAACAGCAGCACACGTGAGTGTTGTGTTTTTGCATTTAAGCATGCTTGGATTGGTTACAATGGTTATAGAACAGTTCGTAACGCTTTTCTTCTCATCCATTCAGTTTCTTGTAATATTTCTTTGTTGAAATATAATACAATAACAAAAGGCTGGGTTGTTTCAACAATGGTATGGTAAAAAAAAAAACAAGCCCAACGGCTGAGAGAGAATTATCATATTTGACCCTACAATAGGTTGAAACAGCATTTGTTTAAAGTGCATGATATATTTTTATTTCATGGACAAAAAGTTGCTGTAGTTATGCAGCTGTTCGCCAGTAACTGCATGCTGTAGATTAAAATTAATGTTACTACCTGGCAACAGTTTGTTTAAAGTTAAATGAACATTAAACATCTTGTATTTACAGAATAAAATACTATAAAATAACAGCCTCATGCAAAGCATTCTGAGAAATATAAAGAAAAACAGAAAAAGGTCGATGGGGATTTCTGGTTCACAGAATGCTTTGCATGAGGCTGTTAATTTAATTTTGTTCTGTAAAGATGAAGACTCATCTTTATCTTAGATGAAGGGGACACCTGAGTTTACTTCAATATTTTGCATATAAATTTTTATCTATCACGACAAACTATGTATCATTGGAAAGGTCTAAGCCTCTTGAATACATATTTCAACAATGTTTTATAAAATAAATTATGTAGGGAAAGTAACTAATTCATTTCTGAAAAGTGTGTGCCTCAAAACATTTATATCCTGCTAAATGTCACTGTCCGGCCAGTGGGACGCCTACGTTTACTTCAATGTTTTGCATGTGAATTCTTATGCAATCATGAATACACTACATCATTGGAAAGCTCTAAGAGTCTAGTTTTTAAATTGCACCATTTTGGGAAAATTATGACGTAGTGAGAGTCAGTTTCTAAAATGTCACACGGTCACAGGTGGACCCAATTTGTTTTTACATATATATAGCATACCCTGTTCTAAACTTATAAACAATCATGACAAACTATCACTCTAAAAACAAACGGTGCTATATAGCACCAAAAGTGGTTCTTTGCTCGTAATCATAGAAGAACCGTTTTTAGTGCCATATAGCACCGGTGAAGCACCAGTGAAGCACCTGTGTAGAACCATATAGTGCTATGTAGAACCATATTTGGTGCTATAGAGGTTCTATATGGCCCCTATATGGTTCTACACAGGTGCTTCACTGGTGCTTCACCGGTGCTATATGGCACTAAAAACGGTTCTTCTATGATTACAATCCAAAGCAACAGCCCTGGCTCTATATAGCACCGCTTGTTTCTTTAGAGTGTATCACTGGAAAGCTCAAAGAGTCTAGTTTTCATATTGCATCACCATTTGGGGAAAATTATGACATAGAAAGAGTCAGTTTCTAAAAGGTCATGGGCCCACAGGTAGGCAATATTTGTTTAACACATTTATAAACCCCTACTCTAAACCTAAACAATCATGACAAACTACAAATAAAAAAGCTCTCAGAAGGTAGTTTTCATATTTCAAGGTTATTTGATGATAGAAATAATGTAGTGACAGGTTTAGTTACATGACCCCCCCTCCAATAGGAATGTATATTAATTATTATTAATTCATATCCAATTATAAATCTTCAAAAATGTTGACAAACATCATTGTAAAGCTCTAAAGAATGTGTTTTTCATATCTCAAAAGCTTTTTGCATTAATAATAATGCAGTGACAGTAATTTATTAATTTGTGACAAGAGTATGCAGCAAACCGTTGACACCTAGTGGCCGTTGTTGGTAAAACCACTAAAAGTTTGAGACAAACCACATTTTTGGTGATTTTAACTTGAAATTCACAACTACTTGAAACATGTATGGCCTAATGTATGCATTATTACTTTTGTGAAATATTTACATTTTTATAATTGTATTTATGAAATTAATATGTTATTGAATTATTGTTTTTCTTAAAATAAATTTAAACTGCTATAACAATTTGTTTAATTAAGATCTTACAGCCTAAAAAAAAGGGTTAGCAAAAAGGTACAAAACCAGCCGTTGAAACAACTCTCAGCATAGTGTAAGTTAAATTATAACCCAACGGGTTATGTTTGTCCCTTTTTGACCCAATGCTGGGTTGATATAACCAATGCCAATGCTCAACAAAATACCAAAACACCATTGGTTGAATCAGTGTCTAATAAAGGCTTGCTTAGGAGAAATAATTGTATGCACAATTACAACCACCACCATATCCTTCTTTTATATTACTGGTTTAATTAGCTGACATTTTTGTTTATCATGTACTGTAAAGGCTTGTCTATCCTCTCTCCTCTTTCCTCTCAGATCTCTCATCTGAGGATTCTTTAATCTTGCAGACATTTCTCTGTAGGACTGTCAATTTCCGCTGTCCTGATGTCTGCAGGGAATCTGGTGCATCTGTGAACCAGCGATTCCTTTGAAGCACTTTGACCAGGGAAATTACACTTTGGACCAAATGTTGGCCAAAAGTATGGCAATGCTGTCACTCAAAGACCAGGCAATTTTAAGGTGAAGAAACAACTGATTGACAGCTTACATAGTCTGTGATGTCCTAGACAGTGTTCATATATTTCACATTTTAACATTTGGCCGATGCTTGTATCCAAAGCGCCTTACTGTGAAGTGCATTTAAGCATTCTTTATCATTTGTGTCGCCAAGAATTGAACCAATGACATTTGCATTGCTAATGCAACTCTTTATCAATGTATACAGATAAATGTCATATTATGCGTTGTCCCCCAAATAAACCATTGCTAGTAATGGACAATAAATATCATGGAGAGATCTATATAAGGAGGTGGTCAGGCACAGATGGTTTACAACATATAATTATAGCTGAATCCTTCAATAAAGCATTGAGCTGAAATCAATAAGATCATATAGCAAGTGGAGTGCCATTTCTTGGTAATTGGATGTTTTCTCCACACATGTGACCAACATTAAATAAATCTTAGATCTTAAGGTTTAGAAAATGCATTTTGTGATGTAGAAGATACACCAAGCTGACAAAAATACAATGTTTTCACACTCTTAGAAAAAGGTACAAAAGTTGTCACTAGGACGGTACCTTTTAAAAAGGGCCTTATACACTCACCTAAAGGATTATTAGGAACACCTGTTCCAATTTCTCATTAATGCAATTATCTATTCAACCAATCACATGGCAGTTCCTTCAAGCATTTAGGGGTGTGGTCCTGGTAAAGACAATCTCCTGAACTCCAAACTGAATGTCAGAATGGGAAAGAAAGGTGATTTAAGCAATTTTGAGCGTGGCATGGTTGTTGGTGCCAGACGGGCCGGTCTGAGTATTTCACAATTTGCTCAGTTACTAGAATTTTCACGCACAACCATTTCTAGGGTTTACAAAGAATGATGTGAAAAGGGAAAAACATCCAGTATGCAACAGTCCTGTGGGTGAAAATGACTTGTTGATGCTAGAGGTCAGAGGAGAATGGACCAACTGATTCAAGCTGATAGAAGAGCAACTTTGACTGAAATAACCACTCGTTACAACCGAGGGATGCAGCAAAGCATTTGTGAAGCCACAACACGCACAACCTTAAGGCGGATGGGCTACAACAGCAGAAGACCCCACTGGGTACCACTCATTTCCACTACAAATAGAAAAAAGAGGCTACAACTTGCACAAGCTCACCAAAATTGGACAGTTGAAGACTGGAAAAATGTTGCCTGGTCTGATGAGTCTCGATTTCTGTTGAGACATTCAGATGTTAGAGTCAGAATTTGGCGTAAACAGAATGAGAACATGGATCCATCATGCCTTGTTACCACTGTGCAGGCTTGTGGTGGTGGTATAATGGTTTGGGGGATGTTCTCTTGGCACATTTTAGGCCCCTTGGTGCCAATTGGGCATCGTTTAAATGCCACGGCCTACCTGAGCATTGTTTCTGACCATGTCCATCCATTTATGACCACCATGTACCCATCCTCTGGTGGCTACTTCCAGCAGGATAATGCACCATGTCACAAAGCTCAAATTGTTTCAAATTTGGTTTCTTGAACATGACAATGAGTTCACTGTACTAAAATGACCCCCACAGTATCCCACAAATCTCCGTGCAAGATGCGATCCTATCAACATGGGCCAACATTTCTAAAGAATGTTTTCAGCACCATGTTGAATCAATTCCATGTAGAATTAAGGCAGTTCTGAAGGCGAAAGGGGGTCAAACACAGTATTAGTATGGTGTTCCTAATAATCCTTTAGGTGAGTGGATTTGTACCTTTAAGGAACCGGTATGCACTTTTTGAAAAGGTACCACCCCAGTGACAACGTTTGTACCTTCTTGTACCTTTAATTTCCGAGAGTATATATTGCACAGTGGTAAATGATTGAGGTAATCACTGTTACTGTATCAAAACGGAGTAAAGTGTATTATGTTACTATATCAAAAACCATTGTAACACCACAATTATTTACTACACAGGAATACATAAATGAAATAAGGTTTAAAAGTCTGGTAAGCAGTGTTATCCAATATTGGCGTCCGGAAATAGATATTTAATACTCATTTTCAGATCCCAAATTTATTTATAACACATTCCAGGTGTTTCTTTCAAGTGTCTTGTTACATCAATTCCAGAACGCTGTGGTTTGTGAATGGCTGTCGTAAAGCGTGCGGTGTACGAATATTTGGGCTCTTTAAGTTCTAGACTGCAGTCGGCTATCAGCCACTTTTTTCACAGCAGAACCACTGCCTGTTGCTATAAATACCCATCACTGGTTTTATTTGTATATTTGTTTTCATGTACTTGAATTGCATGTGCAGTACTAGGCTAAATCCAGACATGACAGTCTGACTGCAAAAGCAAACACATGTAAGTGGAGAAGACCATTAAGAAGCAGACATAAACATGTGCATCCAAAGAGATAGGAGACTATAGGAACACTATGGATTTTATACAGAAGGCCAATGTATTTGTCAACATGCTCATATTTAAAGACTTTCGCATCACAACACCGTGAAGTTTTGCACACTTTT
This sequence comes from Misgurnus anguillicaudatus, assembly GCF_027580225.2. Classification (NCBI taxonomy): domain Eukaryota; kingdom Metazoa; phylum Chordata; class Actinopteri; order Cypriniformes; family Cobitidae; genus Misgurnus; species Misgurnus anguillicaudatus. The sequence goes on along the minus strand of NC_073349.2, from coordinate 13,539,162 downwards.
TAAAATAACGGTGCTTAAGAGTTTCCTCACAATGAGAAAACATTTTGGTTCCTCAAAGAACTATTTAGTCAAAGGTTCTTAGAAGAACCATTTTTTCATAGCCTTTTATAGTCTAAGGGGGCGTGCACACTAAGGCGTTTACGCCGATGGTTGGCGTATGTTTTCAATTGTTTCCAATGGAAGCGCCACGCTTTAAAAAATGCCAGCAGCTGGTGGGTTTTGTCTGTGCTGAACACCGAGAGTTGAAAAATGAAATGCTCAGCTCGTCAATGTCACTTCTCACATAGCCGTCCAATCACAAGTGGAGGAGGGATAGGGCAAATATCACAACAACCAACTGGCATACTGTTCAACGACTCATAAACAAAGCAGAATTTTCATAGCAACCAAAGCACTCAGCTGAAAAAAAAGCTGGCAAGCGCCTAAAGTAGATCTCAAGCTGGTGTTTTCAGCTGTGTTTAAATGCTTTGGTGTACACGCCCCCTAAAGAACTTTTTTTTCACTACAGAGGACCTTTTTTGACACTTCTATCTTCTTTTTTTTATGGTATTGTGAAACACTTTTATTTTTAAGAGTGCAAAGGACAACTGCACAATACTGCTCAGACGTTGCCCTTTCATTGCTTAAAAGACTTAAGTTCTAAGCTGTGTTTAATAAAAGTGTCAACTTTGCCTCACTTGTTTCTCCTGAAAACGGGTATATTAAAAATAGATAAATACGAGACACTTGTTGACATTTGCATAGTGAAATCAAATGAATATACAGGGGTTGGACAATGAAACTGAAACACTGGCCAATATAGTGCTGGAGGTTCATGGCTGTATTTGGGCAGCCTGATGGCCAATCGTCAATGATTGCAGATAAGTAAGACCAGTAAGAGCACAGTGTAATGGTTGAACTAGTAGAGCAATAGCACCATTTTATATAAAATATTGCAAAGCACACAACATAGTTGGAGACACATCAGAACTCAAAAAGGACAAATTGTTCAGCAAGTTTTTGTGGTTTATCTAGAACCACGGTATCCAGGGTAATGTCAGCATATCACCATGAAGGATGAACCACATCTAACAGAAGTAACTGTCGATGCAAGAGAAAGATGTCTGAAAGGGATGTTCATCGGGAGCTCCACAAAGTCAATAATATACATGCCAAGGGTGCTATGGCCAAACCTTTGGTCACTCATGCCAGTGCCAAAAGTCAGTTTTAGTTGTGCCAGCAGCAACATTGGGCTGTGGAGAATGTGAAACATGTATTGAGACCATCTCAACTGTCTTTCCCACATCTAAGAGAGTTAGAGAGTCAGTAATGGTCTGGGGGTGCAACATCAATTGCCCAATACTTGTGCTAGATTGGTGCGTCTCTACCAAGGACTCCCTAACCATTCTGGAGGACCATTGTACCTTGAAGGTTGTGCCGGGTATCAGGATGATAATGCAGCAATACACCGAACAAGACTGGTAAGAGAGTGGTTTGATGAAGATGAAAGTGAAATTGAACATCATCTATGGCCCGCACAGTCACCAGATCTCAATAATACTGAGCCACTTTGGAGTGTTTTGAAGGAGTGAGTCAGAAAACGTTTTCCTCCACCAGCATCACATACTGACATGGCAACTGTTTTTCAAAAGGAATCACTCAAAATCCCTCTGCCGACTGTGCGGGACTTGTATCTGTCATTCCCAATTTGAATCCATGCCGTATTGGCCGAAAACGGAGGCCCTACACCATACCAATGAATTATTGTACTCTAAAACCAGGTGTTTCAGTTTTATTGTCCAAACCTTGTAGATAGCAATTGTCAGATAATTTGGTTTAAAATTACTTTATGAGTTCAAATCAGAGCACAGATTGAGATTTTTGTGAAATCCCAGCTTAAGTCTTTTTTTGTGATTTACTGTTTTCTACAACAAATCATCCTACATAATATAAAGAACAATATTTGTGAAAATATAATATTGATATCTTTAATATTGAAATTTATATTGAGTAAAGTCATGTCAAATATTGAAATCGATGTGAAACCAATGATTGAAATAAAGCTTTAGGCTGGATTTTACAGACAGGTCACATATCTTCTGAGACTCTGAGATAAAATTACTGGCATTTGTTTGGAATGAAAAAATCTGGGAAAAAAGACTACAAACAAACATCTCCATTTACTCTTAAGAGAACACAACTGAGATACAGAGATCTTATTTATAATTTACTCTTGGACATCAAACTACGTGTGCTCCAAAATGCATTGAATTTCAGGTCTAAAATTTTATAGCAATTTATTTAGCAATACATACTACTATATATTTCATCCCGTGAAACCTTTTGTATATTATATCCAACATCTTGGGGTTTTCAGGGTTTTTTTGCTGAGACTGAAGAGTCATAAATTGTTTGCCCTTTATAAAACTGCTGCCATTCCAAGAAAAAATTCTCATACTTTTGACACTGATGACACAAACTCATCCCTTGCGTCTTTTTTCGCTTTGCAGTTCTCTCTTTTTTTCATCTCTGTTGCCGTATGCAACCTTACTCTCTCTTTGCCATTATGCAGTTAAGTGCTTGTTCTCATATTGTGACTCATGTGGCACTGCCCTGTGAAGTCCAATTTATGCATTTGATGGACTGAATGTTGCAATATTTCATATTTTTGTCTTGTATAACAGAAAGCCACAGGCATTCCATTTTTCTGGTCTCACGCTGGGTTGTGTTTTATCGACTATAAGGTTTATGAAACTGAGTGTTAGAAGTCTGTGAAAATAAATTGTGTTGCAGATTCCATCTGATTTAGTGTGATATAGACAAGAATAAATGAAGACATGCTGTTTACAGCTCCAAGGACAATTTCGAAAAATCGAAACATAATGTGTCCATTTTCAGGCAATCAGGATTTACTTCCGAGCTTGTACAAAACAAAACATTACTTATACTTATTACACGGCTCTCTGGAATGCTTGATTCAGATTGGTCAGTTGAGACATTTGCAGGTTCGTTCTTTTCAAATAATAACCGCTCCAAAATAATAACGCATAGCCGGTACTACTTGCACAAGTAAAATCGCTCCGCGCCAATAAAGATCAATAAAGATTACTGTCTGTTTGGCGCCATCTTGTGACAAACACTCGACAACCACGACAAGACAGACAGCTTACTGAGACTGAACTTGACAAAATAGAGCATGACAGCTACGAAGCCATCACACAAAAAAATACAGAATGGGGATTAAAACTTCTCAAAGACTGGCTAAAAGAGAAAAAATGGAGACAGACACGTATGAAGCAGAGGATCTCAATAAGGTATTACGATCATTTTATGCATCTGTGCAAAGTTTCGCGGAAGGATAAAAATGTTAATTTAAAACAAATATGCCAATAAAACGTTTCAAATTCATATTCATGTCCAGTTTTTTTTCTTATGTGGCAAGTAGCCGTGTAATAAGCGGGATAATGTAGAGGCAGCCGGTAGTTATTGGGAAATAAGCCCCTTCAGTGTGATACAAGACCCTCCGCTTCGCGTCGGGTCCTGATCATACTGTCGGGGCTTATTTCACAATAACTACCGGCTGCCTCTACATTATCCCTTACATAACATATTCTTATTTGGTGCCTATCCTGAAACTGGTTTTAAACCTAAATAAGCATTAGAATCAAACATTTGCATTAGAGTCAAACTTTTTTAAAGGTGCAGTGTGTAATTTTTAAAAAGATCTCTTGACAGAAATGCAAAATAATATTCAAAACTATATTATCAGTGGTGTATAAAGACCTTTCATAATGAACCGTTATGTGTTTATTACCTTAGAATGAGATGTTTTTATCTACATACACCGAGAGTCCCCTTACATGGAAGTCACCATTTCGGGCCACCATGATTCTACAGAAGCCCTTAACAAACAACATTTTCTACTAAGTTGTCTCCGACGATTACATGTTTGTCCAGTGGCGGCTACCGTAGCCTCTCTATGTGTTTCAAAAGTGAGGGGTGAGCAGTAGACTGAGCCGTTGGTTACAATGCCGCTAAAATTTACACACTGCACCTTTAATCAACTTGAAATCACCCTATATTTTGGCACTGGTTGTTATAAAAATAAAGGTGCTAAAAGGGTTCTCCACAGTAATATCATATCACAACTATCTTCTTCAGAAACCATGGCCTGAAGAAGAAGCTAGGAACCTTTATTTGTAAAAAAAAATGCATAAAGAGCTTGTGCAGGCAACCCTGATGGAAAACACTGATCCTCATTTGAATGATTCTGAATAATCAGCTGATCATCTTTAATTTGCAATTTCAAAAATGCAAATGGATATAAATAACCCGGGGAAGATGGCGGTGCTGCTATATGGCTTAAAATAAAACAAAAACTGTTATGCTTGTTAAAAAGGTAATAAAAAATAGAGAAGATTCAAACTGAGAGTTTGTTTAAAGGATCTGGTCGTAAGATGCAACAGGTAGTTTTATTTTGAGGACACTTCGTGACGAAAAGGGTTCCTCACAGAGATCATGTTTGGGTCCCTGGGGAACCTTTTAGCTAAATGACCATGTTGAAACGTTCTGCAGATATTAAAGAATAATGTTCTTTATGGAACCACGCAGCCTGAAAAATAACCTTTTACGCGAACCTTTATTTAAAATGTGTAACACAGAGGAAAAAAACAAATTATCATATGCAATATAGATATTAATAATATAGATATTTAAGACAAATTATCAAATCCTTTCTCATTTTTAAAGCTTCAGCCTAAATGTAATTAAATTGCCCGCACTCATATGGTGCTCTGCGCACTCACCTGTAGGACAGTTTTGGCAGTTATAGAGGACACGATAGTGGTGCATATGACTTCATTTTCAACCAGCCGCTGTCCCATAGTGAAGAGCATCGGGGTGGCCAAGACGAAAGACGCAAGCCACATCACGCTGATCATTTTCTTGGTGCGGCTCCGCGACATGATGCTCTTGGCTTTGAACGGGTGACAGATGGCCATGAAGCGCTCGACGCTCAAACTGGCGATGTTGAACGCCGTCGCGTACGAGCAGCCGTCCCTCAAGAAATAATAACCTTTACACACAGCCTCTCCGAAAGCCCACGGGTGATGCACCCAGATGAAGTTATACAACTCGATGGGCATGCAGAGTACCAAGATGAGGAGATCGGACACGGCCAGGCTCGCCAGGTGATAATGCACGGTGCTCTGGAGGTTTTGGAGAGATTTCTTGGTGACGAGCGTGTACAGGGTGATCGAGTTACCCAAACACCCGACTACAAACAGCAGCACGTAAATAACAGTCACCAAAACTTTGGAGTAAATATCTGTGTTCACGTCCAAATCCTCTTCGGGTACGCGGTCCGTTTCGTTGTCCAGAGATCGGTTTGCCGACGAGAAAAGTTTCTCTGCTAAAACGCGCAAGTCTATGAAGTTGCGTCCCGGGAGCGTGTTATTGACCTCCATAGTCGTTAATAACAATGAATTAACATACAACGTGTGTAATATTAAACGTAATAAATGACGTTTTCCACGCAGAAGGGTTTGGTAACATTTGCGCGATGTGCCAACAGGTGGCTGTGCGCAAACGCTTTGGTGATCCAGTGGCCACTGCTGTAAACTAAGGGGCTTTTATATGGCGAGGGGGCGGGGGGAAGCCTTAAGCAATGACGCAGCTCTTTTCAATGATTGGTTTATTTTTTGCTGCGAGGATGCGATATAACCTTGACCATATGAAAGAGTGAACTATCTCTGTTCAGAAAGCTTTTGATTGAAAATCCAGTCTAATGTTTTCAAAAATAACTCTCCATTTTTTTCTACAGTATATGAGTAAAAGATAAAGTCTTTGCCTTACAACAAGAAGGTCCCCGGTTCGTTTTCTAGGTGGAAGAAATGAAGGCATGTTAATTTGACACATGTCAGCCTGTGCCAAAGCAATTAATGCCGCACACATTTTAAGTGAAATCGTTGGCAAAGGTTAATGGCATTATTTAATTCTGTACAATACAATAACTAAAGGGTATGTATATAGGCAGACAACCTATCACAGAGAATAATGAAAACTGTATATCGTATAGATGAGATCTGTCAAGGAAACAAGAGAATAGATAGTAATAGATGGGTACGAATAGGCATTTGTGTGATGTGATCTTTTTCATTAAAACTCCATTTTTCTCTGGAACGATAGTCTGAATGTCATTTGATGAATACATCTTTCACTGCCTGGCCTTCACTGCAGCTGTCATGTTGATGATGAAGATTGGGCCACAGTTCATTCACTGTTCTGTACTATTTGTGGAAACATGTCAATCAAGTTCTCTTGTGTGCACATTTTTAGAATTTTATAGCACTGAAATTTGATTAATTCAGTTCCTCTAACAAAACATATTTGCAATACGCCAAGAACCTTAAATGGGCAAAGCATGATATTGCACTATAATCTGAACTCTATTGTGTTCATATATCTTGTGTTTTAGTTGTATACTTGTGCATGAAAAATCCTTTTAAAATGAGAATAGATTTTACACTTAATTCTTACCACAATCCAAACCGTAGCCTCAGATTTAATGAAAGTGATGCAATGGCCAGTGCATGGCAACCAAAACTTTCAATTTGTCTTCTGCATTAAACCCATCTCATTGAGCAGTGAACACACACGCACCGCAAGTCGTAAACACACACACACACTTATGAAACTGCACTAACAACCTTTGAGTTACAAGTGCGTACCCTGAGATTAAATCCTGCAGGCACCCCTGTATCGCACATCTTACTGAACATCACCGAGAACGGCAGGGTTCATTTTGAAAAAAAAAAAAACATTATATACGTCATAACATATTTCAGTAATTACCCCAATCTCAGGAAAATTATAGTCTTTCTGAGTTTAAATTATAGATAAAGTGGTCTGACAATATGTCAAACACATTCTCATGACTACTCATAATACGTTACAATGGTCAATATCGTTCAGAATTAAATTATAAGAGATGCAGTTTCTGAGAACTTATATTCTTGAACCGTTTTCCATGTTATTTTGTGGGCTATAAAGGAAGTGAAGTTTCCCTTTGAGAGCTTTCTTATTGACTAATGTACTGTAGCATGTATTACATGACAAAGTCATGGTTCCTATTATTAATCTTTTTTTACAACATGAATAAGAATCTGTAATCCATTTTACTTCCGTAACGGTGACGCACTTCCAGCTGTAAGGCTGAATGAGAATAAACAGGGCAGGACTATTGTTTTATTTCTCAGTTTAATACTTACATAAAATCAAGATAAAACAAAATTGTTTCTGAGGCCGCACAAATGCATTGTTTTCAAATCAATAGCTATTAGATAAGAAATATTTAAAGTTGTTATTTTTATCTATAAATACTTCCTTCCCTTTTAAATGCAGGAAATTAACAGGATATTTGTTATCAGGGAAGGTTGAATTATCTGGCATTTGTGAATGATGCATTTCTACAAAGATACAAGTGTGCCATTGATTTTCTAATGGGTATGTTTTTATTCTCACACGTCTTACTAAAGCGATAAAATACACAAGACACATTAATAACAATTAGCTGAGAATTCACAATGCCAAACTAAACTGCAGGTAGACGTCTGTAAAAATGGCAAATCTATTATTCTATTTTGCTAATGATACTATTCAGATTCATTCTTGAGTCCCTAAATGAGTTAAGACAATCCCAGGCCATTTTTAGTACAGGTGTTTACCTGATGATAATGTTTGTTCATTATTAATACTAATACACTGGTTCCATTAAATGGTTTTGTCTGATGACTCATTTGAATTTGTGAGTCAAATGAACCTGTGAATCTGCTGGAGCTGACTCACCCCCCTTTAAATCTCATTCACTAATAGTGTATAATGTCACAACATATAACTACAGTATAAATATAAACACTATTGTTTCTCTTGTCATTCTCTAAATAAGCAAATAAATCTCCCAGTGAGACATTACCTGAGGTCACCTTTAGCCTTTTTGTCCGAACATGTCTACAATAGCATTTGATATTTCCACCCCTTCTAAAGGTTTCACAGCTGCATGAATAATTAATTTGCTTACTTTTTTTGCATTTCTATTATATTTGTCCACAAAGCTTAACCTTTATAAATAAATATGCATTGTAGTACTTGCTGCTGTAAAAAAATGAAGCATGAAGTGTAAACAACTTAATCTACTTGATAAAACGTTGAAAAAAAACTTTGAAATTGTTTAACTTAATTTGTTTACAATGCATATGAGAAATTCTGTCATAATTTTCTCACTCTCATGTTATTACAAACTTGTATAAATTTCTTTGTGCTGATGAACACAAAGAAAAATATTTTGAGGAATGTTTGTAACCAAACCGATCAGAGGCCCCGACTTCAATAATAGGAAAAATAATACTATGGAAGTGACTGGGTGGACCTAACTAGGTGGACCGTTTTAACCCTTTAATTGCCTGGGTTTTTATATTCAAAGCTGTGAATGATCAGAAATTTATATTTCTCAGCAAATATACATTCTGACTACTGAAATGGATGATCTGAAAACATTAGCCGAGCTTTTTCATAAAGTGACAAATCAACCATTTGGTACAGCACGTTTTTGAAAAATTATATAAAAAAAACGTTTTTTCATGGAACCATAACATAATTTTGTAATGTTAGGGCTCCTACAAAAAATGTCAAAAAATATGCTTTCCTTGCAAAATTTCACCAAGAACAGTTCACATGGCAAGAATGATTTCTTTGTCTCTTACATCCATCTAAGAAGAAATGTTGTGACAAGTTCTGTTGATTGACACCCTGACATCTAGTGGATTTTTTGGTATAACTACCTTAAGCAAATAGTAGAGATAGCTCAGCTTATAGGTACTCTTTTCAATAAAATATATTGACAAAAATGTGCTCAACCATTTGGATGATAGTTTGGAGGTAGTTAAAGGGTTAAGAGGACAGACTCTGGGATATATAGTGATGTAGTTGAATACTTTGTAGTGTGTTTGTGCTAGTGACATGTATTCGTATTTTAGCTTTGTCAGGTATTTTTATAGCTGATCGGCTTTTAGAGATCTTCAGATCCCATGCAGAATCTTGTTTTTGACATTTAAATGGCAACTCACTTCTGGAAACAGCAGGACTACTCTTTACTTGCTCTGCAGGTGACGAAGGAAAAGGAAGCATGCTGCAGGTGTATTTGTTTTCATAATAATTTCATGCAAAAAAGAACAGAAATTGTGATTGTATCATCAAAGGGGAATGCAACATTTCTGGAATGAGAACTTGGAACAAGATCAATGCCTATTTAGGGCATCTTTATTTTTATGTCACATGCATGAAGTCAGAGCCGGCCCTAGACCTTTGGGGCCCCTAAGCACAATTTGGTCGGGGGCCCATTTGACCGAAGTAAGGCCTAAAGAAAAGAAATGACTACCTTATAACTATACTGTACATATTATATCTACTATGTTTTTTTTATTTTGTCTTTTAAAATATGTTTTTTAATTATTCTATGTATACTGTATGTTAATGATGTACACTGCTGGTCCTGAGTACGTTCTTATGTGGCAACATGTAGCCTACAAAAAAAGACCTTGGGGTGGTCCCGGACAGGGATTATCTTAAGCCAGGACTCTGCCTTAGTTTAATTAGAAAACATAACCAATTTTTACAAACATGCCTTACTAAAAACATTATTTGTGTGCATTTTGAGGCAAAACAAATGGCACTGGTGTATTTTAAGATATGTCAGTGCAAGCTTTTTTCAATTTGGACAGCTCTTAGCCTACTTTTATTTTAGTCCATGACTAGTTTAATTTCTGTGAGATCTTGATTTGAGTTCCATGTTTGATGTCTAACAGGAAAAATATAATACCACTGACTGAACTGAATAGCAGTGCAGTGCAACGAACACACCCTGATGAACTTGCTGAATAAAAAGACGCATAAAGTTATTTTCACTGACCATCAAAGAAACATCTTTAATTGACACCAGAGTTTAAGAGGCACAAACAACAGCCTACATATATATATATAAATAGAACACTTAAATGTTTACATTTGTCAAAAAAACAACATTAACCATAACATCTAAAACACCACAAACAAGATAAAAAGTAGCTAACATTCGATATACTGTAACAACGGCTTAACTATATATTATCTCTTACGTAAATAGCATAACAAAAGTTAATAGGCTTGTTTGATATGAGCTAAATCTGCGCATAACCGATCACCGGTGATCAGCGCGAGATGCGTTTTTCTTGACTTATGACATTCATATTTTTTTATTAATTCCTTTAAACTTTTGTATTGGCGTTGGATTAGTTGTACTGTGAGCTGTTTATATTTTACACAAAAACGAATTTAGACTTAGATTACATCCCAACATTTACTAAGTAGCCTTCCAGTAATGAAGAGTTCACCTTTGTTGATTCTCCTTATAAACATCTTAATGTAAATGCATTTGTTGGTATTTCAGTTGCGTCTATTTAATCCGCGATAAAATACGCGATCTCTTCCATTGCTGATGTTTACAGACCACAACAAAGCGAGATTCATGAAGCGTCCGGCTTACCTACAGTTTTTTCACTCCTCACCTTACTGCAGCCGTCTGCACTCCTCTAAATTCCAGGCAAGGCAAGCTGAATCTAAAACAAGCCTTTTCTGACAGACATTGATCAGGTGTTGTGTGAAATCATTGGGTCAGTCAGGGTCAAGATTCGCGGGGAACTCGCCATAATAAATAAATAAATAAAAACAACTGTGCTTATTATGATGCCGGATAAAGAGCGCTGTAGATACATTTCTTTTTATTTATTTTATGTTACTTTTGATGTATAATTTTTTTTCAACCACTAGCTGGCAGTGACTCTATGGGGCCCTCTGCTGGCCACGAGGCCCTTTGCGATCGCAAGGGTTGTTTAGTGGCTGGGCCGGCTCTGCATGAAGTAATGAAATTGTTTTTGGTGTTCTGTCGCATGGGTGCTATCATGTGTTGCAGGGCCTGAATTGGGAAGAATCGTTTGTAAAATAGGTGCAGCAGGACTGCAAAACCTCTATATGTCAGCGTAAAAACTTAAACTTTGTAAATGTTTAATATGTTTTGTTTAATTCAAATTTTAAGTTTTATGTCGTAAATTGTTTTCGAGGTACCACCAAGGGATGCACAATACACAAGTTACATTTGCTGTAATTGGGTAAATTATGTGGTTACAGGCTTGCAAACAAAACATGAGACGTACGCTTTATGTTTTTGGTGATTAAATGTTCTGTCATTTTAGTTCATTCATTCTTGTAACAATGAGTCAATAATTACTGTTAGACACCTGCCAGCGATTGCTAAATCGATGGTAGATTGCACCTGTTCACACAAAATGATAAATCAGAAACAAACAGCCTCTTTCAACCAACCCATCCCCATCCCTCACATACACTTTTACTGATTCATAAAACTATTGTCATTATAACAATTATAGGAACATCAGATCTCTAACTACATTTTGTGCAAAACCACACCATATAAAATGCATCGACCAATGTTTTAGTCTTTATTCACTTTGATACCTCATACATGCGTATACATGCATATTGTTTTGGTTAAAGGTTGTTATACTGTAGGTTTAGGGTTAGTTATATTGTCAAGAGTGTAGTTTAAATGGGATACTTTACATCTAAGTACAATTTAACATGTATGCATGTATGTACACAATCTTTACATTTTATCATTTTTCTCTGGAAAGAAGTCACCAGGCTGTGGGACCTACAGTGAATGCCTTTATTTGGTCAGCATAGTCATGTTGCATCTATCCACCCTCATGTAAACGTAAAGGACTTTAATGAAATCCTTTACTATCACTGAATCTGGTCTAAGTGGTCAGCTTCTTAATATGGGATCGTTGGATCTAAGACAAGCCATGTGGAAAATCCAATAATGGTTCTTTGATTTGCACATAATGGATTTATTCTCAGTCACATCATGTTTGAATCAGTGAAATGAACCCTGAATGACAAAGCGGCAGAACCTGACACAGGAGAAAGAGAAATTTTGACATAGAAATTAAAAGTTAGTTTACGGCCACACTGTTAAAGAACATTGGTCAAAAAATATACCCCAGGGGCCTCATTTATCAAGCGTGCGTACGCACAGAAGTGTGCGTAGGAACAGTTTTACGCAAAGTGTGGAATTTATCAAATTGCACTTATACGTAGAAATCTGTGTAAATATACGCACACCTCTGAGTATGCGTACGCAGAGCATCTAGTGGTAGAATAGCGATACTACATAGGACCCTGTTCCAGTGAGTAAAGAAGTGTCTATTTTTTATCCACAAGCAGGTGTTAAAAATTATTAATGTCAGTATGGTAACAGCAAATAATTATAATGATTTATTTGTGATATGTATCTGTAACTGTGAAAGCTCTACATGTGATTTGTATAAATGAAGTCTCCGACAAATGCTTGACACAGTGCAATGGCTTATCTTGCGTTATTGGAAGACTTGGCAAATAATACATTCCGCCGGTAGCGCGTTTTCAAAGATCGCGCCAATGATGCTGGTTATATATGCTGCTGTCCAAGGTGGAAAGTTGTCTGTCCTCCTCCAGTTGCACTCGTTTCACGTCGGTGTGCTGTGACGCGTTTTTTTGCTGATAATTTAATGTCAACCCACTTTTTTATTTCTGGAAGTGTTCTCTCCTCATATTCAACGGAATTAAACTCAATGGTAACATGTAGATTTGTTTTCTTTTGTTAGTCATTCCTCCCGCACTAAGTAAACCAAACAGGATGTGTTATTAGGATTTAACCTCATCCAGCAGTAACTCAATTTCTGTGTCTGTAAAATTCCTCTTTTACACTCTCTTTGTCATTATTGCGATGAGGGAAAAAGCACAACCACGTGACATATAACGGGAGGTGTTGTCACCATATATGGTTCATTGGAGGCGTTTCGGAATGCAAATGACTATGAACGTGCACGAGCATGGAGCTTAAGAACAAGTGGGATTTATCATCAAGCATTACTTACTGATGTGCGTACGAACCACGTGCGCACGTTTGATAAATCCCGATTTTTTTTGTACTTAGGCACATTCTAAATTTCATTCGTAGGTACAAATATAAAACATTTTCTACGCAATGTTGATAAATGAGGCCCCAGGTGTCTCTGGGGCAGGACCCTTTATATTCATTTTTTCTATACTTTGTCTCCTCCGTGGGTAGATTTTCTCCAAATCTTTCTCTAAAATGGTTTAATTTGTTCTAGCAAACACGTAGCACAAATCTAGCCAGCTGTGTTTTGAAAACACAGTGAATTTGTTGTTTACAGAAACTTTAGGCCCGTCGCGTTTGAAAATGTGTTGTTTGCTACTTCACCCATACGCATCGTCATCTCTTAATGTGCATCTCTCGAACATATATGGGTTAATCTCTCAGGTTTCCATTCTTCCACATCGAACGTTTTCAAAACAATTCCCCACGTTATTACGAAGGATTGAAAGCTAGCTTACTACAAAAAACTGTTCAATCCAATCATAGCAGTGGGCCTTTAGTTCCAAATCTCAATGCGGCCCGCACATCAAAACAGAGCGTTTCTTCAGCCAGCCTCAAAACCAGGGTACAAAATAGTCTATTACTTATTGCTTTTGATGTTTATGAATGTAAAAAATACGCAAACATCATAAGTAGACCTTAAACAACAGTATAAAACAATATAAATCCCAGATTTACTGCACCTGTTTAAAAAATGCTGCCTTTTTCTTTGTGTTATACTAAATTTCTTAATATTCCCAAAAACAAATACGGCAAAATATATATTTGATCACGTTAATGGTATCTGCTATTGTCAGTACTGTATGGCACTAAACACTTACAAATTTCAAAAAAGTATATGTTTAGGCCTCAAAATGTCAAAATTTTCACCAAGAAAAAGTGGTGACAAATTCAAATTGTAATAAACATCTGCTGGGGTGTTCATAACATTTTCCAGCAAAAATCATTCAATTATCTGTGTCATTAGTAGAGTAGGGGAGTAGTTTGACTCATTAATTCTTTATAAACAGCCAAAGCCTTGGCACAGCAGTGAAACACATTTACTGTAATGAAAGCATTATAAGAGTTATTTTTACAGGTCAATTAAAAAGGGCAATGCTAAATAAAACAAAGCAATTAAGCAGATTTGAAGTAAAAGTATTTGATGAACGTTTAATGTGCTGAAAGCCAGTGGCGGCTAGGACTGCTCATCCGACGGGCGCATATTCAAAATATGTGTTCGGAGTGTCGTGTGTTGCTCGTATTTTCAAAATATGTGTTTGTTATGTCATGTGAACCATGTGCATCACATGTTTTGTCAAAATGTTTATGATAAAAGAGACGCTCATATTCACAAAATACACACAAGACACTCCCTTAACAGTAAACTCTGATTAAACATGAGATTATGCGAGTATCTGACAAACGCAAGCTTTTCTTATCATAAACCCTTTAGACGCGTCTGCAGCAGGCACTTATGTTGACAAGACACATGATGCACATAGGATCTCTCGACGCACAGAACACATATTTTGAAATTATGAACCACACACATGACGGGCTACATACATGTTATGACGAACTTCGCATCGAGCGCCCTCGAAATAAGAAGTCACCGGCCGCCACTGCCAAAAGCATTCGGTTATTATCATTATGTCATTATGTTTTGATGGAGGTTTGCATCTGAACTCCTCAGTTGTAATGTGGAAAAGGTGAACAAAGTTTTTGCAAAACAAAGTGTGATGCAATGCAATAGTTATCAGCTGGAGTGAAAACTGTAGAGCATGTCTGACTTGATCAGTTCTCTCATTTCTTTTCATTCTCCTCAAACTTTCAGATCTAAGAAAGGTAAATAAAATCAGAGCTCCAGAAGAGATGAATGTTTAAACATTGCCTGAAGTTCTCATGTTTTGAACAACAGTCATGCATCTGAATAGAAAGTGACTGTTTTTGCCATAATGCAATTTCAGTAGATAAATATCACATTCTTTTCCCTTTTCTCTCTGTAACACAAATACACACGCACGCACGCACACACGCACGCACGCACACACACACACACACACACACACACACACACACACACACACACACACACACACACACACACACACACACACACAAACAACCCTGAGAGGTGTGTGAGGTAAACATGAGATAAAAAAATTCTCCTCTTTGAAAATGTGTATCAATAGAGCCATTAGAGTCCATAAGACCCTTTGACATGCATGCAGATATTGGCAGATATGGTAATCGTTCATCCACATCTAGTTACAGCACATGGTTGATGCTATTTTGCAACATAAAATTGGTCTTTTACTTCAGTTCTGCTTTTGTTTTCATCTCATAAATAAAAAGAGGCCATGACACTTGAAAGTAAGACGATATGATGAAAGTGAACAACAGCTTCAGGAAGTAAAGATGACAACAATTCGAAATGAGCTATATACTAATTTTCAGCCTTGTTTTATCTGCACTTTTGTATATAAGAGTCCTTATTGGACGACGCAACATTATTTGTTCCAGTATCATGGAGTTAATAATCATTCAGAAGCATTTTTACTGCTCTTCACTTATTCATAAGAGTCTCTTTTAAGTCACACAATTGGTTCTTGAACACTGGGCACTTTAGTTTAGCACTCTTATTATTATTCATTGCTTCCATATGGATACTGGTCTGTGCATTGCGGGGATGGACATGTATTTTTATATAAAATAAAATAAAATAAATTGGATCAGTCTTTTAACTTTGCAATGGGAAGTGTATACTTGTTGTGCCACTTAGGCTCTTATATAGAAGTAATAACAAAAACTACAAAAGTTGTTATTGTGGTGGTACCCTTTCAAAAACTACAACTTTGTATCTAAAGCACAAATTAGCACATTACAGGTACCTCAATGGTACATATCAGGACCTTTTTAAAGGGGTGTGTTTTTTGGATGTAAGGAGAAGAAAGTCAGCCTTATGGAAACGTTTTTTGGAAAGAGTTTTGCTTGAAGAAAGAAAAGTGAGCAAATTAGAACAGGATTTTAATATTTCCCTATTCTTTTACATTCATTTGTGGTAAGATAGCACTGACAGCTTCAGGTTACAAGAGGCACTTTGTGTTTTTATCTAAAATCAGATCAGACACAGAGATGGTTTATCCCACTACTTGATCCAATTACAGGACTCTCTGCTCTTTAGCCTGAAAGAAACACACTGACAAATGGTTCAAGAAATAGTATCTATGATGCTCAGAGGTCGTTGAAAACATGATGAGCCATGATTCATTAGACTTCACTCTTCTTTTAGATGGCAGGTTATTAATTTACATTACAGATTTAAGGAATTGCCAGAATGCCACTCCGTTGGATTTCTTCCTCTGAAATCAGAAAAACTTTTAACTTTTAACCTTAACTGACCAAATAAGCTGTATTTGAAAAAAAGAAAATTAACTGTTTGACATTACTTCCATTTCCTTCTTACACATGCTTATGATTTGATTCCTTTCCTCTCTGTCTTTCCTGTTACAGTATATTAGAATATATTTACAGTTGCGATCTGAATGGGAAAATTTAGTAGGCAATTTAGTAGGAAATCTGACCTACTTGAATAGGATTTTGAAGTGAACTATTGTCTCGGGCCACTCAAAAGACTTTTTGTAGATGATCATGTTAAGTAATTTAGTACAGCGGTGCTGTTAGCGGTTTCTGTGTGTGCGTGAAGTTTTGATATATAATGTAATTAACTATGTCTAGGCAGATTTCAATTCATAACATGCACACCTGGGGTGTTTTTCAAAGTAATAATATTCGAAGACTTCAATCTCTTCACCAGCGATTCATGATCTCTTATAGCCTCTGTCCTATTTGAATACATTGAATCCTCATTAACATACACAAACACTCCTACTTCAAATCAAATTAATTTCTCTCTCTCTCTCTCTCTCTCTCTCTCTCTCTCTCTCTCTCTCTCTCTCTCTCTCTCTCTCTCTCTCTCTCTCTCTCACTTGTCTAGTTATAATTGTGGCAGAGGCTCTTGACCTCTTCCCACACGACTTTTACTGTTTGTGTCGCTATTGTCACCGGTGAGAAATATCTATACAGCTCTGGAGGCGTTAATTGACTTATAAAACAAACCGAGCTGCCACTACATCTGTCTGTTTGGAGTCCTGCTCAGAAGGCAAGTAAAGATCACAGTGATACGTATTGACAGACTCCTTCGTTTTCATTGCCTCTATCTCTTGCTCTCACATTTTTTTTACTTTAGGTACTTAAAGATCAATGTTGGGGTAACGCATTACAAGTAACGTGCATTACGTAATAAAATTACTTTTCTGAAGTAACGAGTAAAGTAACGCATTACTTTTTACACATTAATATCTGAGTTACTTTTTTAGATTAATTAATTAGATTTAAAAAATGATGTACTGAATAAAAACTAAACATAGTCACATTATGCACATACACGCCTGTGTGGGAACAATTTGAGTCAGAAACTGAGATGGCAGGCCAGAGCTCGAAATTTTTGTGATGAAATACGCAATTTCTGAATTCAGAACTTTTCAAAAACACCTGCAAGGCCTGAAAGAGATCAAGCCTCAGCCAAGAAAAAGTAACGCAAAAGTATCTAAAAAGTAACGTAAGCATTACTTTCAATGAAAAGTAACTAAGTAACACAATTAACTTATTATTGTAATGCATTACTTTTAAAAGTAACTTTCCCCAACACTGTTAAAGATAATAAATACAAAGACTACATGAAAATGGCAAAAGACGCAGGGATATGGTGACCACTTTAACTGAAGGGAACACATTTACTACTTTTTGAGGTATAATCTGTAGATTATATAGGCTACATTATCAGTGCACTGTACAAAAAGGTCAAAAGCTGTCACTGGGACAGTACCCTTTTAAAAGGTCCGACTATGTCCAATTTAGGTACAAATAACTTACATGAGGTGCCAATATGCACCCTTTAGGTACTGCCCCAGTGACAGCTTTTGTATGTTTTCTCTGAGAGCGTACACACATAAATAACTAAATGGACATATAAATTGGCTATATGAACAGTAAAGACAGGCTTCATAGAGGCCATCTTTATGAGACGTCAGGCAGTCTGAAATGAGCTTGAAATCCACTTCGCTTATACAGCAGTTTGTGTTGTTCAATATGCTATAAGTCTTTGTAAATCAATACACTTTTTACAAAGGCAGACAATTCCAAATGTTCAAGAAACTGCTATTTGATCTGGGAATGCAGTCTTTTTATTGTCTTCTGCTTTTAGACAACAATTATAATTTCTGACTTCAGTTGAGACCTTAAAGGCAGCAATTGTGAAAAAACAGTACCACAGTCGCAGAGTTCTCAGAGAATTCAACCTAAATATGTATTAGTCATTTGATTTAAAAAATTTAATTGAACACACTGCATTTAATTAAAGAATTGGCATATCAGTATTTGCTGAGATAAAACCTTTTTGTGCCGAATGAATTCATTTAATTGACTTTACGTAAAGTGGTTTTAAAAAAGCCAATATTTTATTTGTTTAATTTCCACACCATTGAATGTACTGATTTGCTTACAGTGCAGATATTTTTTTCCCAAAAGATTTGTGCAAGATTTAAAGGTGGGGTCAGTGTAAGAATTAATTCTCTGTTCCCCACACCCACTGTTTTTCACTTTTTATAAGTATAATGCAGTTGTTTATCATTTTATATTCCTCATATTTTTATGATTGAGCAATAATCGCTTTCACATGTCCTACTTTAAAAGTACCAAGCTTTTGTAACTTCTCTATATGGTTTCGAACCTTGTTATAAATGGATTAGTTCAGATTAGGTCAGCATCTGTTGTACTCTTGTGTACCCAAAGTCCGTGGATGAACTTCTCCTTATGGCCAGTGTTGATCAAGTCACATAGGCCTATCGAACCCCATGACTTGTCCAACTCCTTGGGGCTACTTCTCAAATTTATGAGACATCCTAAAATGTCTAGTTTGCAAAAACATTGGACATATGCTTAGGAGTTATATCTGCGGAGGGATTATGTGACTCATGCCAGACACCTGCATGAGTGGTCTCATCCTGTCCCAGGTGACTCTTGTACCGCTATATATTGAGATGCTTTATCAATAAATCTTTGACTATGATTGGAACAGAACCTTGCGTCTGCGTCTTTCATAGCCCCTGATCAGACTTTCTGCTGCTCGGCTCAGACCTCCAGACAACAAAACATATCTCTAGACCTGATTAGAAAATATAATCTAACAGCCAGTAAATTGGAAAATGCTAACTTTAGCCCGATAGTACTGAAGGCATACGATCCAGCTTCCTGCAAATCGGCATCCAAAACCACGTCACCTTCAAAACGTATGAGCAATGTTACTTGACAACATCATGTGCCATTCACAGGTGAGAAAACTTTATAGTTGGTTTACATTCTCGCTCACAGTGTCTGCACACAGTGCCGTTTTTAGGCATAGACCAGAAGTGGTGATTGAATAGGGTTAGAGCTAGAGAACCAGGGGGTCGCCTAGGACAGTGGTTTTCAAACTGGGGGCCGGGGCCCCCAGGGGGGCCGCGAGATGGTGCCAGGGGGGCCCCAGTTTTATGACATTTTATAAAATACATTAATTTATCATGAATTCTGTGTAATTAAACCTTAAAAAATAAGGCTACTAACCAAAAGCACTACTTTTTTGTATAATTTAATAATTTTTTTAATGAAAAAGTTGAGTTTTAGAACAGTTTTTTGTCACAAATTTTCTTTGGGGGGCCGTGAAGGAATGCACCGTACACAATGGGGGCCACATGCTGAAAAAGTTTGGGAACCACTGGCCTAGGAAGCCACCAGCTGAATTTAGATCAGTTAACATAGTGATTGCTATAGGAATGAGAAGACTTTCAACCAGTAAAAGTTACAGTATTGTAGAAAACCACCTATTGCACCATTACGATCAGTTCATATTCTATGTGCTATTTTTTTTGTCCATATACAAACTGATAATCATCGATTCGCACTGAGTCCTGAATTAAACATAAAATAACAGTTTTAAAGAAAAAACATGTTATCTAGCTTTTACTGTTTTTGTTCACACATGTTTGAGCTAAGTTTTTAATGATTCATTCGACACACGCAGGTTCACAACTAATCAATATCTTCTTTTGTTTCTTATATGTTGCGTCAGTGTGATGGAGAGATCACCATTATTCCAGTCATGTTTTTAATCGTGGGTGTAGAAAGAGTTACTACACGCACAACATGTATGGGTTTACATTTCTCTGCTTGTCTTAAAGGGACAATATGTAAGGTTTTGCATTGAAATATCCAGAAACTACTAGCACGGTGTAAAATATTTTTTTTTACATGTGTACTTATCCCAAATGTTTGAATCCAAAAAATGTGCAGTTCCGCCCCTCTTCATAGGGGCGCTTATCAATGCCGTCATGTCCATGACATCATTGGTTTCTGCAGAGCCGGCGCCAGACCATAGCTAAAAGGGGGCACGCGGCTTCCAACAGGGGGGCATGCAATCAGCAACAATAACTTGCAATAACAAGGCTGAACAACAACAAATACAGTGCAAGCACTCATAAAACACGTTGCTAGTATCAAGTCACATTAATATTAATAAGACGTAATGATGCATGAATCAGAGAAACTGCTCTATTTTAATTTAAAAAAGCATATATCAACTATATTTTCTTCATTTTATAACATTAAAAGTTATGAAACATATCATGTAATTTTTTTTAGTTATTCTTGATATATATTAAATTAATAAAACACCGTGTAAGGGTGCACAACAACCTCTTTGGGGGGGGGCACGGCCCATGAATGCCCCCCCATGACGCCGGCTCTGGGTTTCTGCTTTTGCTCCCATTAAAACCATTAGTGTGTTTAGGTGCAACTTTTCCATTTGATTTCTCAATCATGTCAATTCTTGCAGCACTGCATGAAGTTCAACAAGCCTTTTGACTTCATGTGACACTGTGCAGATTGATCGGCATATTACATTTTGCGAGAGTATTGTTTCGTGATAGTTTGATTTCAAGTCTGCCCAGTAGTAGTAGTAGTAGTTCACATGGAGAAGTATGCTAAATGCGGAAGTAGTCAAACAGAAAATTTAGCAAATAAGGTTATGCTTTCCATCTCAAGAGGGGACGGATGATAAACCATCTCCAATATGTAAGGAATAATTGACGACGGGCTGTTGAATTATAAGAAAATAATGCACACCAAAGGTAGTTCGCGTCATGCCGTTACACCGCGGTTGTGCATTATTTTCTTATGATTCAAAGGACCGGAGTCAATTATTCCGCTTATACCACAGTTACCAAAAATTTTGCTCTGGTGCCTATTTTAAAGACATTTTAAAGGTTAGGTGTGCGGTTATTGAAAAATAATCAACATGGAACATTTCTAAACCAATCAGAATAAGGCATTCAACAGCACCATGGCATAATTGAATTTAGACTGCAATACCAATTTCAATGTTACATACAGCTCCTTTAAGGATTTCTTGACATGTTTTATGTTTATTTCCTTTCATCAATCAAATATCTTGCTTTTACATAAACCTTTCTTTGTCCTTCTGGATTAAAATGTCTCAAAGTTCTTCTTTATGTTAGGTCTTGTAGTTTCAAGATGGCCAATTAATTTGAAGTTTTGCTAAGTAATAAGTGCTTTCAGCCCTTCTTCATAGGGATGCTTATCAATGCCGTCAAATCCATGACATCATTGGTTTCCGATGATGCCATAAAACCATAGGTGTGTTAATGCAGTTAATTAATTTAAACTTGTTTTTATAAGTTAAATTAACATAAAAATATGTTGAAATGATATCATGTTTTTACAGTGCTGGAGGTGTACGAAACGTTCTTGTCTGGTTAAAATGTCCCGATACTATTTTGCATTTGATCCTTTTTTAAATCAGTGTCAGGCTGGACCGAACTCGCCACAGACAGACAGATATTGAAATCGAATACAGCTGTTCATGCGGTTTCCCGGACAGGGATTAGACTAGTCCTAGACTAAAACAAATGTAAGAGCTGTCCAAACTGAAAACAACTTGCACTGACATTTCTTAAAATACATCAGTGCTCTTTGTTTTACCTCAAAAATGCACACAGGTAATGTTTTTTAGTAAGGCATGTTTGTTAAAACTAATTCTATTTCCTAATTAATCCTAGTCCTGGTTTAAAGGGGACATGTCACAATAATTTTTTAAGATGTAAAATAAATTTTTGGTGTCCCCAGAATACTCATGTGAAGTTTTAGGTCAAAATATCATATAGGTAATTTATTATAACATGTTTAAATTCACACTTGTAGGTGGGAGCAAAAATGTGCTTTTTGTTTTTGGGTGTGTCCTTTTAAATGCAAATGAGCTGATGAAATGCAACACTGGTCGCAATGATGGTGGTTTGATGCAATTCAAACTCAATTGTGCTGTCAATAATTTTTTCTTTCTCTCTGCACTAAATGACAGTCCTGTGGTTGGATAGTGCAGATTAAGGGGTGGTATTATTATAATGAGAGATCCTTCTGACATCACAAGGGGAGCCACATTTCAATTACCTAATTTTTCACGTGCTTGCAGAGAATTGTTTACCAAAACTAAGTGACAGGGTTGTCCCTTTTCACATTTTCTGGGATGATAGAAGCACTCATAGCACTGAAACATGGAAAAAGCCAGATTTTCATTCCCTGACCCCTTTAAATCCGTGAAACCGCCCCAAAATGTCCCTTCTTACTCAAAGTGAACTTGTTTATTGTGATTTCTCCTAGAGGACGTGATCTTAATTCAACATCTTCAACATCAAATTAAATCATGCTTTAGGATCAGGGTTTGATCAAATTTTTCCCTCTCAATGATCCCCTGTGATTTTAAGAGTAGGTAAAGATTAGGGATAAGGTTAGGATTATGTCTGTCTGACATCAATGCTGTTTCACAGACATCAAAATGTTGCAGTGGTTCTTAAACTGGGGGCGTACGTTTTTTTTAAATACATTTTATAACAAACATTAATTTATCATAAATTCTGTGTAATAATAAACCTTATACAAATAAACACTGCATTGTATAATTTAATATATTTTGTTCAATTCAAATTCTAAGTTTGAGATTGTTTTATGAAGCGATGTCCTATGGGTGGTTGTTTGAGACAACCGTTTGAGAACCACTGCTCTAGAGTTATCATGGTTAACTAGTCTGCATGTGTTTATCTTCATCTTTTGGCTCAGGTTATTTGATCATTATAGAGAAGGTGTGAAAACATGTGTGCTGTGTTCAGAGGGGAATTGGTTGTCTTTCTTGACGCTCTCTAATCTTGATCACACATTGACATATGGAGCGGCTGTTGTGTGCGGGATTGACATGAACGAGTTGACCTTTACAGCCTGCTTTGCAACCACCATAGATCTCTAATACCATTAACAAAACATGTTTTGTTGTTGACCATAAGAAATGGGTTTTTGTGTGTCTTCAGCTGGATTCGATTTCAATATCTTTCTGTCTGTCTGTCTATGGCGAGTTCGGTCCGGCCTGCACGAATCTCTGACACTGAATTGAAAAAGGACCAAATGCAGAATAGTATCAGGACATTTAACCATACAAGAATGTTTCGTACACCTCCAGCACTGTAAAAAAGTATATTATTTCAACATAGATTTTTGTGTTCCTTATACTTATAAAAACAAGTTTGAATATAATATGTAAGCATTGCTTAAATAATCCTGAGAAATTCATATTGATTCAAGGTCCCTAGAGTCCCATTATTGTTTATTGTATGGTGATAGGCAGAGGGAATTTGCAAACCCAGACACCCTCAAAATATTACATCAATGCACTTCTTCATAAAGTGGATTGTCTGTAGAGCACAACTTCCAATTACAGATGCAATCCCATATTTAAATAATACATGCGCACACACACAACAAAGACTACATTATACACCCCCTAGGGAAAGATTCATTGCCAGACATGGTGTATACATGACTTCATCATTAATTATGGGTATTAAATCAACTTTTATTAAAATAATGGATTGAAATTCATAAAGCGTCTGTCTGTAGCAATGATGCAAAACAAGTGTATTTAAAAGAGGTAACAGCAGGCAGGTATCTGTGCCTCTCGGCTAGTCCAATTATTTAGATTAATATTTGCTAAAAATGCAGAGATGCTTTCTTATCTAAGTCCTTTTGTAACTAAAACCATTTTGTTGATCTGAAAGACAACCATTATTTGTTTTTAAGGGGCACCATCCAAGTGTAATCCAGTTTCTCTGTGAGGCAGATTCTTTCATTTCGCAGTCCTAGGTGCATATATTCCCTTGAATTTCTTTTCGAAAGATAATGTACAATTACTCCATAACAAACATGCAAAGTGTGTCTAGTCATATTGTCTAAATGTATTATACTTTATGTTGTGATACTACATCCAGAATGAACTGATTTGAACAGAACTGCATCACCATCTAGTGGTACAAATAAATGATAAACAGTGTAATGGGATCTAAAAGTCAATTCAAAATCCTACCTGAAAAAAGAATGGAGAAATATAAAAATATAGAGATATTAAAAGATCTGAATAGTAAACAAGAAAAACTTGACCTTGAAAAAATTAAAGATTCAAGGTTTGGGACACTTATCAAACAAGCAAAACCGTGACAATGCTGAGGTTATAGTAATTGTCACATTTCTTGCTTTTACTGCAATGTTTATATTAATTTGTCTAAAAAACAATTAAAAATACAATAAAAAAGCTATTTTACTAGCAGCGCACACCCAGACCTTCAGACTCCATACTGTAAAAAGGATTTGTTGGTTCAACTTTAAAAAATAAGTTACCTAGTTGCCTTAAAATTGTGAGTTGATTTGACTCAAAAAAGTTGGGTAACACTTTACTTGAAGGGCTGTTCATAAGACTGACATGGCACCTTAATAATCATGACACAACACGTGTCATGAACATGAAGGAGATTTTATGCACATTTATGACAACTGCTATTCAGTATCATTTGTTTAATTATGTCATTTTTAACGCAAAGATGACATTGTTTGAAATGTCTTTTTTATGACAACTTGACACAATACATCATAACTTGTCATAAATCTGTCATAAACAGACTACTTAGCTTTGTGGGTTAACATTACATTAAACTGTCGTTTAAATGTCATTAAGTGTTAATACGGTCAAATAATTTGAAAAACCTTAACAAAATGCAACAGACACGTCAAAATATTACACTTAACTTTATGTGTGAGCACAATACATAAAAAACAGATAACATAACTTGTTCTTCATCACACAGAGGGTTCTGAAATTTTCTGACACAAAAGAAAAAAATACCAAAGTATTTAATTAATTATTTTAATGTATTTAACTGTTTATCTAGCAATATGGACCCAACGCTGCACGGCTTAACCCATCATTGTATCTGTCTCCAAATGCAATAAAATATAATTTTATCAATTTGAATTATTATTGGATGATTGATTTGATTTCTTAAACACATGGAAGAAACTTAAAAAAACATTATGAACTGAAGAATATTCATGACGCTGTTATAAAACTATTTGACAGAGTATTAACACTTAATGATCTTTTTAATGACAAATTCAATTTGTATCACTGGTAAAAAGTGGTCAGTTATGTTGTCTTGGTAATGTCAAGTTGTCGTGACAAGTTATGATGTATTGGTTTATGTCAAGTTGTCATAACAAAGACATCTCAATGTCATTTTTGCATTAAACATGACATAATTGAGCGAATGACACTTTATGATAGTTATCAAAACTTGCATAAAATCTCCTTCATGCTCACTGCACGTCATGTCATGATTATGAAGGTGTCATGTTAGTCTTATGAACACCCCTTCAAGTGTTACCAAAAAATTTGTAAAAATATTGTGTCAACTAATATTAAGAGAACCAGGTAACTAACTTTTTTAAGTTGAACCAACTTTTTTTACAGTGCACTGTATGTATACAGTCAGCAATAAAGAGACATTTCTTTGTTTTCTTTCTTTTCTTGTATTTAGGTTGTTGCTACAACTTTTATCAAAACTTTTGCATAAAAAGTACTTAACAAAAAGTACAAAAAAAAAAGGAATTACATTGTTATGAGTAACACAGTGACAAGAAATCTCAATTCACATGAAAAATATCAATAAAGACAATAACAGGCTCACTCCACACAAAACAGTCACCTATAAAAGGATTTGTTATTTCTTTCAGCCATTACGGGTAAAAATACACATGACAGCACACAAATACAATGACATGTCACAGTTATCTTGTTGCATGTTCAATTAAATTGTGCAAATATTTCATTTCCGAGTGCATTGTTATCATTCATAGTTTGTCATGGGAGAGTAAACGATAATTTATTCAGATATATTTTACATTAGAGAAAAGTAACAAAATAATAAGTTCCAGCTGATAAATACATTCATTAGAACAAATGCATTAAATAAATAAAAACCTCAAATGTAAAATATCATTACTAAGGTCTTGATAAAAGCAAATTATAAAGCAGATTTTAGTTTTAACTTTCTATATATTTGGCCTTTAGCATCTTAATTGGTTAAATTAAACAGGGTGCTACGCTCAAACCCCGGTTAAGAGATAAAATCTCTTGTGTGCTCTTTAATTTTAGTTAATTGTACATGGTTGAATTATCTTTTAACCATTTTTTCAGTCTCATTTAGACACAATGGATATTTTTCTGTATAATCTGATTGTGAAGTGCTTTTCATGAAGGTCCCATCATGGACAGTAAATACAGTACAAGTTTCTCTTTATGGAGCTCAGATGCAAAACCTTCTGAGTACGTCTGACATGTTTTCTGTTATCAGGCTCTTAATGGATTCTGAAAACAAAGTGGTATTTTTCAATGGCCTGAGGCCAGGATTAAACGGATTTGAAGCTAAATTAATCAATGAACATATAATACATGCTGAGAGCATTCGGTTACTATCATTATCAAATTTTTGACAGAAGCAGCGTTTAGAGGGCTTTTCCATCTGAGCTTCTCAAATGGTCTCAACATGTGATTACAGGTCTGTTTGAAAACCGACTCCCTCTTAATCTCTCATTTACATCTCTGTGATCTGACATTAAGAAGCATCTCTGTCGTGAGCTGTAGTATTCTGGCACATTTTAGTGATAACACGTGACCCTGCCTGTGAAATCCAGGCTAAAGTCTTATCAAAAGAAAAAAAACATTGATTTCAATCTTTGACATGACCTTAGTCAATATTAAAGATTTCAAGGTTATATTTTTTCAGAATGTTCTTGGCATATGCAGGATGATTTTATGTAGAGTACAGTAAAAAAATGACTGTAGCAGTGTTTTCACAAACTGGATCACAAATGTGAAAAAATCAAATCAAATACAATTACGCAACTTTAATGGTGGCAGAATGTGAATCAGTATTGGTGTAATGTATGAAACAGAGTACAAAACTTGGCACATATTTCATTACTGTACATGGCTGATATGTTTGTTTCCATCAGTAAAGTGCAATTTAAAGAGATGAACCTTAAACATCATTAACAATGAACATGTGTGAAATTTAATCTGTAAATTGTAATTGCGCCGATTGATGCTAAACTCTTTTAAGGCACAATTTTTTTCTGTTGTACTGTGGAAATTGAGTTGTATATATTAAGTGCTCTTTTCTGTATTATATATGGCTTATTTAAAGTCATAAGCTGTCATTTTCCACTTTGATTATTTCAATAAAAATGATCTCAGATTAAACTCACAAATTATGCATTTTCACAATAAGATTACATTTGTCTCTGTTATGTTTTGTTTACATAACTCATATGCTCTGGTATTCTGAACATGTAGATGAATGTGAAGCATATGACTAGGGATGCACCGAAATTAAAATTCTTGTCCGAAACCGAAACACCGAATGAAATTATTATGCCAATTATTAGTACCATTGCATTAATGGCTATGACTGTGTACTAACTTTACTAGGGGTGTGACAGATCACAAAACTCACGGTTCGGATCACATTACAGTTTTTGAGGCACGGATCAGATTATTTTTCAGATCTGCAAAAAAGGGGTGGGAAAAATAAAGGAAACAAATAAAGAAATTACTATTAATTATAAAATAAGAACAAAGTTGCACATTAAGTAAGGTCTGAAATTAGCATTAGGTATATAATTTGAATTAAATGAATCATAACACTGTCTTTATTGTATAAATGAAATATAATTATTATTATTTTAGAGCTACAGAAGTGATTTTCTCTTTGTCTTGGGTTGTTTGATTAACTTTAATGACACAGACTTAAGTTAATTGAGGTTACTATCTCTTTAAGACCAAATAAGCACGGACTGGTTTCTGACTGTAATCTATAAATACACTTAAGACATAAACACATGTTTTTATTAGAAAAAGAATACTGTGGAGATCATTTTGTTTGTATGTGCCCTGTCAATATCAGAAAGATTTTATGTTTGCTTGCTTTTTAATACGCATCTCTTCGTGTATGCACTACTGAGTGCACTTAAACGCGCACGCACACACAGACAGTCGCTCCACATAAAAGCATTACGTTGTTTTTCATTGCTCTATTCGCGAAATGTATTTTAATGGATTACATTTTGAGACACAGTAGCGCAACTGTTTCTAAAGTTTACACATCAAGAGTTCTGGGGCCGGATTCACGAAAACATTCTTAAGACAAAAAATAAAGATAAATTATAAGAAGTGCGTAAGAATGTTCCTAAGTGCAATTCTCAAACATTTCTTAAGAAGTTCTCAATTTTTTTCTTAAGAATATCTTAAATTTTTGTCTTAAAAATAAAATGACAAGCTTATAAATTAATTATGATACCCTGCTAATGAGGTAACAATAAACTTATCCATTAATCTTTTGACTACCTTGCGATCATTAATGCGATACAAATGAGTGATGCATTAAAACTACTACAGGATGTTATTCGCTGTTGTAACAGAGGCCAGCTAGTATTAAGGCGTGCGGTGCGTAAATATAATTCCATAATGTCCTAATCAGTCCGTCATGCGGGTTGAGCACTCCGGGTGTGCGTGCTTCACTCTCCATGCCCACGGCTTCGTCTCCCGCGACCCGCGCTCACGCGTCAAGAGACGGACGTGGAGGATGAAGCATGCCCGCGGTTTCGGAGCCCTCGACTCACATGACGGAGCGATTACCGGTTCGCCTCCCGCTTAGAGCAACTTTTAGCTGTTAATTCACAATGAATGTAGGCTATTACGGAAGAAGTTAAATGTTTGCTAATATTATCACTAATACTTATTTGTGTTTCATGACATATTACTGAGTAAGCCATTAAACTTCATTATATGAGTGTGGAATTCCTCTTTAAACTAATCTATGTGAAGTAAACTGATTAAATTGCCATTTCAGACTACAAAATACAACATGTCACATTTAAAACAATCACATTAACTTATAAAACATCTTATATTTTGAGATTTAAGACTACTGTAAGGTTATCCTAACTTTAAGATGTTATTTAAGACAGTTTATTTTTCGAGAATTGGAATTCTTCTTAAGTTTTTTCTTAAGAACATACTTAAGGAAAAAAATAAGAACTTTCTTAAGAAGGTTTTTTTTGAGAATACAAAATATTCTTAACTTTTTTCTTAAGCTTGAATTTAAGATAAAAATGGCAGTTAAGAAGATTTTTCTTTTTAAAAATGTTTTGTGAATCCGGCCCCTGATCTTTGAAGGGCATAGGGATCATCACGTCTGACTGGAGCTGGACCTGACACATTCAACCGCATGTGCGTCTGTGCCATAGATCTGTGCATACAGAAAGCTGCTCACTTTAGCGCCTTTTTGCGGTTAAATTGTTTAAAATCACTTGAATGTTAACATTTGCAAGCCTTTAAAACACGTGCAAATGATAATCTTTCCCTACTTAAATTTGTGTATTAATCCTCGAATCGCATGCGAGTCGATCCGTGATACATACTGATTCACGACACAGAGACACAGGGATACTGAAATACATCCACACTGCAGACATGTTGCTTTAGACAAGCACGTGCAGGTCGCAGTTTCTGTTCTGCGTTATCACAACATTACGGCTGTATTGTTTCAGTGATAACTGAAAATGCTCTTTTGGGCCATTTACGCGGTGGCCGAATATTCAGTGCATCCCTACATATGACTCAAATAGAAATCTTTGAAAACTATATTATGGCGCTTTTTAGTTGTAACAAATGTTCCTATCTAGAATGAAATCCGGTCGAAGGGGAGTTCAGGCTGGTGAGGAGATCTATGAGAGCATTGGTGCATATGACACAACCGCAGTGTATGTGCTGTGTATCTGTGGTCATAACTGTGCGTGCGGGTTGGTGATGATCTCGGCGGGAACGTGCTTGATTGGCAGGTCTCTGTCTTGCCCGCTCGCGTCTGTGCTCTCGCAGCTGCTTTGAGGAGATTCAGGTGGAGGCTTATACAGAACAGCGGCCAGCAGAAAGAAGAGAGAGCCTAAAACCTACATCACATAAGCAGAGAAACAAATGTTTACCAAATACAATAACTTTATGAAAATGATTTGATAAAGCATTGGCTTCTCTGTGATATCTCATGTCTACAGTATGTGTGTTTTTATCTACCTTGTATATGATGCCAGCGATGAGTGAGTACTGACTCATGGATGAGTTGTGGTATAAGTAACAAGAGCCGTATTCCCCACGCTTCTCCTCCCACAGGAGGCAAGAGATGTCGATCATTGAGCCGAACGCTATAGGCCCCGGGATCCCACCTAGTGTCCTTACAACAATCCACTGGATGCCAAGTCCAAATGATCTTTGACTGTCAGGAACACACCTACAGGGTAAAACAGAGAACGTGGTTAGAATGTAATGTATGTCAGAAACCTTTTGTGAAAGCCATAAAGGCTGAAGTATGGTCTATTTTGTTATGCGTACGTGAGGGTTTGTGCATGGACAATATTACAGAGATCTGTCTTTTTTTAATAAGTATTCCTACTACTCATCTTATACACAACTCAACTACATACAGAAAATAAGCTCACAGTGCACATAATACACAAACCGAAATAAAGAACAAGAAACTACACTGAACAGATGAAGCGAGTGTGTGTGTTGTACCTCAGTGTTGCAGTTAGTGCAGGGATACTGCAGAGGAACGTGAAGAAGATGACGACAAAGAGAAAGCTGAGGAAGGCTGGCATGTGATTGCAGGACGAAACACACTTTCCTTCTTCAGCAAATCCCACCTCACCCCATGACACATTTCCTACCACACAGCTACAGCCAGAATACACCTACAAATGCAGAAACATGAAGACATGAACATATTTAAGCCTTATATTATGTTCCAGGTCAATTTGACCCGTTTTGATATTTAACCATTTATTCTTGAAATGTTGTGACTTTATCTCATTTATGGCCATGAACATGCATGCAAAGTTTGGACATGCTGATATGTTTTGAAGTGTACCCAACTAATTTTGTAACGATTTTGATGTTCGCGGGTCAATTTGACCCACATTTTTTTTTTGTTACAAAGCAACTGTACAAACCCAAATTAAAAATATATTTCAGTGTTTGTTGCTATATTGAGTTTTACTATCCTGAAAAATGGGTAAAATGCTTCTCCTCACTCTTTTGAGTACTGAAAAAGACTTTTACAGACACAGATGGTAAAAGTGAGCTATTATTTCTATTTACAAGTACATGTATATGAAATACTACTTAAGTTATCTATTTCTTACAGAAATTTTGTGACTTTTTCTCATTTAGGGCCATGAACATGCATGTAAAGTTTGGACACGCTGATATGTTTTGAAGTGTACCCAACTAATTTTGTAACGATTTTGATGTTCGCGGGTCAATTTGACCCGCATTTGTTTTGTTACAAAGCAACTGTACAGACCCAAATTAAATATATATTTTCAGTGTTTGTTGCTATATAGGAGTTTTACTTTCCTGAAAAGTGGGTTAAAATGCTTCTCCTCACTCTTTTCAGTACTGAAAAGGAGTTTTACAGACACAGATGGTAAAAGTAAGCTATTATTTCTATTTACAAGTACATGTATATGAAAGACTACTTAATCTAGTATTTCTTCCAGACATGAGCATGCATGCAAAGTAAGGATGTTGAAATGTTTTTTTTTTACGCAAATAATGATTTTATTACGATTTTGATGTTCGCGGGTCAATTTGACACATATTTTTTGTTCCAAGGAAGCTGTATAGACACAAATTAAATAGATTTATTGCGTTTATGTTTTTTGCTACCCTGGAAAGGCAAAAGTGAGCTTTTATCCACTATTTTCAGTACTGATAAAGACCTTCTTAGACACAGAAAAGTAAAAGCGAATAGAAACGATAATTTCTATCTACAATGTATATTAAATACTATGTAAAGCAGATGAATTCAGACCCATAGAAAATCCAGAGGTGAATACAGGTGGTGCCAGTTGTGCCCCACAAAACATGACACCAAACCAAGCACCATTTGTTAAAAATGCAAGAAGTCAAAAAGCAAATGCTTGCTGTGTGCACATCATGTAAACAGTGATTTCTTAAATTTGTACAAGAAGCCTCAAGAACAAAATATGAACCTGTTTAGGAAAAGAAAAGCTTCATTTATTTTCACAGTAATATAATAATATATTTTTATTTAGGATGTTTTAAACATAGGTATGTTAAAAAACATGTTGCATTTAAAGGTGAAATGTTAAACGTTACAACAGTTTATTTTCAACATTTGTTAAAACAAACATGTTAAAAATTGTGGTTAAATGCATTTTTAAAAATCATCCTTTTTAATATTAAAGGTGCAATGTGTAAATTGTAGCGGCATCTAGTGGTGAGGTTGCGAATTGCAACCAACGACTTCGTCTACTGCTCACCCTTCGCTTTTGAAACACATAGAGAAGTTACGGTAGCTGCCACCGGACAAACATGTCATTGTCGGAGACAACTTAGTAAAAAAAATTGTCCGTTAAGGGCTTCTATAGAAAAATGGCGTCACAAAATGGCGACTTTCATGTAAGGGGACCCTCAGTGTATAGATAAAAAGGTCTCGTTCAAAGGTAATAAACACATAACGGTTCATAATGAAAGGTCTTTATACACGCCTGATAATATAGTTTTGTATATTATTTTGCATTTCTGTCAAGAGATCCTTCAAAAAATTACACACTGCACCTTTAAGTGTTTGTGATGTGTGACAAAAATTGATACTAAAATGGTCCTGTTTATATCTAATTCCTTCTTGTTTTTATGATGTGATATTTAGGGAATTTCATTGAATCCAATGCGGGTCAAATTGACCCGCATTGACCCGCTCCATTAAATCCGTCACAAAAAAATCTAAAACAATACAAGGACTAAAGGGACCATATCCTACAATTTATAGTTTCACTTTTCGATCTACTTTTAAAGGAATAATCTACTCATTTTCAATAATAAACTATGTTATTACCTTAACTAAGAATTGTTGATACATCCCTCTATCATCTGTGTGCGTGCACGTAAGTGCTGGAGTGTGCTGCGACACTTCGATAGCATTTAGCTTAGCCCCATTCATTCAATGGTACCAATCAGAGATAAAGTGACCAAACACATCAACGTTTTTCCTATTTAAGACGAGTAGTTATACGAGCAAGTTTGGTGGTACAAAATAAAACATAGCGCTTTTCTAAGCGGATTTAAAAGAGGAACTATAATTTATGGCGTAATAGCACTTTTGGGAGTACTTCGACTCGCCTGAAAAGTCCGCTCCCCTTCTCACTCTCATAATGGGAGAGGGAGGGTGTTACTGCGCCGAGTCGAAGTACTCCCAAAAGTGCTATTACGCCATAAAATATAGTTCCTCTTTTAACCCTCTGGGGTCCGACCATTTTGGGACACTCTCAGAGGTTCTGACATGCTCTTACATTTGGTCTTTTTTCAGTTGCTTTAAAACATAATAATGGGAAGTGTCTCATACCACTGCGTTCAGCACGAACTGGGCTAAGATATTATATGAGCTACATGTATGTACATGTTTGTATTTTTGAGAGAAAAATGTTTATGCGTGGTTTTTAAAAAAGCAAAATTTTTAAGTCACTGATATAAGTCCACAAAACCCATACTAAACATGTTTTAACAAGACTTTCCTAAACATAATCTAGTAGTCTAGAGTTTTTTCTTTAAAATGATGTGACAATCACCATGCCTACTTATTCACATAAAACAATGTATTCATTTAGAAATTGTAAGACACTTTTTGTTTAGACGGGCTGTATGCGAGAAGGATTGATTGACAGCAAGCAAACAAAGGCTTGCATAATGAGGCAGGAATGTGAGAATGAACTACAGTAAAGAATGTGAGGACAAATGTATACATGTTTGTTTGAGGTTTATTAAGTTAACAATATAATCAAAATAGAAATGATGGTTAGTAGGACATTTTAAGTTTATTTGGAAACATACCCTATTCCTAAAACTTTGTATAAACTAAGAAACTGATACACAACAGAGCTGTAAACTTCATGTGGCTCATGTTACCATATAACTTTATGTCCAAAAAGTGTTTTTCCACTTCATAGTTTTGTACTGATGAGAGAGATGCAGACCTCTAAGAGAGTTATATACAGCTGTTAGCATAAATTGTCCACAGAAATACCCTTACTTATATAACTGATGGGTAAATGTCACTGATACTAAGTTACATTATACTATCTTGTACATAAACATAATCTCAGATAAACATCTGCAGCAATTAATATAAAAAGCTGTTTTCAGATGTCCATCCCTTATCGTCTAGCTTCTGTTTTAAACGTGTTTCTGTAAGCGCGTATGAACTTTAAAAACACATCGCATGTGCGCAAGCTCGCGTCTCCGTGTAACACGGCGCTCATAAAAACGGTGTTGTGTGTAAAGCGCAATGTATGGAATAGCCTTGCATGTAAACAATATGGAATCATTTTACAGCAAATCCCGCAGCGCAGCATTACTCAAAGTTGCCATGACAGATACGAAAGGGAATAACTGTGTCTTAACACTGTACAACATGTAACAGATATCCGCCATTATGGGAGGTCACGCGTACTCGTTTGTAAATAAGCATGTAAACATGGAATCATATTACAGCACACACTTAAAAGATACAGCAGTTCAGGCTTACTGAAAGTTTCCATGAAGGATATAAGTGAATAACGGTGTTTAACACTGTTACAGCATGCTTCAGTGAAATCCGCCATTACGTGAGATCGCGTCCGTTTGTAAACAATGCGAAACTTTTTCAATCCGAAGCGTGTAGTCTGCTAAGGTTGCTTAACGTTACTGTATGTAGGCTGAACTGCACAAGCCATGAGCATATTAAGTTACATGATAGCAAATATAAATGGTATAAATTAACTGTTAACGTTACTTACTTCTAATCCAGCAGTGCGTTCTTCATTATTCTTCTTAGGTAACGTTAAAGATAAATGCTTCTCTTCCTCAATGTCCAGACATAAATGAAGATATTCCTCACGTGTGTGAATAAAGTTTATAATCCAAACATGCGGTAAAAAGTCTTTAAATCTGATCAAACTTTACGCTTTGCTTGTTATGGTTGAACAGCTTGTGTCTTCATTACCATGTCAACAGCTGTGGGCGTGACCAAATTAAAGATAATGAAGTCAGCCAGGAAAAACGGTACTCTCTTTACTTCAATGCAGATTACATAAACTGGCAATATTTGTTTTCGATTATATTTAGCTTGTTTAAAAGTAGACATTTCAGGCTTTCTTTGGATGTGTGTATCATGCTTGTGTGACGAGTAATCGCGGAGTTTCAATTGATTTTTGTAACGTGTTTTGAGAGACAGCTGGCAGAGACAGAAATGTCTGGATGGACACCCTGTTTATTTTCTTTATTTGACAAAAACACAAAGATCTGTTGTTATTGTGAATGAACACATATAAAAGAAGACCCTTTACCGTTTCAAATGATGTCAAACACGTAAGTGTATGATTATTAATGATGGAGTATTTTAAGTTGATTCTGCCATGATAAGGAAAAAACACGTCAAATCCGCTTAGAAAAGCGCTACGTTTTATTTTGTACCACCAAACTTGCTCGTATAACTACTCGTCTTAAATAGGAAAAACGTTGATGTGTTTGGTCACTTCTAACTTTATCTCTGATTGGTACCATTGAATGAATGGGGCTAAGCTAAATGCTATCGAAGTGTCGCAGCGCGCTCCAGCGCTTACGTGCACGCACACAGATGATAGAGGGATGTATCAACAATTCTTAGTTAAGGTAATAACATATTTTAATATTGAAAATGAGTAGACTATTCCTTTAATGTTAGTAAACCAGTGTCCTGCTTACTTACGTGTTGACATACAAAAATACGTCATCCCTGTGGCACTCTATATTAAGCTCTTTACTGTATATTGGTATATTATTGGTATTGATGATGCCTGCTTATTGACTGTCTATGTTATGACCCCTTTAATGCAACATTTAAAATAAATAATTGTGATGAGTGTAAGTGAGATGGAGACAGGTGTAGCAGGTGTGTTTTGTACCGGTCTGCCTTTGGCGTTGTATGTTTGGTTGATGGAGCTGCAGCCAGCGTGGCAGGGAGAGAAATACATCACTCCATCTGCACCGCACACAGGGTTAAACAGCTCCTTATCACAGTGACATCCCACGTTACAGCTCACGGTCAGGTTGCCCAGCTCTGAGACGCTGCGAGAGAGATAATCTCCAGTGTGAATAAATTTAGATCTCAGCCAAATAAGGTGTTAATACATTTGTTCCTGCTGTAAGTGTGAATGTTAATCAATACC
Source organism: Misgurnus anguillicaudatus (assembly GCF_027580225.2). NCBI lineage: Eukaryota > Metazoa > Chordata > Actinopteri > Cypriniformes > Cobitidae > Misgurnus > Misgurnus anguillicaudatus. Next base: position 13,502,345 of record NC_073349.2, on the reverse strand, counting down.
TGTACACATGTCAGACATAAATAAAGATAATGCATTATTTAAATCATTATTACTGTAACAGTTTCTTTCCCTGTCATAAAAAAGCTAAATGAAATTCATGATAAAATAAAAGAGACTGAAATGCAGTTGATGATGTTGTGTTCAGTACCTGCTGTTGTAAATTTCTGTCTGCAGGTAGGGGGCGCTGTAATCGTGGTTTGGCAGGTTGCTATTGTAAGGGACGGTCACACCAGCCATCGGCACATTAGGACAGTGTAGGAGAAAGATGAAGATAGCCGACAGGCTGACCAGTGCACACACCATGCAGAATCGAATTATACCTCTGCAACGGAGGTTGAGCTTATTTACAATGTATCCACCAAGAAATGTACCACCTCCACCTGCCGGCACCACCATATAGCCTAGAATAAAGAGAACTTTTAGATGTACAGTATATACAATAGCTGTTCTTTTGGACATAATACAAAAAAATTGGTCACTCACTGTTACGCTGGACCACAAAACCAGTCTAAAGTAGCAGGGGTATATTTGAAGAGTTTGGTTCCAAAACGCGATAAACGCCATTTTTGAAAAAAAATGAGTGACTGACAAAATCAGTATTATATCAGGTCAGTATTTAAAAGTAAATTCTTAATTTTACGCAAAATCCAATATCCGCCGTGTTATTCTGTCATCTTTTCTTCCTTTTCCCCTAAATGCGATAAACGCCACTCCTCCTTTTTTACAGAACGCAATAAATCCGCTCCAGAAATTACTTAATATGACAAAGTAAGTGTTTTGATTAATGCCATTAATGTTTATTTTTTTTAGTCAGTGTGTACAACTGTTCAACTAAATGAATATAAAATGGCAAAGATGAATGCACATTTGTGCATTGAATTAATAGATTTCTAGCATTTTGAAACAAAAACTGTCATGGATTTATTGCATTTTGTGGAAAAAAATAATTCGTTTTTATAATAAATCTTTAAATCAAGTTATGGATTTGAATTTTTTATGTTTTTATAACCTAAAGATGCTATTTGTAACAGAAAATAGTGGTTTTCATCTTGTCACTTTCTTGGTATAGAAAACACGTTTTTACCGAAATTTGTCAAAATGGATTTATTGCGTTTTGGATCCAAACTCTTCATAATAGCCAGCAATACATGGCCTTGGCCAAAATGACAGATTTTTTTAAATGCCAAAAATCATTAGGATCACGTTTCATGAAGATGTTTTGTAAATTTACTGCCGTAAATATATCACAAATGTATTTATCATTAGTAATATGTGTTGCTATGGATTTTTTTTGACAACTTTAAAGGTAGATTTTTTGCACCCTCAGATTCCAGAATTTCAAATAGTTGTATGTCAGCCAAATATTGTCCTATCCTAATAAACCACTCAGATGATCTATAAATCTCAACTGAACAAAATTGACCCTTATGACTGGTGTTGCGGTTCAGGGTCACATAGGTCTGGTAGGTCACAGCAAACTTTCAGGTGTGACAACAGCATTTAAATACGGGAGTGATTTAAGAGTGTTTGTACGGAACAAGACTCACTCCCGAAAATGACCCAGAGATAACATAGCAACGTTCTGCCTCACAGCTTATCACTCACAGCTTTGACCAAAATAATTTAACAGCGTTATGTTTTGCAATAAACCTCTGTCTTGGCGTTGTGTGTTGTATGCATTTGTGAGGCTGTTCCACAGCGCGCTGTCTTGCAGTGTTGCCAGGTCCTCATCTTTTTTGTACTTGCATAACGTTTTGGCACTTAACCGTTTATGGCTTTTGAAGCGATCAAGTTTTTGGTGTTATTAAAGTGTGAAGATGAAGTCCACAAATCTAATTCCATACCAGTATGAATATTTTGATCTTTAAGTTAAAACATTTGGATTTATTTTGGTTTATTGTTGGAAGACTTTTCTAGGCATTTATTTTGTCAAAAGAGAGACCTGTCATGTTCATGATGCAAGTTTAAACACTTTATTAACAACTAGTTGTTCAGTTCAGTTCTGTACACACTATGTAGAGTTTCTGTAAATGCGGGTGTCACTACCTGCATTTCGCGGGAATTAATTTGGTTGTAGAATGCGGTTGTCAGTCTCGTAAATTACTGAACTGTGTGTGTACAGAACAGGATTAAGCATTAAAAGGTGAAGTGACTACCGAATTAATATGCAGTGTGTACGGGAACATATATTAAAAATGTAAGCTTGCAGAGAGGGTGTGGTGATTCATACCAAACCAAGTCGCTGCCTCTGATGCACTGAGATTAAACTGAGATTCAAGAAATTTGGGGCCAAATGTGGACATCCCAGCTATAAGTGTTGCCTCTGTGGCCCCAGCCAGACACAGAAAGATGAAAGTAGGGTTCTTCAGAAGAAACAACATGGATCTAGAGAGAAAAGAGGAATAAAAAAAGACAAAAGATAAGAACGTTTTTACACATTAACGTTTTAACTTCACACTGAAATGTATCCTGAATTAGTGTTGTCACGGTACTAGAATTTCTAATTTTGGTACTATACATGGAAAATTTCGGTACCACGGAGGAAAATCTGCCACAGCATTTAGGCCTTAAACTTTTTTAATTATGATTTTATTACAATACAAATATAACAAGGCAGAATTCTTTTGACTTTCACATTTTTAACATGACTACGAGGTCATTGCAGATTTATACTCCTCTGCTTCTGTCTGATGCTATAACAGAAATAGGCCCACAATTTAGGAAACATTTTTGTTTTTCAGGTCTTCACGGGTCCAAAAATTCCTATCCGAACCCAAAGAGACCTGTAAATGTACAAAACTGAACCGACCCGGACCTGTCTGTTATTTTGAAAGCTGGACCCGGAACCGACCCGGACTCGTCTATTATTTAAAAGCTGGACCCGGAACCGACCCTCGAAATACCGATATTTTTGACAACACTATTCTAAATGTATGAAAATGCAACTCTATAATTAATCACATACAAAAATATAACAATATATTATTAAAATTGTGTTTAATATGTTCATGTAGCTCTATTGATAGAGCATTGCGTTAGCAGCACAAAAAGTCATTTGGGTTTGATCCCGGTGATCACACATCCTGATCAAATGTATACACTGTAATGCCCTGTAAATCACTTTGGATAAAAGCCTCTGCAAAATGTAATATTTTTATTATGTATTTGATAATTTCTACACATAAAACTACTGTATTACTTACTTACTTATACAGATGCATATAATAAATGATGGGGTAATTTTCATTTTTTGGGTAAACCATTCGTTTAAGTGGATGTCTGACAAATAAAACTGTAGGAGGTTTCTTATTTCATTGTCCAAATAAAATCGACCAAATTAAAATCGACAGCCTGATCATTTAAACGTGGCAGTTTGTCGAGTTAGCAAGAGTGAAGTGTCAGTAAACTGTGCTAATTCTCTGTATCGTACAAAAGTCATCAAGGGACCCATCACACCTCTGAATTCGCTGAACTTCACAAACTTGATAATTACAGCCTCAGTATTTTCCATCAAGGGTGTACAAATATACACATGACAGCTACTTTAATAGACAGCGTGATACTGTTTAGCAAATGTGGCCTGACAAACCACATACTGTGCATTTACATTTCTGTATGTAACAAAACGCAATTTATGGTACAGAGCTTTCACGGTCCTATACAAAGTACATACAGTACAGATAAATTTACTCTCGCTCTGATCATGTGTTTATACTGTACCTGGGCATGTCCTTTACTGTTTTGCCAAACTGAGGATCAGATGCTGTGACCTGGCTGCCATCTTTCAGCTGGTGAGCCTCAGAAACGCGCATGGCCACGTATCGCTGAGAGCCTGCGTGATAGAGAACACAGAAAAAAAGGCAATCAGATACATACGCTGTGTGTGGTGAAGCTGAACCTTTTTTAACAGTGCTTGCGAGTAGTACCTGGTAGCTGGCGTGGGTAACCCAGTATAGGCAGAGCAATAAGCAGAGCTGCTGCCCCTCCAGCTAGAAAACCGATCCACCAGGCCCCAACCCACATTGGGTTTTCAGGAGTCAGCTCTGTTCTGATAGAAAGAAAGAGATGAACATTATCGCAGTTATTACATTGACCGTCAAAATGTGTCTTGAAGAGGTTTTGCTCATAAATGCATGTAAAATAAAGTAATGTGAACTTGAGATTTTTATACTGTTGGTAAGCTTCCCACTATGCGCTGCAAACACAGCAGGTGTGAAAGCACAAAGGTCACGCGCAGCTTACGTTACGCCTACGTGCTACTTACATGTGTGGTATGAAAAATAATATTGTATGGACATTAAAACTTTGCCAAAGCTGGTGTGTAGTTTGCATCTTCACATCAGTTTTCCCAGTAGCCACTTACGTCTGGTCGATCTCTGTGTAAATGTTAAGAAACATTCCACCCAGCAGGTATCCGGCCGCTGGTCCCACAATAGCAGCTGTGTAGAAGATGCCTGGGAAAACACATCACATGTGAGGTCTACAATAGGTGTCTGTACCACCCTTTTACTGCCTGCCGAGTCATATTAAAAGCTGGTCTGGGTTCACACTGGTTCATGTTTTCTTAATTTTGATCAAAAGCCCATTGAGATCCAGTTTGAATTTCCAGTGCCTATGTCTGAAGAGGAGGCAAGCAGGGTAGCAATTGTCTACGGTGGCCTTTGAAAATTGGATGGTGGAGAGAGAAACAATTGAAGGAGGTTTTATTGATGTCTGAGGTGGAAGCCAGTGGAGCATACTGATAAAGACAAAAGAAACGTCTACTGTAGGTGCGCCGGTGAATGAATGGGACAAAATTAAAGGGTTCAGTGAGGTCATTCTGAGTGTTTTCTATGTGGCATAACATTATTCACTCAAAACCATTTTAGATTAGTCTTAATTTAAAGAAAGCCTGTTTTAAAGGGAACATTTCACAAGACTTTTTTAAGATGTCAAATAAATCTTTGGTGTCCCCAGAGTACATATGTGAAGTTTTAGCTCAAAATATCACATAGATAATTTATTAAAGCATGTTAAAATTGTCACTTTGTAAGGTGTGAGCAAAAATGTTGCGTTTTGGGTGTGTCGTTTAACATGCAAAAGAGTTGATCTCTGCACTAAATGGCAGTGCTGTGGTTGGATAGTGCAGATTAAGGGGTGGTATAATCCCCTTCTGACATCACAAGTGGAGCCAAACTTCAATGAGCTATTTTTTCACATGCTTGTGAAGAATGTTTTACCAACACTAAGTTACTGGGTTGATCTTATTCACATTTTCCAGTTGATAAAAGCACTGGGGACCCAATTATAGCACTTAAACATGGAAAATATAAATTGTCATTATATGTCCCCTTTAACACATTAAATGCTGAAAGATTGATCCAATTAGTCTGTAAGGTAAACAATTTGTGCTCTAAAATCACAAATAAAAAGCGTTAACAACCTATTACCATCATGTATTTAAACACTGCCATTTGTGACTTGCCATCTG